>NC_081180.1:192985988-193352737 GCF_029867415.1 Vicia villosa
ACACAAAGCACCCAAATCTAATTCCTTACAAAGCATATGTGCTGAGTTTGATTCTTTACTTCGAAGAAATCACTTTCGAACACATCCCACGCGAGGAAAATCAACTAGCTGATGCTCTAGCTACCATGTCATCCATGTTCAAAGTCAGGTGGGACAACGAGGCGCCTATGATCACCATCTACAGGCAAGATGAACCATCCTATTGCAATGAGATCAATACCGAAGGAACCGAGGAAAAACCATGGTTCCATGAAGTAAAAAGATATCTCGAAGCTCAGGAGTACCCTGAAGGGGCATCCATTAATGACAGAAAGTTTCTAAGGAGATTTGCTGCCAAATTCTTCCTAAGCAATGGAACCCTATACAAACGCAACCATGACTCGACTTTACTTCGCTGTGTAAATAAGAAGGAAGCGGAACAAATCATGGAAGAAATACACAATGGTGCCTTTGGTACTCATTCCAGTGGACATACAATGGCTAAAAAGATCCTTAGAGCAGGTTATTACTGGTCTACCATGGAAACAGACTGCCATCGTCACTCCCGAACATGTCACAAATGCCAGATATACGCTGACAAAGTACATGTACCTCCAGTTCCATTAAGCGTCCTGACGGCTCCTTGGCCTTTTGCAATGTGGGGTATTGATATGATTGGAGAAATCAAACCTACTGCCTCCAACGGACATCGCTTTATCCTGGTCGCTATTGACTACTTCACAAAGTGGGTAGAAGCAGCTTCATTTGCTTCTGTCACCAAGAATGTGGTGGCCCGGTTCATCAAATACAATCTCATTTGTCGGTATGGCATCCCTGAACGGATTATCACGGACAATGGCACAAATCTGAACAACAGAATGATTACTGAACTTTGCACACAGTTCAAGATCAAACATCATAATTCCTCTCCATATCGACCAAAGATGAACGGCGCGGTGGAAGCTGCCAACAAGAACATCAAGAAAATCATACAAAAAATGACAGTAACCTACAAAGACTGGCATGAGATGTTACCTTTTGCTCTTCATGGTTATCGCACATCTGCGCGTACTTCAACAGGGGCAACTCCATTTTCCTTAGTCTATGGTATGGAGGCAGTTCTTCCAATTGAAATTCAGATTCCTTCCCTAAGGATTATGAAAGAAGCCAATCTAGACGAAGACGATTGGATTCAAACACGGTTGGACCAGATAAACTTGATTGATGAGAAAAGGCTCGCAGCTATTTGTCATGGTCAGCTATACCAAAAGCGTATGATCAAAGCCTTCAACAAAAAAGTCAAAAGTCAAGCATACCAAACTGGTGGCTTGGTTGTCAAACGCATCATCTTACCACAAGGTGATCCCAGAGGCAAATGGACTCCCACCTACGAGGGACCATTCATAATCAAGAAAATATTCTCCGGCGGCGCCATGTTGCTTACCACCATGGATGGCGAGGATTTCCCACACCCTGTGAATGCTGACATAGTCAAAAAATACTTTTCTTAAAAAAAAAAAAAAGAAAAAAACAGCTCGCTAAGTTGAAAACCTGAAAGGGCAACTTAGGCAAAAAATGAGCGTCTCGGTAGGCTGAAAACCTGAAAGGGCGGCCTAGGAAAAAGTTAGGGAATGAAGCATACAACTATGTTCCGTTCAGCTGCCTACTCACCATCAAGATTCAACACCTCAAAGACACCGATCAGTCTAATCACTTTCTTCCAACAAGTGAGGGATGAGATGCTCGAAGACAGATTGGCAATAGCAGAGTTGAAACTTGACTGGATCATTTTCACATAGCTATTTATCTTCATAAATATTTTTCAAAACTTTCTGACAGTTTCCTACTTCTAGGATTGTTGTCTCCCTGTGCTAACCCGCCTATCATGGCTCTTTTCAATGCAGCTCTTTCAAAAATCACTATTTTCACTTTTTCTGTTTTGAATACGTAAGCGTCCCAATGATAATTTTGAATGAACATATGCATTTGAATATGATTGATGTTTACCAGGAAAAACAGGAATAGCATTCAGGAAATGTCCCGATCAGCTGGACATCATTCCATCAAAGGGAAATCACCAAGAGAAACGCATTTCTCAGCAAATTCCTCAAAAAGATTTTCTCTTCAAAAGAAGTCTTATTCCCCAGCAGGGTTGTTCCAGATTACTATCTTCAGAAGGTGTGATCCCCGCACCCGGACTTGGTCAGATAGTGCATCGGAGGATTATGCATCTTCCTCATTCCCATTTGAAAGGGCATCAGAACTTCCAGTTACCTTTGGTTCCCCAAGCAGTAGTCAAAGGTCCTTCAACGGGATACTCGGGTTCTCAAAGAATTTCCCCAGACGAGGGTACTCAAGCAAGACAAAAGATCATCAACGATCACAATACATTCATGTCCAGCTGACTAGTGGGAATTTATTTTTCCAACTAGAAGCTTGACACGCATCACATTCACATTCGCATTTACATTCACATTCACATTCACATTCACATTCATACATTCATACATTCATACATTCATACATTCATACATCATATTCATGCATCATGCATACGCT
Source organism: Vicia villosa (assembly GCF_029867415.1). Taxonomy (NCBI): domain Eukaryota; kingdom Viridiplantae; phylum Streptophyta; class Magnoliopsida; order Fabales; family Fabaceae; genus Vicia; species Vicia villosa. Next base: position 192,988,527 of record NC_081180.1, read on the forward strand.
TATTCATACACAACATCACATACATGTTTCTCCGGGAATATCTCACATTTACATGCATCATAAACATTGCATATCACTAACTTGATTTTCCAGGTAGACAGATATCTTCAACAAAGATGTTCTCAATCACATGCAGTGTTCACCTGAATTCCATGAACAGTTCTCTCAGATATAATCAAGCCAAAGATTCATTCTGATCACTTACCAACTCAAAAACAAGCATCACAGATCAAAGCGATACCTCAGACGGTTCCAGAACGATCTAGCATTGCAGATCTAAAGCGATACCTCAGACGGTTTCAGAACGATCTAGCATTACAGATCTAAAGCGATACCTCAGACGGTTCCAAAACGATCTAACATTGCAGATCTAAAGCGATACCTCAGACGGTTCCAAAACGATCTAACATTGCAGATCTAAAGCGATACCTCAGACGGTTCCAAAACGATCTAACATTGCAGATCTAAAGCGATACCTCAGACGGTTCCAAAACGATCTAACATTGCAGATCTAAAGCGATACCTCAGACGGTTCCAAAACGATCTAACATTGCAGATCTAAAGCGATACCTCAGACGGTTCCAAAACGATCTAACATTGCAGATCTAAAGCGATACCTCAGACGGTTCCAGAACGATTTAACATTGCAGATCTAAAGCGATACCTCAGACGGTTCCACAATGATCAACTTCCAAAATCTAAATCGGAAAAACTTTGGACAAGTTCCGTAACGATTATCTTCCAAGACTTAAAGCGGTAACCTTGGACGGTTCCGAAACAGTCAACACAAAGACTTTCAAATCCTTCATCAAGATATAATCAATGGATTCATTCTGATGAACAAACCCTCAACCCATTTACCAGGTGGCATCTGAAAGCCCATCTCAGGTAATGTTTCAATCTGCCAACAACATTTCGCAGACGACATTCAAATGCAACTTCCAACATCTCTTCTGATCAAGGTAAGTGCAAATTTTCAGGGCATCTAAATATTCAATCATCTTCTACCTTCAGATTTCAGACAATCTCTTCAGGTTTAAGAAGATTGAATAGGGGCAACTGTTATACCCCAAAATTTGCCCGCATCTTTTTTCAAGAAAACTCCAATCTGAAAATGAAGAGTCTCATATAATCATGGATTTTTATTTCAACAAATATCCTGACATATGAAATACTTAGTTTTTAGAATTTTTCTTATAAAGTAATTTGGCTTGCAGTTGAATTTATTCTTACGCAAACGCCAAATACTGTTTATTACTTCACACATGCTATTTATTTATTTACAGATAAATAGTACTGACACAATTGGTACAGAGTTAAAATCTTTTTGCAGGCGCAGAATCAGGAAACTCAGACTGTACTGGTAACAGTAAATATTAGTTATTTATTATGTTTGTGTTTTTTAACAAGTCATGTAAATAACTTTCATTTTTCACATAAAACAAAAACAACAAAAAAGAAAATTAACTTTGACTGTTGATTTTTCACTCTAACTGCTGCGTCAATACCTGAACAGTCAGTTGACAGCCAAACTGCTGGCAGTACAATTCTCAGTGTTTTGTACCATCAATCAAATCAATCTTTCACAATTCAAAATTCCAAGATTTTTGTTCAAGAAGTCTTCTGAATATCACGCGATTAGCAGAGACTCAACACTGCACAAAAATCAGGTACGCTTAACTGTCTCCTACACAAACAGTCCCTAATCAGGGTTTTTCTTGTTTTTACAGGAGCAACAAGTTTTTGAGAGCTCAAATGGATTTCATACACATCCATATATCTCAAAGTACCATCATACAAATTTTCAAACTTCAATTCACTCAGACGCACCGTCAGCAGCTCAAACAGTCAACAGACGACCCGTTTGACCAAAAAAGTCAACAGACAGTCAAAAATGAAATTTTTTGTCAAAGTCCATATTTTGTCAAAGGATTCATCATTTGATCATTGGATGATCATAATTCATCAAGGAAAGATCAAAAATCAACAAAACCCTAAGATTCAAAATTAGGGTTTTTGCCTGAAAAGTCAACTCAACTTTGACTGATCATAACTCTCTCATCCTTCATCCAAAAAATTCAAACCAAAGCTTGTTTTGAAGGAAATTCAATTATCTTTCAAATGCCATTGATCCCATGGTCATTGGATTCACCATTTGGAAAATATGATCAAAGACATTACAGGTCATTTTCAAAGTCAACAAAAAGACACTTTTTTCAAAAAGACACACAAGGAGCTTCAAAAATCATTTTGACATGAGACCAAAGACATTGGTTAGAGGACTCTTTGAGGTTTCTAAAAAGTGCAAGAACTCCTTCATATGACAAAAATTGAAGGATTTACACCTTGTTGAAGTTGGCTAAATTTTGGGAAAATGCATGAAATCAACATTGCTCAAAAATGTGTTTTTTCCAAATGAGGTCAAGTTTTCAGCATTCAAACATCATTTCCATGATGTTATGGGCCTCCCACGACCAAGATTAAGCCCATACCTTTTTTATCCATTTTTTGCATGATTTTATCTTACTTTAAGATTAAAATTAAAAGGAAAATGCATGGATAATGGTAGCTTAACTTCCAAGCATGACTCACCTCAAAGAACCTTCAATTTTCTGCAGAGGATTGGTGCACAAGGCAAGAGCATTGAATGGAGTCAAGACTTGGTCAAAAATTCAAGGTTTTTAATATTTAAAAACCAAGTTTTCAACAAAGGCAACTAGCTGCAAGTTAGCCTCAATTCTAAGCACACATAGCTTATAAATAAGCTATCTCACTTCAGTAACAAAAGAGAGACGAGTTCAGAAGCATAGCATAGCATATAACACTTGTAATCACTTCAAAAAATTCAAAGAAAAACTCAAATTCGAATTTGTAATTTCAGTCCATTTCAATACAAACTAAGCATTCATATACCTTCCTTAAACATCACTGAAACTATCCCAATCAATTACAAGCCTTGAAGCTCACTGAATCGAGCTACACAGGTCAAAATTTGTTCAAACTAAAATCAATTCGTATCTGGTTATTCACACATGTTTAACAAGATGTAGACATACTATTAAGTTTGGTTTGAGGTGTAGATCATTTCTGGAAACTTAATTGAAGTTTGGACACGTATAAACGAAACTACCATTTTAGGGTTCATAGCTTCAAATTTAGGGCTTTCCAAATTAGGCAAAATTAGAAGTTCTGATTAGCACCATTAGATTCGCATGAACAAGACGAAACGAATGGAACCATCGCGCCAAAAATCTTTGCATGTTTACCCCTATTCGCTATTTTGCAGGTTTGAGGATCACTTACTATAGCGCTTTTTTCATAAAAACGCTGTAAAAGGCCCTGGCGAGAGGTTGAAGATGATGAGGTGTCCCCACCTCATTGGTTCAGACGCGCGCGTTTTTTTTTTAAATTGTCCTCTGATTCTGTGCTTTGCAGGTGTAGCTTTTACCACGTGCCTTACCATCTGGACCACCTGATCTCATTTAATGACTCATCCAACGCTCCTGATCACGCGTGCACATCATACTCCCTCAATCCAACCACACAGGATCAGTATCCTTTATTTCTATTTTATTTTCTATTTTTATTTTAATTTCTTTGTTAAATTAATTAAAAAATAGTTTTAAAAATCCAAAAAATACACAAAAAATATTTTTAGACTTCTAAAATAATATACTATTTTATGAAATAAAAATATTTTATTTTTCTTCAAAATTTCAATATTTTGCATAATTAATTAGTATATATTTATATATTTGCTTTTTAATTATTCTAACCAATCAAAAAATCATAAAAAAAATTGTTCTTTGTGATAAATATTGTTTATATATTATAAACTAATTTTGTGCATATTTTGAATAATTTTCTTTTTTAAGTTTTAATTATTTGTATAATTATTTACATAATTATGTTTTAATTAACTTAAATCAATTCCAAAAATTCCAAAAAAATTAGTTTTGTTTTAAAATTAATTGACAAATATTTTGTACATATTTTAAACTTAATTTCTAGGTTTAAATCAATTTTCATCTTTTTTCTTCATTTTAATTTAATTAATCATGCATTAATTATAATTAAAACCAATCATAAAAAATCCAAAAACATGCCTTTTATGTTTCTTGCAATTTAAAATTCCTAGATAAATGTATAGGATGTCAAATTCATGTAAATAGGCTAGTTTACATTTCCCGCACAATCGATGTAATAGCGTAGATTTACTTTCCGCACTCTACATTTCCGCATTTTAATTTCCAGCAAATATAAACTGCGTGTATGTCAAAGATAAAATTGAACCGTTAGATCACTAACTTCAAAGATAAATATCTGAATCCAATCACAATCACATTTGCACCTCTTCAGGTAATCCTTTTTCACAATCTTTCAAAATCAAAGTCAAATTCAACTGTTTTGAGTACAAAATCGAACCTTGCTTTTATATCCGGTGAAAGGATAGATTTTTAAAGGAAACAGGATAAAGACCTTACAACTCAGGGTAGACCTCCTAGTTTGCTTGCTCAAATCAATACAAACAAAATTCTCATACACTGTTGATTTTTCAAAACTTTCAAAAAAGACAATACTTTGTATACATCCAAACACGGGTTATTACAAAGTTAACGTTCTTTTCAAAACATCTTTCGAAAGATAAACAAGCATTTTGTATACATCCACACACGGATCATTACAAAATTCAAATTACAAAGGTATTTGGGAACCACATATGATCAATTTCAGAGCAATTGAAAAGTGATCGAAAAACAAGTGAGCTAAGCAAACTTAAGAGCCCATGGATAACCATGGATACAAAGGGTGCTAACACCTTCCCTTTGTATAACCTACCCCCTTACCCAGAATTTCTTAAAGGTCTTTTTTCTGTTTCTTTTATAAACCTTTCCTTAATTGGATAAAATAAAAGGTCGGTGGCGACTCTGTGAATTTCAAAAATGCGAAAGCATTAAGCGACAAAAAAGAGTCAGTTCACGTATCTCTACAGATCAGAGGTATGGCCCGGTATTAAAAAAAATCGGAGGTCCACACCTTTGGATCAAAATGGACTTTGAATCACTTTAATGACTAGTGAAATTTGATGTTTTATCCACCCTGGTCAATGCTTGAATTAACACATGTAACTTTGGTTAAAAATTCAATTATGTTGACTTTAACCAAAATCCATTGGAATCTGGATTAAACCACTTTGTATACCATGCTTGTACAAATATTTGAACTAAAACAAACTTGCAATGTCATGCTTGAATTTCCATAAAACCTTAATATTGTATGAAATCTGATCTCCTAATAACCTCGTGCTTGAAGCAACCAAAAGTGGAAAGGATGAAGCATAAAACCCTAGTTGGATGGATGATGAATTAGATGACCTTTGCTTGGAATCAACTCTTGGCAAATCATGAACTTAAAACCTTTGATGCCATTCGAACACCTTAGGGAACTTGAATGGATACTCCACCATAATCTTCAATTTCCAATGAAAACCTCAACTTTGATGTTCAAACCATAAGTGACTCGTATTACAATTAATGAGCACCTTTAAGAACTCATTGGATTTAAAAGTGTTTAAAAAAGGAATTACATAAGTGAATAGATGTACAAATGAATTCAATATGATAGAATGATAATGAATCAAATAATCAACAATATGATAATTAATCTAATTTGATTCAAATTATACATTTGAATAGAATTTGATTAATTAATATAACAATGTATAATTACAGATTTTTAGAAGTAATCACTAGAAAGAAATGTTTAGCGTACTAGATATAACAAAAATGCAAGCTTAAATATTGAATCGTTACACTCAACTCTACCAAAGCTCCTTTATAGAAGAAATTCTTCTTTTTCTTCACAGAATGTCTGTTAGACGCTGGCCTGAGGATCTAGAGGGGGGGTGAATAGATCTCACAGAGTTTTTCAGAATTATTTCGAACTAAAGCGAAAGCGGTTCTGAATCGACTTGCGTCTATTCCGGACCGTTATTGCAAGGGTCGTATATGTGACAAAACCACAAGATAATTGAGATTAACAATGAAGTGATATGTTATCGAATCAATACGTTTCACAGCTGAAAATCAATTAACTTCTAAATTGACAAACTTTGGTTTGCAATGCAGTAATAATGGAATAAGCAAAAAGACAAACACTTGGTGATAATGTTCAAATTGATGATGATTCAAGATGTGGTGAATTGTGATGTTTATGCAGAACCTTAATTCACAATTTTAACACTTGAATCGTTAATCAATTTTGCAATTATGACCAAATATGAACAGAACGTAAATGAAAAGATAAAAGCGACAAGAACACGATATTTGTTCAAGCAGTTCGTCGATCGTCCTCACTACGACTACGTCTGCCCCCAATTCCAAATTGAAATTGGGAAATCTTCCATTAATGTTGAAAGTAGTATATACAAAGAAGAAAACAAAGCGATAAACAATAAACCGAATTTGTCGATCCTTTGAATCTTCTTCCCCCTTAATCTTGATCTAGATCAAGGTGATCCAAGAGCTTCACTTGATCCCTTTTCTGCAGTGTCTTGAATTGCCTTGAACCCTTGTTCTTCAATCTTCACACTCAGATGGATCCTCGATGAAACCTCTTGATAAAAACCCCCAAGAAACACCTATCTTGGAGGACAAAACCCTCGGATTTTATTCACCAAAAACCCCACAAATCTTCACCCACTAGGAATCTTCAATTCCGTTCCATGGACGTTATCGAACTCGATCACTAACCCTCAACGCAAGAATGATTATGTGTAATTCTGTTGGAGATGACGAAGAACGAAGATGAGAAGCCTTTGTGTATCTTTCAGTCGTTGGTGTTCCTGCAATAATTGAACCTTGGACAATATATATGATAGCTTTTCAGTTGATGCAGAGAAAACCAGAAATTTTGGCAGTTTTGATCAGATAGGTCGACCTAATTTAGGGCTGGGTCGACGTAACAGAGCTGCATATCCTTTGGATGTCATTTGTTCCCAGTTAGGTCGACCTGTCAAAGAAGTAGGTCGACCAGAATCCACTTCAGATGCGTTTTGGGGATATTTTCTCAGATTAGGTCGACCTAGTTGTTGTGTAGGTCGACCTAGCAGAATGATATGTAAATTTCTTCATTTTAGGTCGACCTGTGTTGGGAGTAGGTCGACCTGACTGCTGATTTTCTGAGTTCCTCTTATTTTGCTTGTGTTGAGTTGACCTGTATGCATATTAGGTCGACCTGCTTTGTTATGAGTGACCAAAGCTTGCTCTTCTTTGAGTTCTTCTGCTTGTACCTTGTTGCTTGTATGCTTGTTCAGTTTGCCATGAATCAAAAACATCTTTGTGAGTGTGATCTTGTATTCACATACTCCCCCTTTTTGATGATGGCAAAACGGTAGTAGAAGCTTTGGAAATAAGTGGTAAAAGCTCCCCCTGGTAAAAGCTCCCCCGTACACTCAGCATCTATTTACTCAGCTGAGCTCCCCCGTACACTCAGCATTTATCTCCCCCTTTGACAACATCAAAAGAGATACAAGAAAAACAGTAGAGGAGAGTAACGAGAGAAACATAGATAAAACGCTAGCATTCATAGTATAGTAGATAAAAGGAAGATAGTGATAGCATGAGAGCCAAATATGTTTAAAGGTGTATTAAAGATGAAACACATATATGAGCAAGAGAGATATATGTATGAAGTCACTATAAGCATGTTAATTGATAGCATATTATAGTATCAATAATATTTTTGGAAGTGAACAACAATTACGTTACCGCTTTCTCAATATGTAGGTGTCAACTTTAGTGGCAGCCTTTAGTCAATGTGGAATGACGCCTGGCTTGATAATGAACTACCTTTACGCTAAGAGAAATGTTAGCAGAAATATATATATATATATATATATATATATATATATATATATATATATATATATAAAGTAAAGGAATAATATTAAGAGAGAACAAACGTAATTAGCCCAAATTAGAGATATCGAGTATCCCTAATTCCCTACGAATGTTGAAGTATTGCTCCGTTGCTAGAGGTTTGGTGAAGATGTCGGCTAGTTGCTTCTTGCTTTCTACATGTTCAAATGTAACGTCTCCTTTCTCTACATGATCTCGTAGGAAGTGATGTCTTATTTCAATATGCTTGGTGCGTGAGTGTAAGACAGGATTTTTACTCAAGTTTATGGCACTTGTGTTGTCGCACATGATAGGTATACGATCAAGCTTAATACCAAAGTCAAGAAGTTGTTGCTTGAGCCATAATATTTGTGCACAGCAACTTCCAGCAGCTACATATTCTGCCTCAGCAGTAGATAATGCAACCGATACTTGTTTCTTGCTATGCCAACTTATCAATGAATTTGAGAATAGATGACATGTTCCACTCGTGCTTTTTCTATCGGATTTGCATCCAGCAAAATCTGAATCGGAGAATCCTACCAAATGGCACTCATTTCCCTTTGGATACCATAGGCCATATGTAGTAGTTCCACGTAAGTATCGCAGAATTCTTTTGACAGCTTTTAAGTGAGATTCTTTTGGACAAGATTGATATCTTGCACACATACACACACTAAACATAATGTCTGGTCTTGAGGCAGTAAGATACAATAGTGAACCTATCATACCTCGGTACAATTTCACGTCAACCTCTTTACCTTTCTCATCTTTGTCTAGGTTAGTATTTGTTGCCATAGGTGTGTCAATTTCCTTCGCTTCACTCATTCCAAATCTTTTGAGCAGCTCCGTACAGTATTTAGTTTGATTCACAAACGTTCCATGACTGAGTTGCTTGATTTGTAGGCCAAGGAAGAAATTTAGCTCACCCATGAGACTCATCTCAAATTCACTCTGCATAAGCTTAGAAAAATCTTTGACAAGTTTTGCATTAGTCGACCCAAATATAATATCATCTACATAAACTTGGACTAAGAGAACATCTTTATCTTTTCTTTTAATAAAGAGAGTAGTGTCAACTTTACCCCTAGAGTACCCTTGACTAAGAAGAAATTTGCTCAAACGTTCGTACCAAGCCCGAGGGGCTTGTTTAAGACCGTATAGAGCACGTTTCAGCTTATAAACATGAGTTGGGTACATGTAATTCTCAAAGCCGGGTGGCTGAGCAACATAGACTTCTTCATTTATATAGCCATTTAGAAAAGCACTTTTAACATCCATTTGGAATAGTTTGAAGTCTTTAGAACACGCATAAGCAAGTAAGAGACGAATAGCTTCGAGACGTGCTACAGGAGCGTATGTCTCTTCATAATCAATACCTTCCTCTTGATTATAACCTTGGGCAACTAATCTAGCTTTGTTTCTAGTAATAACACCGTTTTCATCAAGTTTGTTACGAAAAACCCATCTAGTGCCTATTACTTGATGATCTCCCGGATGAGGGACTAAGTCCCAAACATCATTCCATTTAAATTGGTTTAATTCTTCTTGCATGGCCATTAGCCAATGCTCATCAAGTAATGCATCCTTAGCGTTTTTCGGCTCAACTTGTGAAACAAAAGCAAAATGATGACAGAAGTTACTTATCTTTGAGCGTGTTGTAACGCCCCTTGAGATGTCTCCTATTATATTGTCAATTGGATGGTCTTTCACATTTGTCCAGGCCTTAGGAAGTTCTTCATTGTTTGAGATGCTTTCTTTTTCATTTTCATCATGAGACTCATCTTTCTCTCTCTCAACATCTTTCTTTACAATACTTTCATTCTCGTCTTCCTTATCTTTGACAATGTCTTCAATGGATGGACCTGCACCATTAAACGAAAGACCTACACTTCCTTTACCAAGTATGGCTCCCCGATTGTTATCTCCATAGGTGACATACCCCTTTTTCTTTGCTTGAAACTCAACGAAAAGAGATAGGTCTCCCGTCATGTGTCTTGAACATCCGCTATCAAGGAACCACAACCTTTCGGCAATGTCAAGTCACTTTTCAGCTTTCTTTTTCTTGTGTTGATGAGCCATAAAACATAGGTTTGCTGATTTTTCTTCATCGCTTGATGAGCTTTCACTAGATGAATCACTTTCCCATGCTATGTAGGCTCTCTTAGATTTGTTATGACCTTTGCTTTGGTTCTTCTCTTTTTCCTTCTTAAGGTATGGACAATCCGGTTTGTAGTGACCGGCTTTCCCATAATTAAAGCAAGGGCCTTTGATTTTTCCTTTGTTGTCGTCATCTTGTTTGAACTTGTTTGATTGCTTTCTATAGTTGATCAAGCCTTTGTCAGAATGGTTTGCTCCATTTTTCTTTAGATATTTGTTGTATCTTCGCATAAACAGTCCTATTTCCTCATCATCGGAGTCTTCGTCATCACTTGTATCACTATCCTCTAGCTCTTGTCTTGAGGTCTTGGAGCTTGAAGCTTTTAGAGCTATTGACTTCTTCTCTACCTCTTTCTCCATGTTCTTTTCTTTCTTTGCCCTTTTCTCATGCATGTCAAGGCATTTAAGGTGTTGTTCATGTTCCTCTAGTTTACCAAAGAGAGTGGTAATGTCTAAGGTGTTTAGATCATTTGCTTCCTTTATTGCTGTAACCTTGGGTTGCCATTCCCTGTTCAAGCATCTTAAGATTTTGTTAGTAGCAACTGCATTGGAAACAGGTCTATCAAGAGAATTTAACTGATTTTTCAGGTGAACGAATCTCTTCTGCATGTTTTCGATGGATTCACCATCTTCCATGTGGAAGAGTTCAAACTCTTGAGTTAACGTATTGATCCTAGCTAGTTTGACATCATCCGTTCCCTCGTGGGCAACTTGCAATGTGTCCCACATAGCTTTAGCGGATCTACAATGGGAAACGCGATAGTATTCATCAACTCCTAGAGCTGAGATTAGAATGTTTCTCGCTTTCCAATCGTATGCATATCTCTTTTCATCTTCAGCATCCCAAGTATTTTCTGGTTTTGGAACAACTGCACCAGCTGCATTTGTCATGGTGATCTGAAAGGGACCATTGACAATAGCTGTCCAGATGTTCCTATCAATTGCATTGATGTGGACACACATACAATCCTTCCAATAGCCATAGTTTTCACCGTTGAAAACAGGAGCTCTATTGTGAGCCCCTTTAGGTCCGGAAGCCATCTTACCAATAAGTGTTTCACATAGCATGGAATAAACCAGAGCTCTTGATGCCACTTGTTAGACGCTGGCCTGAGGATCTAGAGGGGGGGTGAATAGATCTCACAGAGTTTTTCGGAATTATTTCGAACTAAAGCGAAAGCGGTTCTGAATCGACTTGCGTCTATTCCGGACCGTTATTGCAAGGGTCGTATATGTGACAAAACCACAAGATAATTGAGATTAACGATGAAGTGATATGTTATCGAATCAATACGTTTCACAGCTGAAAATCAATTAACTTCTAAATTGACAAACTTTGGTTTGCAATGCAGTAATAATGGAATAAGCAAAAAGACAAACACTTGGTGATAATGTTCAAATTGATGATGATTCAAGATGTGGTGAATTGTGATGTTTATGCAGAACCTTAATTCACAATTTTAACACTTGAATCGTTAATCAATTTTGCAATTATGACCAAATATGAACAGAATGTAAATGAAAAGATAAAAGCGACAAGAACACGATATTTGTTCAGGCAGTTCGTCGATCGTCCTCGCTACGACTACGTCTGCCCCCAATTCCAAATTGAAATTGGGAAATCTTCCATTAATGTTGAAAGTAGTATATACAAAGAAGAAAACAAAGAGATAAACAATAAACCGAATTTGTCGATCCTTTGAATCTTCTTCCCCCTTAATCTTGATCCAGATCAAGGTGATCCAAGAGCTTCACTTGATCCCTTTTCTGCAGTGTCTTGAATTGCCTTGAACCCTTGTTCTTCAATCTTCACACTCAGATGGATCCTCGATGAAACCTCTTGATAAAAACCCCCAAGAAACACCTATCTTGGAGGACAAAACCCTCGGATTTTATTCACCAAAAACCCCACAAATCTTCACCCACTAGGAATCTTCAATTCCGTTCCATGGACGTTATCGAACTCGATCACTAACCCTCAACGCAAGAATGATTATGTGTAATTCTGTTGGAGATGACGAAGAACGAAGATGAGAAGCCTTTGTGTATCTTTCAGTCGTTGGTGTTCCTGCAATAATTGAACCTTGGACAATATATATGAGAGCTTTTCAGTTGATGCAGAGAAAACCAGAAATTTTGGCAGTTTTGATCAGATAGGTCGACCTAATTTAGGGCTGGGTCGACCTAACAGAGCTGCATATCCTTTGGATGTCATTTGTTCCCAGTTAGGTCGACCTGTCAAAGAAGTAGGTCGACCAGAATCCACTTCAGATGCGTTTTGGGGATATTTTCTCAGATTAGGTCGACCTAGTTGTTGTGTAGGTCGACCTAGCAGAATGATATGTAAATTTCTTCATTTTAGGTCGACCTGTGTTGGGAGTAGGTCGACCTGACTGCTGATTTTCTGAGTTCCTCTTATTTTGCTTGTGTTGAGTCGACCTGTATGCATAGTAGGTCGACTTGCTCTGTTATGAGTGACCAAAGCTTGCTTTTCTTTGAGTTCTTCTGCTTGTACCTTGTTGCTTGTATGCTTGTTGAGTTTGCCATGAATCAAAAACATCTTTGTGAGTGTGATCTTGTATTCACAATGTCAAAGTTATGAATTAAAAATAAAAAATTTTACTTTTATATGTACTAGAGATAATGCCCAAAGTAGGTGTAAAAACAACTCTTTGATTTATTCAAATGTAGAAATGATGATTTGAATCAAGTGAAATGTAACACCCTTCTACCCCACATATATTTTCGCATATAATTTTGACAAAAAATAAAACAAACAACAACAAGGGTGTCATATCTTCATAAATAAACTTCACTTAACAAATAGCCCTGCTCCATAGCACGGGTTGCCAAACTTTAAAACATGGATAACATATTTAGCATGGTAAACAAATCACTTATAACTTCGCAGCGGATTAAACAATTCAAAGCATCTTCATCACAAAATAACCATTACCATGAAAGGTAATTCAAGTATTAACGAAAACATCATCATTCATGCTTACAACGACATGATTATAAAATTAATGAAAAATCCTTCAAAGACAACAAAAATCATCGTTCTCAAACCAATCGATCCCAACCCAGATGTTACATATCAGAGCAAGACCTATAGACTCAATGGAACTAAAGTAAGCACACTCCAAAGCTACCTCCTAAGCTTCTCGCACTAGTCTTTATTGAAGGATAGAAAAACACTTAGAAAGGGGGGGTTTGAATAAGTGTAGCTTTAAAAACTTGACAGATAAAAATAAATTGCACAGTTATTTTTATCCTGGTTCGTTGTTAACTAAACTACTCCAGTCCACCCCCGCAGAGATGATTTACCTCAACTGAGGATTTAATCCACTAATCGCACGGATTACAATGGTTCTCCACTTAGTCAGCAACTAAGTCTTCCAGAGTCTTCTGATCACACACTGATCACTCCAGGAACAACTGCTTAGATACCCTCTAAGACTTTCTAGAGTATACTGATCCACACGATCACTCTAGTTACAACCTGCTTAGATAACCTCTAAGACTTCCTAGAGTATTCTGATCCACACGATCACTCTAGTTCCTTACAACTTAATGTAATCAATTCTAAGAGTATTACAATTGCTTCTTAAAAGCTATAATCACAAACTGTGATATTTCTCTTAACGTTTAAGCTTAATCTCACTAATATATTACAACAGCAATGTAGTGAGCTTTGATGAAGATGAAGATTCTGAGCTTTGAATAGAACAGAGTTTCAGCAAGTTAATATGAGTTGTTTTTGTTCAGGATCGTTAACCTTGCTTCTCATCAGAACTTCATATTTATAGGCGTTGGAGAAGATGACCGTTGAGTGCATTTAATGCTTTGCGTGTTCCGTACAGCATCGCATTTAATGTTATACGCTTTTGTCAACTACCTCGAGCCTTGTTCACGCTGTGTCTACTGATTTCTGCTTCCATCTAGGACAGCTTCAGAACTTGAATTTCTTTGATCTTCTGAACATTCACAGCTTCTGATTTCTGCTTCCATTTAGGACAGCTTCAGAACTTGAGTTTTCTGGATCTTTAGAACATTCACAGCTTCTGATTTCTGCTTCCCTCGGATAGCTTCAGAGCTTTGAATTTCTACCAACATCACTTCATGCTAGATTTGTATCAGAACATTGTTGAATGTACCAGAGCATCATCAGAGCATCTCTACATCCTGAAATGTTACAGAACAAAAACTAAACGACAAAAGTCAGCATGAACGAGTCAGAACATAAAATGTATATTAGAACACATGATATGTATCAGAGCCATATAGGCTAAAATAATGTATCAGAGCAAATAGAATTTTGTCAGAGCAAATAGACAAATATGGATCAAATTCTATTATCAGTGCTTCTGATTCAATCTTCTTTCTTGCTTCTGATTTCTGAAGCTTGACAGCACTCAGCTTGCTTCAGTTTCCATGAGCTTATTCTTTTTACAGAATAACACTTCTTATGGTTTTGCTTCTTGTGTTTGCTTTGAAGATTCTCTTCACTTCTTTATACCTGCAAAACACTTAAACCATATAGAACTTGCAGTTCTTGTTAGTAAATGCAACTGATTAAATCAAATCATTTATCACATATTTCTCCCCCTTTTTGTCATATCATCAAAAAACAAAAAAGATTCAGAGACAAACAAAACGAAACACACGGAGGAAGAAGATGATTTCATTGAAGTTCAAACAGCAGGTACAGAAGTACATGAAGATAAGTAAGATCAGATGCACAAAAACAGATGCAACGAAAAAAGAAACAACACAGACTCAATCTAAGATGGCCCTAGCCTTGACAAGATCTTGGCCAGCATCTCTTGAACCTCATTGTTGTGTCCATCTTGCCTCACCATGAAAGCTCTATACTCAGCATTGAGTGAGCTTTGCTCATCCTGTCTCTTATGAATTTCTTCCAGAGTCCTTGCAAGACGAGAAGATTCATCAGAAGAAGCTTCACCGCTTTCAACCACAGGAATAACAACTTGATCTGTAGCTTCCATGGATAGATCATTTGCAGGGATTTCCTCAACAGGATCTGATTCAGCAACATGATCTTCAGCATTTGCTTCTTGCATAGAAGCATCTCCATATTCTGCAGCAGGAATTTCCGAGTCTCCATTCTCAAGTGCCTGAAGAATGGCAGCTAGATTCCTGGGAGCAGAAGGACCTTCAACTTCTGGTGGGTCAACAACTTCTGGAATGACCAAGCTTGGGTCTTCCTTAGAAGGGTTTTCCCTCAGAAAGTCAAAGAGGGTCTTGAAATCCCCAAGTAGAACAAGATATTGAGGTATCCAGACCACAATCTCCCTGCAAGGATTGGCTTCCAATGCAGCAGCGAGTCTTGCTACTTCCAATTCATCCACAAAGGGCTTCTCCTCAGCAGCAACACAATTTCCGAGAGGATGGTAGTATATACCATTATCATCCTCCAGAAGGCAACCAGGGTAACCAGGGGCAGCAGCCACTAGTCTTTTCTGTACTCCCATTGCTTCTACTTGAAAATCCTTGCGAAATCTTCTCCAGAGATTTCTTGTAGAAACATCATCAAGACCATTTAGAAATGCATCCTTCAGAAGGTCTAGACTGCTAATCACCTCATGTCTGAAAAGTTCCAGGTAGGTATAGGGTTCAGGTTCAGGCGGATTGAAGGTGAATTTGTAGTCAGGGTAGAGAAGACAGTAAGGTTTGGATTTTCTGGTAGGTAAGGGATGGGATATAGAAGGTGGAGGTGCGGTGGATGAGGAAGAAGGGATATCTGAGAGAATGATTGATGAGGATGGAATATCAGAAATGATAGATTGAGAAGAGGATGGAGTATTTTTAAAGGAAATTGGTGAGAAAGATTTATCAGAAGGAGTTGGGGGAAGAATACTTAAAGGTGTGGGGTTTAGAATGGGAGAGGAGAAGGATGATGGAGAAGGATTTGGTAAGGTGAAGTTTATTTTTGGTTCAGGTGGAGGTGATTGGAAAGATGGTTTAGGAACAGAAGGAGGTGGAGTAAAAACCTGTCTGGAGATTTGTACAGAAGAAGATCTGGTTCTGCGAAAGGAATCTCTGATCCTTTTATCTCTTCGTTCTTCAGAGTCCACTTTGTCAGGATCATAGGTGACCCTCAACTTCTTGGCTTTCTCAGCCTCATCTTCTTGGGCTTTTCTTTTTAGCCTAGCTTTTAGTTCCTTCTGATCCTTCTTCAGAAGATCAGCCTTGGACGGAAGTACTCTGCCACGGATCCAAGCAGGATCAATATCTGATTGCTTCCTAACACAATCTTCCAGGTAAGACTTGACAACCTGATGCAGTTCTTCTTGAAACAGGGAGGCAAAACCTTCAACAACAACTCTTCTTGAGAGAATGTCAGGAAAGCTTGGGCACACAGAAGGTACATTTTTAATGAGTTCTAATCTGAACAAATCCACACCATTAAAAATGGGACCTTGAACTACTCCAAGCAAATGGGATGCATTGAGTTTTCTGATGGAGTCCAGCACTTTGCTTTCAGTAAGAATGTCTGAAATCATTCTTCCAAACGGAATAGTCGTTCTTGAAAGATGAGGGTACTTCGCCCTTTCCTCTTCTCTTGACTCAAGGATTGAAGTTTTCAGATTCTCAAACAAAATGTGAGAAATGTTGATCTCAGTCTTTTTGCCAATGCAGAAAAGAGTGTGCTTGTGATCTGGACTGATGTAAGAAGAGGAGAGCATCCTTTTTCTGTGGTGAAGAGAACCCAGAATAATCTCAGCCCATACTCTATAAAATGGCCTCAAGGTGCCTGTGTTATTCGAGTCAATCCCAGAAGACTGAGAGATTTGTTTTTTAACTATCGACCAATCAACAGATGCATGTCGAAAACCAGACCAACCTTCTTCATCATTCAGATTGTATAGCTTCCTGATCAGTTTTTCAGAGATAACCACTTCATGCCCTAGCACGAATGAAATGATGGCCGTTGGAGTAACCGTTGCATGTACCCAGAAATCCTTCACAAGATCAGGATAAATTGGACCAACCAATCTATTAAGGTACTTGGACCATCCTTGCTCAAGGATTCTTGCATCACACTTAAAGCCATTCGCTTTAAGATTGTTTAAGTCCACAGCAGTTTCACATAAAACCTCCAAGTCCTTCGTGGGTATCAAGCAAGTTTTCAAAGGAGCATATTCATAATTTCGTAGAAGGATTTGTGAAGAAGTAAGTCTTTCTTTTGAGGAAGATGAACAAGAGGAAGAGTTCATGATGATTATGTCGAAGATTAGAACAAAGACTAGGGTTTGAAAAAGAAAAACAGATGCAGCAAAAAAAAATGTACAACAAAATAGAGAGACGGAGAAAAGAATGAAGTTGAAGCGGGCTATTTAAAAGATTTGAAAATAATTTAAATCATTTTGCATTAAATGAGAAATGACATTAGGAGAGATAGCATGGTAAATGAAATGATTTAATACAGTTACCTAGGTCGGCGTCTTTTCAACTGCCCGCTTCGTACTGACCGTAGAGACACGTGTTCATCATCAGATAATGGATGACAGGTGTGAAATATTCAATAGGCTTTACGCCTTCTGATTCCGATCACTGCTTCTGAATTGATCAGGTTTCTCTTCTGGAAACACTCCTTCTGAAGTGTGCTGATATAAATCTGAATGATCTTCTGATCCATTACTACTGATATACACAGCTTTTGGAGATTCACTTCTTTGTTCTGCAGCTTCTGATAAGACAAAAACTGTATCTGCAGAAATTCTTAAGCTGCTTTGTTTCATCAGAAACAAGTTTATCATCAAACCAGATATTTATTGATTCGACCACAATCAATGTTTCAATATTGTATATTCTGTAGCATTTAGAGCATTCAGAATACTCAAGAACGAAACATCATAGCTTTAGAAACAAACAGAACCGATGGTTCCAAGACTAATAAACTTTCTTTTCTGATCTCCTACGAACATAGTTTCTTCAACAGATTTAAGTACCAGAACTTGGAAGACAGTCCTTCTTCCCTTCAAGTGTTGAGACCAACTTGAGTCCAGGTGACATGTCATGTTGACTTTTATCTTCTTTGTCGCCAAGAGAATCTGCAAAAGAAATAGTCTTTTTCTTTGGTACCCACATCTTCTTGGGTCCTTTCTTGTTAGATTTTCTCAAGTTCTGATTGAACTTGGGTTTAACATTGTAAGCAATAGGAGGAACAGCATGATAATTTTTAATGTGAGTTTCATGATATTTCCTAGGTTGTGTCACATGCTTTTTGGTGTGTGTTATGTGAAAACTTTGAGCATGTGAAGTGTGCCTAATATCATGGGAGTGGCCATACTTGAACTGATCATACAATGGCTTGTATGTGAATTTCATTTCATCAACAGGTTCAAGTTTGTATGGGGTTTCACCCTCAAAACCAATGCCGACTCTTTTGTTTCCAGACACAGCATATATCATAGAAGCTAGCTGGCTTCTGCCAATACTTCTAGATAAGAACTTCCTGAAACTTAAATCATATTCTTTCAGAATATGGTTTAGACTAGGAGTGGATTTTTCTGAATCAGAAGGAGATCCAACATTATTGGATAATTTTAAAAGTTTTTCTTTTAATTCAGAATTCTCCAACTCAAGCTTCTTTGTTTCAAATTCAAATAGCTTTTTCAGCTCTTTGTATTTGAGACTAATCTGAGACTTGAATTCCAGAAGTTCAGTTAGACCGGAAACTAACTCATCTCTAGTAAGTTCAGAAAATACCTCTTCAGAATCTGATTCTGATGTAGATTCTGATCCGTCATCTTCTGTCGCCATCAGCGCACAGTTAGCCTGCTCATCTTCAGAGTCAGAATCATCTTCTGACTCATCCCAGGTTGCCATAAGACCTTTCTTCTTATGAAACTTCTTCTTGGGATTTTCCTTCTGAAGTTTTGGACATTCATTCTTGAAGTGTCCAGGCTCATTGCATTCATAGCACATGACCTTCTTCTTGTCAAATCTTCTGTCATCAGAAGATTCTCCACGTTCAAATTTCTTTGAACTTCTTACGCCTCTGAACTTCCTTTGCTTGTTCTTCCAGAGTTGATTTAGCCTTCTGGAGATCAAGGACAGTTCATCTTCTTCTTCAGATTCTGATTCTTCAGGATCTTCTTCTCTAGCCTGAAAAGCGTTAGTGCATTTCTTGATATTGGGTTTTAATGCAATAGACTTACCTTTCTTTTGAGGCTCATTTGCGTCCAGCTCTATTTCATGGCTTCTCAAGGCACTGATAAGCTCTTCTAGAGAAACTTCATTCAGATTCTTTGCAATCTTGAATGCAGTCACCATAGGACCCCATCTTCTGGGTAAGCTTCTGATGATCTTCTTTACGTGATCAGCCTTGGTGTATCCCTTGTCAAGAACTCTCAATCCAGCAGTAAGAGTTTGAAATCTTGAAAACATCTTTTCAATGTCTTCATCATCCTCCATCTTGAAGGCTTCATACTTCTGGATTAAAGCGAGAGCTTTAGTCTCCTTGACTTGAGCATTTCCTTCATGAGTCATTTTCAAGGACTCATATATGTCATAGGCCGTTTCCCTGTTAGATATCTTTTCATACTCAGCATGAGAGATAGCATTCAACAAAACAGTTCTGCATTTATGATGATTCCTGAAAAGCTTCTTCTGATCATCATTCATTTCTTGCCTTGTCAGCTTTACGCCACTGGCATTTACTGGATGTTTGTAACCATCCATCAGAAGATCCCATAGATCACCATCTAGACCAAGAAAGTAACTTTCCAGTTTATCTTTCCAGTATTCAAAGTTTTCACCATCAAATACCGGCGGTCTAGTATAACCATTGTTACCGTTGTGTTGCTCAGCAGAGCCAGATGTAGATGCAGGTGTAGACTTTGCAGTTTCATCAGCCATCTTTTACTGAAGCGTTTTTCTCTTCCTGAATCTTTTCTAAACACGGTTAAGTGCTTGCACCTTAGAACCGGCGCTCTGATGCCAATTGAAGGATAGAAAAACACTTAGAAAGGGGGGGTTTGAATAAGTGTAGCTTTAAAAACTTGACAGATAAAAATAAATTGCACAGTTATTTTTATCCTGGTTCGTTGTTAACTAAACTACTCCAGTCCACCCCCGCAGAGATGATTTACCTCAACTGAGGATTTAATCCACTAATCGCACGGATTACAATGGTTCTCCACTTAGTCAGCAACTAAGTCTTCCAGAGTCTTCTGATCACACACTGATCACTCCAGGAACAACTGCTTAGATACCCTCTAAGACTTTCTAGAGTATACTGATCCACACGATCACTCTAGTTACAACCTGCTTAGATAACCTCTAAGACTTCCTAGAGTATTCTGATCCACACGATCACTCTAGTTCCTTACAACTTAATGTAATCAATTCTAAGAGTATTACAATTGCTTCTTAAAAGCTATAATCACAAACTGTGATATTTCTCTTAACGTTTAAGCTTAATCTCACTAATATATTACAACAGCAATGTAGTGAGCTTTGATGAAGATGAAGATTCTGAGCTTTGAATAGAACAGAGTTTCAGCAAGTTAATATGAGTTGTTTTTGTTCAGGATCGTTAACCTTGCTTCTCATCAGAACTTCATATTTATAGGCGTTGGAGAAGATGACCGTTGAGTGCATTTAATGCTTTGCGTGTTCCGTACAGCATCGCATTTAATGTTATACGCTTTTGTCAACTACCTCGAGCCTTGTTCACGCTGTGTCTACTGACGTTGCCTATAATAGCTTTTAACGTTCCTTTTGTCAGTCAGCGTAGCTTGCCACTTGTACTTCCTTCTGATCTGATGTTTGTGAATACAACGTTTGAATATCATCAGAGTCAAACAGCTTGGTGCAAAGCATCTTCTGATCTTCTGACCTTGAAGTGCTTCTGTGCGTGATACCATCAGAACTTCAGTGCTTCTGATCTCATGTTCTTCTGATGCTTCCATAGACCCATGTTCTGATTCTGCTTCGACCATCTTCTGATGTCTTGCCAGACCATGTTCTGATGTTGCATGCTAAACCCTTTGAGACAAAGCTTCTGAGCGCTGAATTATGCGTACTCTTTATATATATATTTCCTGAAAAGGAAATTGCATTGGATTAGAGTACCATATTATCTTAAGCAAAATTCATATTATTGTTATCATCAAAACTAAGATAATTGATCAGAACAAATCTTGTTCTAACATTTATCACCTGCGCGTTATCCTCGTGGAGACAACATTCAAATAGAAAGAGTGAGTAAATCACAATCATTATAAAAAGCATAAGTAATAGATATAGTAGACAGTGTATGGAAACAACAACAACACAACATTATCTACCACGTCCAAGACAAAACAATAGTTACTACTACCCACATAGAATCACTACTAAATAAGGATCACACCAAACACATCACTTAGCGCACATATTATGCAATGTTACAAATAATGGAATGAAACATCTTAAGACTTATGCATGTGGTACCAATACGTCACCGATGACTTAGTCATCGTTATTCTCTAAGGATCCCCACCAATAGGACCGATTCCCGCTTGGAATCGGAGCACGTCACAATTTTGCACTCAATCCTCACAATGGGATAAAGGCCGTCACTAGACTAGATCGTCCCACAACTCTATCGAATCATCACCCTGCAAAAACCTCACTGGACTACTCGTCTGACAATGCTATGAATACATGATGCGCAACAATATACAATAGTAAAGAGCATGACCATTCATCATACAAATCATACCTCATCACATTCATCATCACATGCTTCATAACATGCAAATCATCAACACAACATCAAAACATCATAAATCACAAGTCAAAGAGTCAACAATACATAGTCATTCCAATTCTACAATGGGAAGCATACTTGGTAATATTCACCGAAAAAACATCACCACCTCATCACAAAACAATTCTAGAATCCTACATCCTATGGTCCATTTACTCTCCCAGAATATAGATTATTTTATTAGCTATCTTACGCTTCAAACGGCATGACAAGTTATGCTCTTTTAATTTTTTCTACATCTGGTGTCATTCGCCCGACGGGCCCTCTCCTTCGCCCGGCGAACCATTCTAGTAGCCAGCCACTCCTTCGCCCACTTTATTCGCCCGATGCCTTACTGGAGAACCCAACTCTCCCGACAAGACCATCGATTCGCCCGACGAATCCTTGCGATCAGAGAAATTCTGATGCAATTTCCTGCCTAAAAACTAGTCCAATTTATGCGATTTCACCATCTTACAGGTCCTAAATTATCCTTTAAACTCAGTTTTTCATCATACAAATACAGCTCCATGTATTTCACATTATAGGCATCATTTTACTACCAATTAACACATCTAAATCTTCTACATCCTTCACACCATCACAATTCATCATCAACCCAAGACCCCAAAACCAAATCCCACAATTATCATTCACTTAAGCCAATTATAATAACTAGGATAGACTCCCCTTACCTTAGATTGAAGTTTGTTATCAAAATCCTCTTTGCGTTCTACAAAACCTCTAAGTTCTCCCAAGCCCTAGCTCTCCTTCTTCCACCTTATTCCAACTTTTGCACGATCGAATGAAAACCTTTTTCCCTCTTTTCTCTTTTTGTTCCACTTATCCATCATGAAAAATACTATCTCGCCCATATTACTTCTAACACCCATATTATTTTATTTATCTAATTAAAATAAGCCCAACTATTATTCTAATTATTTCTAAACACTCTTAATTCTCGATAATTCCCCACTACACCTATGCATCACCAAACTTCATCGAAACATCACATAAATTGACAAAACATCATATAATCATCGTTAATTCATCATATCATCGCAAAGGCTCACATAATCACACAAAACTAATTAATTAAATAATTAAATCTAGATTTTTGGGGTCTTACAAGAGAGTTATTTAAATCAATATTGAAATATCATAATTTTTGTTTATTTGATTTGGGTCATGTATTGAATCATGTGATTCAAGTCAATCCATTCTATGACTCGAGTCATATTTCTTGAATTTAATTCCAAAATAAAAATTTCATTCATGATTCGAGTCAAACAAAATTATGATTCAAGTCAAGGTGTCTTATGATTCGAGTCATGTGAGGCCTTAAATCATATCAAACTTTTTAGCACAAAATTCCAATTTTTGACTTACTATGATTCTAGTCTAGCTTTAGCATGATTTGAATCATGCTTGTATGAAAATTTTGATTTCAAGTAACAAACTTGTGATTCAAGCCATCCTGCATTGAATTTTGTCAAAGCTTCATTGTTAAAGTATTTCAAATAATATTGACCTAAAAGAGAATGAGTGACAATCATGAGGAATGCAAAATACGATAAAATAAGAAAATGACAAATCATCATTTGTTGTTGTTGAAATATAAACAATATTATACAAACGTAGAAAGCAAACCGGTAACAATTTACGTCGCTACTCCTTTTTTATTGGCCAAGTTGATCCTCTTAAAAACTACATTCATAGTCCTAAGATACACAACATTAATATGCATGAGTCTTTGCATTCTTTTTAAAAGATTCACTGCTTTTGGTGCTAGAAAACCAAAAGTTATTGATGGAGTAATTTCACTCCATTACCTCTTCCAATAATAGGTACTTCAGATCAAACAACATGTACTTAAAAGTAGGTAATACAACATTAAATTCAGTAAAAAGTATTTCAGTAGTAGGTTCAATACTTTATAGTTGCAAGTGCAACATTACTTACAAGGTTAATTGTAGTTGTAGGTCGTTTGCAAGTTGATTCATTATGACAAACTTGCATGCACTTTGAATACTTCATCACTATTCCAACTCTGAGGATCTTGACTGATTTGAATATTCATCATGTTTTCTCATTCTTAACTTCTTTGGTCTTATGGATTTCACTTTGTATAATAGAGGATAGTCCTGTTCTTGTTTAAAGTTGGTCATAAATTTTCTCTATTAATTAGATTAATCTCATCCTATCATATAGTAGCAGGTGTGGTGTAGGAATGTTGCACCCCAAAATTTGCCCTCTTTATTGGAGCTATAAGTTAATGATGACGTTTATTTCGTCATCCAAAAAAGGAAGAAAAATAATAAAGAGTCTTCATGGGTTTAGGAGGGTAAAGTGTGAAAGAGCGGTTTAAACGGTGAAAGTACGAGAAAATTCATAAATACTATTTGGAAGGTGATACGAGCTAAGTTCCCACGCTGTCTCCGCTGTTTCGATGATATCTACAACATTCGTGTTCGGCTCGGGAGCCAATTCTTTGAGGAAGGTTGTCAAATGTGCAAATTACTTGAGAATTCGCGGTGAAAAAACAGTGCTGAATGTAGGGTTTCGGACCTCGGAAAATTCATATCTCCTAATCCGCTCGCCGGATTCGCTTGAAAATTTAACTGGAGCTCCGTGGCATCATTACCAAGATTTCATATGTTCGGACCGAAGGCCAAATATGCATAGAAAATTCCCAGAATTTTAAGGATCGTCGCGTTGTTTCAGCAAAAAGTGTGTTTTCGGGTATGTCGCGCCAAGTTCGAAAATTCATAACTTTTTCGATTTTTATCGTATGAAGTCCATTCCGGCGGCATCTTCTCAGAAATTTCGTTAGCTTCGATTCTTCGTCACACATGCTTGTTCAGATTTCGAGCCGAAGATGGGGTTTTATCGAGTTCTTTGAGCGGTACTCACAAAATTTCGCACAGTCGCGTCAGATGGATCGACGTTTCTCGTCATTCAAACGGGCGTATTTTCTTCATCGCTTACCGGATTGAGGTGCTTCTCGCGGCAATGAGTCACAAATTTGGTCATCTTCATAATGGCATCGGTTTCGTTCCGGAATTCAGAGCCGAACCGAGTTTCCTTAAAAATGAGCCAAAATAAGACGCACCGAGGGCAATTTGGACATTTCGCGTTGACAATATATAAACATTTTGCTCTTCACAAATAAAGAAGAACTCTCATAACTTCAATTTCACCAAAAGGTCAAAAACACTTTCTCTCAATTCCCTCTCAAATTTCTTGGATCAAAACCACAAAAACTCACAAAAACTTCATCAATTCAAGATCAAATCTTAAGAACAAATGAAGATCAAAGCACAAATCAAGATCTTCTCCTCCGATTAAAGTGTCGCGCATCTCTCTCCCTATCAAAGGATCTCACGCGCCACTCTCTCCCTCACACCTCTTGAATTTCGTTCGTGTTCGCGTCGTGTTCGCGTTCGTGTTCATCCGATCACATTCTCTTCATTCGATCCGGTAAATTCACTACAAACCTTGCTAGATTATTGAATTTGTTGCTTAATTCGACATTGATCATGAAGATTTTTGATCGTGGATGATGGATCTATGATAATTGATGATGATAATTGCTTGTTGACAGCTTCGATTTGTGTTGATCTTGATTATTTGATTGAATTTGAGATTTACCGTTGAGTTGTTGATGATGCTACATGCATGTTGCTTATGATCCAAGAAATTGCATGCTAAGTGTTCGATAATTTGAATGTGTGAAGCACTTGTGCTTAATTTTGAGTTCTAGCATGTGATAATTGATTGTGGAATGATAATTCATGATGCCTACGCTAAATTGATGCCATTTGAGGTTTGATAACGATTGCTCTTGATGATATAATCACAATGCCTACGATTCAATGCTTGCATGCTAATTGTTCGATGGAATGTTTAATTTTGCTCTTAAAGACCGATCAATTTGCTGAATAATGTGCTTTGCTCTTGACTCATAGCATTGCATGTTTGATATTTGCTTGTATGCTGAACATTCATGAAGAATTGCATCATGTTTCCTTGCGAGAAAACTCAATTTTCGGCATTTGACACTGCTAGGTCGACCTAGGGTGAGTTTAGGTCGACCTAAAACCTTCATTTTTGATCCTGGCACTGCTAGGTCGACCTAGGGTGAGTTTAGGTCGACCTAAAACCTTCATTTTTGACCATGGCACTGCTAGGTCGACCCAGGGTGAGTTTAGGTCGACCTGGAGCTGTTTATTTCGTTTCTGGACCTGTTAGGTCGACCTAGGTCGAAGGTAGGTCGACCTACTTTTGCTTCCTTTGCTTCCTAACTTCAATCTTTCATATCTTTTTGCTCGTAACTCCGATTTGCGCGTTCTTTATACCGTTGGAAAGCTTGTGAAACGTGCTATCTTGTGAGATGATTGGTATTGATTGGTTGTGGTTTATTCATCTTTGTTTTCCCCTTGACATTTTGTTGTTCATTTCATGTTTGCATTAGTTATTCCTTTTCTTTTAGATTAGAAGGTAATAACGCAATTCCGATTGCGATGTTTTGTTATCTCTAACTTGTGTGCTAGTGTGCAAGGCTTTTGGACGGTCACCGATTGATACTCATTGCTTGAGTGTTCCGCTTCACTTGCGGAATACGATTATATCTCGTTGACTCGTATCGTGCTCTCGACTTGGAGACACGATCTTATTGCTTTATATCTGCTTGTTTGGTTTGCTTGTTACTCTTGCAGGTGTATCGTGATTATGCTCGACGCGCGTGTCGACCTTTGTGTGCTTTATGGCTAATCGGTGTGCTGACCATTTGCTTTTGCTTTGCTAGCTCGCTTGCGGGATTCTAGTTTCTTCGCTTCGCCTCTCTTTAGTTTACGGATCATCATCCGTTTGGTATTGATCCCGTTTCATTTTATTTCTCTCGCACTTTATCGCTTCCCCGCATCATCCTTTAACATGAGAAGTAGGACTTAGACATGCATCTGGCCAAGCCCTCGAAAGAGGCTCTGTTTTTGTTGGTGTGTTTATATTTGTGCTTTGCGGCAGGGAGTCACGGTGTAATAAGTCCTATATGGCACTCCGTTAAGTCCTCATGGAAGGCATGCGGTCAAGGGTTCGTAATCAACCCCCGCCTAGTCTCATCGAGTCCGTTTGGTATGCGCACGCTACGCGTTGCTCGCTTCCGAACTTGCACAAGATCTTGTTATTGAGTATGTCCGGAAAAGGGTTCATGTAGCCGGACCCCCGCCTTTCCTATAGCTCGCGTCGCTCGACGTTGATGCTCAGTGTACGCACGCACCGTTTTCCTTTACGATCCGTGACGGCTTGGTTGCTGAGAGGGGTCCGCCCTCTTGTCTATGGCCCGATCATTTTCACGAGGTCTAATGCTTGGTTGACTTGGGTTGAGCTGCTCCCCTTGGCTATGGCGGGACCGCTTCTCTACCATTCGGCCAGTACCGTTGGTTTTGTTTGCTTTACGAGCGGATGCTCGTTTGTGTGCTATTTGTTTGCTTTCGCTTCTCCCTGTAGGTTGATAGGCTAGTTTAGACTTGTACCCTTTGTATGATAACATTAGGTAGCAAGCTTTCCCCCTTAGCTTAGCTCTTCCTCATGCATTCTTTAAAACACAAACCACACTCTTTGATTTTCTTTTCTTAAGAGCTTGTTATTTCCGCTCCATTCCCAAGCATAAGTCTCCAAAGGTCGAGCAGCGTAGTGTGAATGTAACTTGTTCACCTAAAAAATACAAAACAAACAGAAATTAGTTAGCCGAGCTACGGTAGCTCTGATTCTGCAAAACAGATACGTAGGCAGCGGGGTAGGGCCCGTGCGAGCATAATCCTTTCTTTTGCCTACATTCTGCATTCATTTTAGTCAAGATTAGCGTAGATTTGTTACACACCCATAGTTTTAGACACAGGCGTGGATACCATCGAGTACGATGGGCGCGAGGGGTGCTAGCACCTTCCCCTCGCGTAACCGACTCCCTTACCCTTTTTCTCTGGTCGCGAGACCGTTGTTTTGTTTTGTGGTTTGCTGGCATTCCCTTCCTTTTCAGGATAAATATGTTAGTGGCGACTCTGTTAATTTTCGCGGTAGCGACAAGGAAGGCTGGCCGTGCGTATTGAAGAAGAAATCGCGCGACGAAAAGCATTTTAATCTTTAAAATTTTTATTATTTTAATATTTCAGCAATTTCGTTTTTATTATTTGTTTTATTAAATTCTGTTTTGGATTAAAAGCCCAAAAGGCCCATTAGGATTTCTTTTGTTTCCTGTATTTAAAGACCTTTGGCATGGCCATAAGGATTATCTTTCATTATAATAGAATCCAAAGTTTTATTTATTCCTGGTGGACTCCAGAGCTTATCTATAGGTTTGCGCTTGCAACCCTGTTTTCATTCAAGGTTTAGCGCTTGCTATTCCTTTAGGGCTTCCGACTGCGTCAGTTGGCATCAGAGAAGGTTTTCTCCTGTTCTTTTCGTAGCTTGACAACTATGGCGGATCAACCGGTGACCAAAGCAGATCTTGAGGGAATTACCTGGGCTTTTACCGCGGCTCTAACTGCTTTGACTGAACAGATGGCAGATTTAGCAAATCAGGCGAACAATGCCAACAATAATGGGAATCAGCGAAGAGACAGGAGAGAGGAACCAAATAGGGTTCTACGAGGTGGAAACTGTGTCGAAGATTCGAGTTCTGTTGAAGAAGAACCTCACGATGAAGAGGATAATCGTGGGAATCTACAGAACAACCATGACTATCGAGTGAAGGTTGATATTCCATTGTTCTACGGAACGATGGGAGTGGAGGAGTTTCTTGATTGACAGATCGACGTCGACAGGTTCTTCGACAAAATTGTTCCGAATTGGTGCCGAACTTTTGAACTTGAGTCATGTAACTTTGAGGAAATCTAGACATGTCTGGTGGGAGACATCAAAAGTCCCACCACCTTGCATCATTGCATATTTACTTTCCAAAAAATGATGTATAAAAAATAACTAGCATACGTGTTCCTTCCATTTCCAAGGAATCATATCTTTAAGCCTCGTATCGAGCTCTTCCATCTTTTGCTTGCTAAAAAAAAAATCAAAGCACGAGGATTCCTTGGAAATTGAATGAACATGGCATTGCATGCATATCCTGCATCTCATACATTTCATGCGTAACAGGTGTTCGGGACTGAGGATTTCTTATTCAGACTTGGTACTTTCACCAGACTCAGAGACTTGATTTGTTCTTATTGTGTGTTCAAAGATTAGCCATGGAACAATTTTGTGGGGAGTTTGCCAAGATGGAAGCTCTGTTGGGGGTTGTTTATGAAAGCGTGCAAGTTGTCACCCATTCTCAAGGACTCTTGGTAAGATGAACTCGGGAAGCACTTCGTGGATCTCTTCCACAACCTTGCGGTTTCTAAAGCTCTTTATCAGCGACTACTCTCTCATTCTCTCATGAATTCAAGAGGTATGTTCTTAGCAAAGATAAAAGAGGTTTGAAGGATAATTCTATTTGATTCTCATGTCTTATGCGCATTTGCTTCCATGCTTGCTTTATTTGCAACTGGTTAAGCTTCATACTGTATTGATGTTTGCAAGTTCTTTGCTTGATGACGATGAAACTAGGTGTGAATTCTATCTTGAGGCACACGGTTATGATGTTAAGATCTGCAAGTTTTTGAAGTTGCTTGGGGCTCCCGAACGAGGGATAAGCAAGACATTGTCTATCTTGAGCATTGCACCATTTGCATTGCTCGAATCCCTAAAGCACTTACAAATTCCGTGTGACTTCGCCAGAATATTCTTCCAGGAAGTAATCGAGAGTGTTCTGCAAGGCACCTCTCATTCTCAAGGTTCTGTTTAATATCCTGAGTCACCTCCTCATCTTGGAGTTTCCTTGTCAATAGTCTTTTCTTGTCAACAAGGACAGAAAGAATATGAGAAACAAGCGGACGAGGTCTTCATGCCTTGTGTCCAATTGCATCCCTGCTTGTTGGAATCTCAGTTGGTTAAGATTCATGATTTGGTTCTTCCTCACCACATATAACTCTCCAGATTCCGATGACAATACTCGGTGTTTTCCATGCTGGGGAAACTCGATCATAATGTCAAGCTTTACAAGGTGTTGAAGTACAAAAAGTCCAGAACTTGCTCGATGCTGAGATGTTTGAGTTTGTCCATATTGGTTTCTACTGGTCAATCCATTTTCATCTGCTGCAAGTAGAATGTTTTTTCTTCCTCGAGGAGTAACTCATGAGAATCACTTGCAAACCTGTACTTCCAGAGGCTTCATTCCCACCAACCATTGTGGGTTCCAAATGATGACATTGATGGCCAAGCAGCAGAGGTTATTGTTGTTCGCCAATAGTAATACGAGTTTCCTCCATTCATGATGGTGATTTATGTTTCAGCAGCTATATTTAGGGCTCCCGACCGAGGGATAAGCAAGACTCCGTGTTCTTGAGTTCACATCATTGGCGGCTCAAATCCCTAAAGCGTTCACAAACTCCAGTCAATGTATTTGGGGCTCCCGACCGAGGGATAAGCAAGACGCCTTGTATCTTGAGTTTGTGCACCACTAGCATGGCTCAAATCCCTAAGATCTGGACACTTGCAACTTCTGTATGACTTTGCCGAAATCTTCTTCCAAGAAATAATATAAAGTGTTCTGACTACGCTTGGTGTGCTTTCCCCTCTAGGGGCACTTGGTTATCTGATTGAAGGTTGTCAGCCATTCAAAGACAAAGTTCAGGGTCTGATTGACTGAAAGGCTATCACATTCGCACCTGAAGCCCAGAATTGAAGTTCTCTTTTGACTTGGCGGATCTTTTGAAGCAATAAGTCCATACGGAGAGGATCTCCTCAACATTTGGCAATTCATAATTCATCATGCATGTTCATGTTTAAGCTTTCTTGTTTTGTGCAATACTGTTTGTATGTAAAACTTGTTTATTTTTGAACTATAATCATAATGCATTGGATATGTTTGTCTTAAGAAAAAATCCATTCGCTTTTGCTCTTATATGTTTTTATATGCTTTTTGTGATACTCAACTCTTGTTAACAAAGCATGATAACTCCGTAGGGAGGATGATGAACATAATACCAAGAAACTCAAATGGTATGCTTTCGAGTAGAACCCTGTTGATGATGTACAGGCATTGTTTCAAATTCCCAAACACTGGAGATATAAGGGAGTGAAACCTTCGTTAACCCTTATGAGCCTTCGAAGTAGGAGTTTCTTTTCTCTATAAAAAACCCCTATTTTAACCCAGGGGCGGGTAGTATTCAGTTAACCTGATTGAGCATTCAAAATTCATCAGGAGCACGCGTCTAAAGATACAACAATGGCTATCCTTCAAAAGGTTGGGGAAAGTCAAATCCACAACGGTTATTCCTCACCTCAAGAAGTTAAGACATCATGATTATCCCTTACATCAGGAGGTCGAAACCAACATCAAAGCCGCTGTGGTTTATCCCTCACATCAGGAGGTCAAAATATGACGATACCACAATGGTAATTCTTCATCAACCAATGATTCAAGCAGTCATAATCACTTCCAACAAATCATAGATTCAGGATCACACAACTTGTTCAAAAAAAAAAGAAAAAAAATAGAATAAAAAAAAAGAAAAAGCCCGCTAAGTCAACAACTTGAAAGCACGTGACTTAGGCAAAAGTTAGGGCATCCCGCTGGACATCCAAATCAAAATTCAAAAGAATTTGTCCAGGCAAAATTTAGGGAAACGAAAAAAAAAAAAGCAAAGCTAAAGCGAAAAACAAGGATTACAAAATAAGAATCCTCATCAAAAGAACAAAGTCGTGTGATCAGACACCAAAAACGAAAGGTAAAGTGACTGCCATATCCAGAAGACCTCTTTGACTCCTCAATCATTTTCGAACTCCTCTTGAAAGATGAATGCTCATGTCAAGTTAGCTGAACTTAGGACTGGAGAACATCATGAAGGGGGTGGGCACCAAATAACTTTGAGCCTAAAAAATCCTTTTTTTCAAAAAAACCGTGAACTTGGCCACGTTACAACCCTTGAAAGTCCTAATTGAAGCAGGGTTAATTCGAAAGCAAACTATACACGAGAATACGGTAAGCTGACTCCTAGGAGATCCGCTAAGCGCTTGAGTTGGTATCACACCATCTTTCTTTCATAAAAAAATCGATGTTACGACATCCTTTCAAAAAGTTTCTTTAAATTTCAAGACAAACATACTCTTTGCATTAGAATTATATTTCTCATAATAAACATTCTTTGCATATGAACAAGTGCTTGACATCAAGAAAGTTTCCATCATGAACTTCAGATGAAAATGTTTTATCCTCCCGAAGGACAAGTTGTCTTCCGAACTCCGTTGAGTAGAGGCAGCAATATTTCAAAGTTTGATCACCCTAAGGGGCACAAAAGCGTTTGAATACTTTGTCGAGCAAGTTTTCACTCAATCTGAGGCAATCAGGTCAAGATTCGAAGAATCTCTCAAAGTACTAAGCAATCATGGGCATTCACCCAAGCACAGTCGAAGCTACCTCCAACACATGTCAATCAGGGGCATGTTTTCAAAATTCTTGATACTGGGGCAAGTTGGCTATGATAGCACAAATTTCAGGAAGTATTTGCAAGACAAATTTCTTCAAAGTCCATATAGGCTGGGGCAAGGCACTATGCGTTGGCATTTTATCCTCATCAGGAGGTGTTCAGTTTAAAGTTCAGGGGTGAGCTAAACAACTTATGAACTTAAGAACTGTCGGGGTCATCATCCTCAACAGTTAGAAGCTGAAAGTCCAATACTTGTTGGCATCCTCACAATCATACGAATATGCAGAACACTACGAAAACCAATGCCTGTTTGACCCCTTTGAAGTCAACACTTGCTTGACCCCTTAAGCCCACTTCCTGGTGGCATTCTCTTGGAGAATCAATGCTTGTTTGATGCTCCGGCCGATACTTGATTGGTGTTCTAATCACTGCTTGCCTGTCAACTCATTGAATCCATTGCCTTTATGGAAAGTTTCAAAGCTCAGATGTCTGATAATCTGTTTGCTCTTGCATTTGCCCATTGTGGGTGAGCATCACTATCGTCTGCCATGTGAGGAAATTCCGTGGATGTCATGCTGCATCCTGAGGCATTTTCATCTGTTTATCTCGCAGGTACATCCTTTTGAGTGCATCATGTCAGTGCATTGGCAGATCTAGCCAAGTGAGAGATTCTCATTCCCGAGCTGAGTGCATTCAGATAAGGTCTTCTTTGTTCCAAGATTCTCATCTCCTCAGCAAAACACATCTCAATGCAATCTTCGTGCTTCAGAAGCCTTATTCCCGGTGGAATGTCTTCTCCCCAGTTGAATCATGATTGAATGGTATCTGATTCCCCAGCTTAATGAGGTTCCTTGCCCGAATGCCTCATTTTCCCCAGTAGAGCGCTTCTCTCTCCAACAGATTGACCTGTTTTCCCCAGGAGAGTCATATTATTCCCCAGTGGAGTTGTCTTAACAAAAGGTTCTTATGTCAAGTTCCTTATCCCCAGCGGATTTCTCATATCCTCAGCAGCTTGCTTTGCAGAAGTGTTCATCTCCCCTCACTGAGTTTCTTTCCTCAGCAGAGATTCATATGCATCCTCAGCAGGATCTGTTCTCATCTAGGATTTCCCCAGCGGAATGCGTCCTACACCAGCAAGTTGGTTACTCTTCACCAGAGTTATCTCCACGACTTGCTCTTATCTCTTCATCCCCAGTATGTCGAGAATTTGCTTCTCCAGTGAAGTTGCATGGGTCTTCCCCAAGCAGTTAAGTGGGATGTTCATATCTTCAAGCAAGATTTGTTCCCCAACCAGAGCTCGCATCCAAATTTGATCGTCTCCAGCAGATTTCTGATTCATCTTGGCCAGCTCGCAGTTTGTGACCCTTGGTCACTCATCTTGTCCTCCCCGCAGAGTTCTATGCTCTCTCCAGGACTTCTTCAGCAATTCAGTGCTCCCCCGTTGTCTCCCTAAGCAACGTTCGAATCATGCATCATTTGCATTGCATTCTCAAAAGCGTATAGCGTCTTCCTTCTCGAAAACGTTATTCCATACACATTCATACATACATCATGCATAAACCATATCATATCTGTTGTCTCTTTCTACAAGAAAGTCATCCAGATTCAAATGCTCCATAGAGAGCAATATTCGCCTAGTCATTACAGGCGCTTATCCTGATATCTCGAATCAGAAGAGGATTGTTCTACTTATTTTCTGGCACAGCTCAGATCAGTTCAAAGACATTCCTATTCCCGATGCCCCCAGATCGGTGGAAGATATTTGTTCCCATTCCTGATAAATCAGACTTTCAGTTGAAGGAACCGCCTCCGGATCTCCCAAGATCTTCCGAAGGAGCAAGCCCTCTGATACATCAGATCAGTTAGAAATATCTACTCCCTGACGATTTAGTTCGTTCAGAAGAAGAAACTCGTTTGCCCAGTCCTGATACCTTACTATCAGTTGAGGACGTTTTCTTTACCCGGCGTACACAGTTCGGAAGAGATATCTGTTCCTATCCTAATATTCAGAGTCAGATTAGTTGAAGGAACCGCCTCCGGATCTCTGTCGATCTTCCGAAGGAGCAAGCCACTGATATCATTAGATCAGATGGAGATATCTGCCTGATTGACTTTTTCATTCAGATGAAGATTGTCCTACTTATTTTCTGGCATCATGTCCAGATCAGTTTAAAGGCATTCTTTCCCCGGCGTACACAGTTCGGAAGAGATATTGTTCCTATCCTGATATCCAGCTCAGTTGAAGGAACCGCCTCCGGATCCCCGTGGTCTTACGAAGGAGCTAGCCGCTAATTCCCAGATTAGTTGGAATATCTACCTGATGATTTAATTGCATCAGAAGAGATGTCTGCCCAGATTCCCAGATCAGAGATACTTTTACCCGTTGATGTCCAGATCAACCGGCGTATCTCCTTCGATTCCCAGATCGACTTAAGACATCTATCCCGATGCAAGTTCGGAGACATTTGCTACGTCTGATACCCAGATCAGTCGAGATGTTCCTTCTCTTGATGCCCAGATCATTTGAAGTGTTTTCCCCTGCCTGTGGGTGCCCGTTCCTCCTTTTTCACAAGTGGGAGCATATTTATTATCCAGATCAATTGAAGTTTTTTCCCCTGCTCGCGGGGTGGTACATTCCTTCTTGTTACGAGATGGAATCTTCTATTGATCAAGAGCGCAAATTTTCGAGTTCATTCTGGTATTCAATCTCCTTCCACCTCGACGGTTCGAAACTTTCGTTTCTCACTCGCAAGGTTCAAGAAGTTTGAATAGGGGCAGCTGTTGCACCCCAAAATTTGCCCTCTTTATTGGAGCTATAAGTTAATGATGACGTTTATTTCGTCATCCAAAAAAGGAAGAAAAATAATAAAGAGTCTTCATGGGTTTAGGAGGGTAAAGTGTGAAAGAGCGGTTTAAACGGTGAAAGTACGAGAAAATTCATAAATACTATTTGGAAGGTGATACGAGCTAAGTTCCCACGCTGTCTCCGCTGTTTCGATGATATCTACAACATTCGTGTTCGGCTCGGGAGCCAATTCTTTGAGGAAGGTTGTCAAATGTGCAAATTACTTGAGAATTCACGGTGAAAAAACAGTGCTGAATGTAGGGTTTCGGACCTCGGAAAATTCATATCTCCTAATCCGCTCGCCGGATTCGCTTGAAAATTTAACTGGAGCTCCGTGGCATCATTACCAAGATTTCATATGTTCGGACCGAAGGCCAAATATGCATAGAAAATTCCCAGAATTTTAAGGATCGTCGCGTTGTTTCAGCAAAAAGTGTGTTTTCGGGTATGTCGCGCCGAGTTCGAAAATTCATAACTTTTTCGATTTTTATCGTATGAAGTCCATTCCGGCGGCATTTTCTCAGAAATTTCGTTAGCTTCGATTCTTCGTCACACATGCTTGTTCAGATTTCGAGCCGAAGATGGGGTTTTATCGAGTTCTTTGAGCGGTACTCACAAAATTTCGCACAGTCGCGTCAGATGGATCGACGTTTCTCGTCATTCAAACGGGCGTATTTTCTTCATCGCTTATCGGATTGAGGTGCTTCTCGCGGCAATGAGTCACAAATTTGGTCATCTTCATAATGGCATCGGTTTCGTTCCGGAATTCAGAGCCGAACCGAGTTTCCTTAAAAATGAGCCAAAATAAGACGCACCGAGGGCAATTTGGACATTTCGCGTTGACAATATATAAACATTTTGCTCTTCACAAATAAAGAAGAACTCTCATAACTTCAATTTCACCAAAAGGTCAAAAACACTTTCTCTCAATTCCCTCTCAAATTTCTTGGATCAAAACCACAAAAACTCACAAAAACTTCATCAATTCAAGATCAAATCTTAAGAACAAATGAAGATTAAAGCACAAATCAAGATCTTCTCCTCCGATTAAAGTGTCGCGCATCTCTCTCCCTATCAAAGGATCTCACGCGCCACTCTCTCCCTCACACCTCTTGAATTTCGTTCGTGTTCGCGTCGTGTTCGCGTTCGTGTTCATCCGATCACATTCTCTTCATTCGATCCGGTAAATTCACTACAAACCTTGCTAGATTATTGAATTTGTTGCTTAATTCGACATTGATCATGAAGATTTTTGATCGTGGATGATGGATCTATGATAATTGATGATGATAATTGCTTGTTGACAGCTTCGATTTGTGTTGATCTTGATTATTTGATTGAATTTGAGATTTACCGTTGAGTTGTTGATGATGCTACATGCATGTTGCTTATGATCCAAGAAATTGCATGCTAAGTGTTCGATAATTTGAATGTGTGAAGCATTTGTGCTTAATTTTGAGTTCTAGCATGTGATAATTGATTGTGGAATGATAATTCATGATGCCTACGCTAAATTGATGCCATTTGAGGTTTGATAACGATTGCTCTTGATGATATAATCACAATGCCTACGATTCAATGCTTGCATGCTAATTGTTCGATGGAATGTTTAATTTTGCTCTTAAAG
Organism: Vicia villosa; assembly: GCF_029867415.1. NCBI lineage: Eukaryota > Viridiplantae > Streptophyta > Magnoliopsida > Fabales > Fabaceae > Vicia > Vicia villosa. The sequence continues at coordinate 193,025,341 of NC_081180.1, forward strand.
ACCGATCAATTTGCTGAATAATGTGCTTTGCTCTTGACTCATAGCATTGCATGTTTGATATTTGCTTGTATGCTGAACATTCATGAAGAATTGCATCATGTTTCCTTGCGAGAAAACTCAATTTTCGGCATTTGACACTGCTAGGTCGACCTAGGGTGAGTTTAGGTCGACCTAAAACCTTCATTTTTGATCCTGGCACTGCTAGGTCGACCTAGGGTGAGTTTAGGTCGACCTAAAACCTTCATTTTTGACCATGGCACTGCTAGGTCGACCCAGGGTGAGTTTAGGTCGACCTGGAGCTGTTTATTTCGTTTCTGGACCTGTTAGGTCGACCTAGGTCGAAGGTAGGTCGACCTACTTTTGCTTCCTTTGCTTCCTAACTTCAATCTTTCATATCTTTTTGCTCGTAACTCCGATTTGCGCGTTCTTTATACCGTTGGAAAGCTTGTGAAACGTGCTATCTTGTGAGATGATTGGTATTGATTGGTTGTGGTTTATTCATCTTTGTTTTCCCCTTGACATTTTGTTGTTCATTTCATGTTTGCATTAGTTATTCCTTTTCTTTTAGATTAGAAGGTAATAACGCAATTCCGATTGCGATGTTTTGTTATCTCTAACTTGTGTGCTAGTGTGCAAGGCTTTTGGACGGTCACCGATTGATACTCATTGCTTGAGTGTTCCGCTTCACTTGCGGAATACGATTATATCTCGTTGACTCGTATCGTGCTCTCGACTTGGAGACACGATCTTATTGCTTTATATCTGCTTGTTTGGTTTGCTTGTTACTCTTGCAGGTGTATCGTGATTATGCTCGACGCGCGTGTCGACCTTTGTGTGCTTTATGGCTAATCGGTGTGCTGACCATTTGCTTTTGCTTTGCTAGCTCGCTTGCGGGATTCTAGTTTCTTCGCTTCGCCTCTCTTTAGTTTACGGATCATCATCCGTTTGGTATTGATCCCGTTTCATTTTATTTCTCTCGCACTTTATCGCTTCCCCGCATCATCCTTTAACATGAGAAGTAGGACTTAGACATGCATCTGGCCAAGCCTTCGAAAGAGGCTCTGTTTTTGTTGGTGTGTTTATATTTGTGCTTTGCGGCAGGGAGTCACAGTGTAATAAGTCCTATATTGCACTCCGTTAAGTCCTCATGGAAGGCATGCGGTCAAGGGTTCGTAATCAACCCCCGCCTAGTCTCATCGAGTCCGTTTGGTATGCGCACGCTACGCGTTGCTCGCTTCCGAACTTGCACAAGATCTTGTTATCGAGTATGTCCGGAAAAGGTTTCATGTAGCCGGACCCCCGCCTTTCCTATAGCTCGCGTCGCTCGACGTTGATGCTCGGTGTACGCACGCACCGTTTTCCTTTACGATCCGTGACGGCTTGGTTGCTGAGAGGGGTCCGCCCTCTTGTCTATGGCCCGATCATTTTCACGAGGTCTAATGCTTGGTTGACTTGGGTTGAGCTGCTCCCCTTGGCTATGGCGGGACCGCTTCTCTACTATTCGGTCAGTACCGTTGGTTTTGTTTGCTTTACGAGCGGATGCTCGTTTGTGTGCTATTTGTTTGCTTTCGCTTCTCCCTGTAGGTTGATAGGCTAGTTTAGACTTGTACCCTTTGTATGATAACATTAGGTAGCAAGCTTTCCCCCTTAGCTTAGGTCTTCCTCATGCATTCTTTAAAACACAAACCACACTCTTTGATTTTCTTTTCTTAAGAGCTTGTTATTTCCGCTCCATTCCCAAGCATAAGTCTCCAAAGGTCGAGCAGCGGAGTGTGAATGTAACTTGTTCACCTAAAAAATACAAAACAAACAGAAATTAGTTAGCCGAGCTACGGTAGCTCTGATTCTGCAAAACAGATACGTAGGCAGCGGGGTAGGACCCGTGCGAGCATAATCCTTTCTTTTCCCTACATTCTGCATTCATTTTAGTCAAGATTAGCGTAGATTTGTTACACACCCATAGTTTTAGACACAGGCGTGGATACCATCGAGTACGATGGGCGCGAGGGGTGCTAGCACCTTCCCCTCGCGTAACCGACTCCCTTACCCTTTTTCTCTGGTCGCGAGACCGTTGTTTTGTTTTGTGGTTTGCTGGCATTCCCTTCCTTTTCAGGATAAATATGTTAGTGGCGACTCTGTTAATTTTCGCGGTAGCGACAAGGAAGGCTGGCCGTGCGTATTGAAGAAGAAATCGCGCGACGAAAAGCATTTTAATATTTAAAATTTTTATTATTTTAATATTTCAGCAATTTCGTTTTTATTATTTGTTTTATTAAATTCTGTTTTGGATTAAAAGCCCAAAAGGCCCATTAGGATTTCTTTTGTTTCCTGTATTTAAAGACCTTTGGCATGGCCATAAGGATTATCTTTCATTATAATAGAATCCAAAGTTTTATTTATTCCTGGTGGACTCCAGAGCTTATCTATAGGTTTGCGCTTGCAACCCTATTTTCATTCAAGGTTTAGCGCTTGCTATTCCTTTAGGGCTTCCGACTGCGTCAGTTGGCATCAGAGAAGGTTTTCTCCTGTTCTTTTCGTAGCTTGACAACTATGGCGGATCAACCGGTGACCAAAGCAGATCTTGAGGGAATTACCTGGGCTTTTACCGCGGCTCTAACTGCTTTGACTGAACAGATGGCAGATTTAGCAAATCAGGCGAACAATGCCAACAATAATGGGAATCAGCGAAGAGACAGGAGAGAGGAACCAAATAGGGTTCTACGAGGTGGAAACTGTGTCGAAGATTCGAGTTCTGTTGAATAAGAACCTCACGATGAAGAGGATAATCGTGGGAATCTACAGAACAACCATGACTATCGAGTGAAGGTTGATATTCCATTGTTATACGGAACGATGGGAGTGGAGGAGTTTCTTGATTGACAGATCGACGTCGACAGGTTCTTCGACGGTATGGGTGTCCCTGAGAACAAGCAAGTCAAGATGGTTGCGATCAGGCTTAAAAGCACTGCAGCTGTCTGGTGGGATAAACTTATTGCTCAAAGGCAGAGGCAAAGAAAGGGGCCAGTCAGAACTTGGCGAAGAATGAAACAATTGATGCTGGAGCGGTTTTTACCGAAAGATTATGAACAGATTCTTTATAAGATGTACATTGAGTGTGTTCAGGGCAAGAGTGTTGGCTGAAGATTTCGTTTAGAAAGAATATTCTTTGAAGAGTTAGAATTCGAAGGAAGATGGTTACTGATGACCATTTCTGAGATTAAAAATGGCTACTGATGGCCATGTTTCGAGAATGATTATTTGAGTTGGAACAAAGATGGTTAGAATTGGAGCTAATTCGAAGTGAGTTATCTTTAAAGACTTAAACGTTTTGCAAAATACGTAAGGTAATGGGGCTGAACGTGTTTTCCTGGCATTCTCGGTTCTGATCACGTTGCCACGCGTCGAAAGAGGATTCAGGCGGGAGGATTTGAATTTCGAAGTAGTTTGTGTAACTGCACAAGGACAGATGGCATCCTAGGGACTCATGTGGGCAACGTGGCATCAGATTAGTGTAGGACCGTTAGGGTCAAAATTAGTATAAATAAGGGTCTTAATGTTAGGATTCCGTGTGTTCATTTTGTACAAATCACTCACAAATCACTCAAGTATCAAGTGTTTACAGAACGAGTTCGCTGAGAAACGTACGTATGACACCAACACCATTTTAAATACATTTGTATCTTTCTTTATTCAAGTATCTTTTCAATTCCTTTTATTTTCTTTGCTTAACTTTCATTTCGAAGCACTTTACATTTCTGCATTTTACATTCTTGCACGTTATATTTCTTCACTTTATATTCCTGCAATTTACATGCTTTTGTCTACGTTTCTTTTGTCGAAAGTTGTATTAACATGTATAACAAGTGTTGTTTCTAAGTGAATATCCACGCGATCACATCATAAACGAGTTTTCTTGAAGTCAGAACAAACAAACAAGAATCGAATCATATCAAGAGACAATTGTTTGACTATGTCCTAGGATCAATCTAGTCGATCCTGCGAGTAACCAAAGTATATTTTATAGTTTGGAGGACTAGCGGTTGTTTACCGGAAATCACCGTAAACAAATTGGCACGCCCAGTAGGACCGTGTCAAACAGATTGTTATTAATTGATTGTTTTGTTTTGTCTAGAAAATATCAAGACCTTGTATGAACCTTAGGAACGGTAAATTAACCAACAGTGCACAACCGATTCCTAAATGAAGGTACAACAAGAAAATGATCAATGCGGCCAGTGGAGGGGGGGATCAAGATCCCCCACAGGGGTCAGGAACAATAGCGGAAAATTCTACCCACGTTTCGACTTCTACTCAAGAGGCGCAGGCTATACCGGTTTCGACACGATCTGGACCCATAAGTAGTTCCCAGACTATACCCAAGAATACTTCAGGGACGACTGGGACTGTTCCAGTCTCGAGTTCGACTACTGTGCCTCCACTTACAAGCGCAAGCGAGATACCACATTTCTCGACAAACGCTGCAAGTCAATTATTTACTCCAGGACCATCAACCACTTTCGAAGGTTGGAGACCCAACAATCCATTTGGAATGCCATATTCATACATGACAGGATTACGAGGAACAGGTCCTACATACACTACAATTAACCCAACAGTGTTTTCGCCTAATGTTGGTTCGATAGGTCGAAACGCATAAAACACTGGTTTCTCTGCCCAAATACCTCCCTTAACCACAAATAGTCAAGCAGCATTTCGACAGGAGATGGATGCAAGTAACCATAATATGTTAGGAGTCCTCGCTTGAGAATTGGGGTAGATTTTCAATCCATTAGTAGCAAACATTACAAGGACTAACCAACACAATGTGGAAACATATCAAAAAATATCGTCACAAATAAGGCGAATGGCGGATTTCTTAGGAATCCCACAAAATAGGCGAAGAAATAACCAATCAACCTATCAAGAAGGGGACCCAGTTCTAGAACCAATTCGAACCGCAGTACCGCCACCTAGGCCAACGCCAGTCAAACGCAACCAAGTGGTAGATTTAGAAACTCGAAATCAAACGACTAACATTGTTCGACAAGCAACTCCCCAGCAACAGCCTAATGTAGTCGTAGTGGGAAGAGATGAACATCCTGATGAAGTTGTGCATAGGGTTAGGAGAGACAATTTGGCAACAGAAAACAATCTCACTTCCATGATAGAGAGAATAATGGCCAACAATGGCCTTAATACTGGACTTCGACGTCCAAACTATTCGTCCCCCATACCCGAATACATCATGCAAACAGAATTACCAAGAGGTACCAAGGTACCCAAATTTACGAAGTTTTTAGGGGACACTAGTGAATCGACGGTGGAACACATAGCTAGATATTTGATGGAAGCAGGAGATCTAGCGGGGAACGAGGATTTAAAAATTAAATACTTCCCCAGTTCTCTAACAAAAAATGCTTTTGTTTGGTTCACCACATTACCCCCAAATTCCATAGACGCATGGGCACACTTGGAGAGATTATTCCATGAACAATTCTATATGGGTCAAACCAAGATAAGCTTGAAAGATGATTACTTAAATAGGTTCCATTTGATGAAATCAAGATGCTTCACGGTTGTCCCAGAACATGAATTAGTCGAAATGGCTGCAGGTGGTCTAGATTATTCAAATAGAAAGAAACTGGATACCCAATACCTAAGGGATATTGCCGGAGAATCTTTCAAAGATTCATACAGCGTGGAAGAGGTCGAAATAGATCTAGTTGAATTAAAAGAAGCACCACCTTATTCTTGCAAATTGCTCACCCCTTCTAATGGAAAAAATCCAGTAGAAAACGATAAAAATGATAGATTTCCTAAGAAAACTTATACATTTGACGTCACTAAATGTGACGAAATATTTGATTTGTTAGTAAAAGATGGCCAGATGACAGTGCCTCCCAATTCCAAAATTCCTCCGTTAGAACAACGAAATAAGCGAGGCTTTTGCAAATATCATGGTTTTTTAGGCCATAAAACCTCACAATGTTTTCTTTTCAGGGATCTAATTCAGAATGCTATCAAGGACGGACGTCTGAAATTCGCCGATAAAGCCAAGAATCATATGAAGGTTGACACAGACCCTTTGAATGTTGCTGCCACTAACCTGTGTGAACCACTCGACGTCAACATGGTGGAAGTGTCTGAAGTAGATGTTGCTGAATCGGAGATAATTTCAACTGGAAAGCAGGCTACTGAAAGCCTAAATGACAATGCAGTCTTCAACACTGATGTTGAAGAATCCTTCGATGCAGAGATGACTGAAGATCTGAAAGGAAAAACCAATGAGGCCACTGAAGACCTCATGGCAAAACTTCAGCAGATACAGATTTCTGAAGCTCCTCCGGCAGTTGTTAACATGGTCAATGTTAGGCGGCCTTTGTCCGAAATAGAAGAACTATTAAAATGGCTGATAAGGGAGAAAGTAAACATTGAAATCCCACCAAGAGGAGAAAGTTTGAAAGATTATCTTTGGAATTGTCATGAGAAAAATGGGGGAAAAATGCTGATGTGCCCAAGGTGTTCAATCATGCTGAATCGAAGGGTTCAGGCTAATTTCGAAAGGGCCCTACGAGAAAGATTGGAACAACCCTGTAGAGGAGGAAACCTATTGCTAAAGGTGTACCCAAGGATGGAAGAAAGATTAGTGGGTTTCTTGGTCAAATGTCACAAAGAAAACACTGAGGTTGCATTGTGCCCCAGATATGGAGCAGTTTATGACGAATTGCTAGCACGATCATTCGAAAGGGTGTATTTCTACATGGGTCGAGAAACTCAGGGGCTTCGTCCTAACCTGTATGGGTTCGATAACTGGACCCCATCGAAGAGGCCTGACAGCCCGCATCCTAGAGCTCAAAGGGTCACATTCAAAGTCCCTGCAGACATACCCAGGGATAGATGGATGCAAGCTGGTGCGAGAACCAACAAATGGCGAAGTTGGGACCAAGGGGGAAGAAACCCAAGAGTTGGCATAAAACTTTGGACCAAGCACTCTGGGCCTGTCGAACGTCGCCAAAAGAAGCTACAAACACCACACCTTTCCAATTGACATTCGGACACGATGCAATGCTTCCAGTTGAGATATACTTGCAATCAGTCCGAATCCAGAGACAGGCAAAAATTCCTCCAAACATATATTGGGAATTGATGATGAACGAATTGGTAGATTTAGACGAAGACAAACTTCGAGCGCTGGAGATGATAAAAAGACAAAAAGAAAGGGTGTCCAGAGCATACAATAAAAAGATGAAAGGTAAAACATTTATTAATAATGACTTAGTTTGGAAAGTTATTTTACCTATAGATCGAAAGAATCAGGCACTAGGTAAATGGTCCCCAAACTGGGAAGGACCCTTTCGAATTTTAAAAGTATTATCGAATAACGCTTACGAGATAGAAGAGTTGGCAGAAGATCGTAGGATCTTATGAGTAAATGGGAAGTATCTGAAAAGATACAAACCAAGCATGCACGAAGTAAAAATTGCAAAAACGTAGATATTCAGAGTATACTACGTAGGCCAAAATGGTTGAAGAAACACCAAAATGGCTTTGTGTTCAAGCAAGATATTTGGCAAATAAAGTAAAAAGACAAAGCAATGCCAAAATACTTTTCATTAAGAATAGGAGAGTACATTCATTTTTGGGATTATGTTTCCACCAACTACAGAAATAAAAGCATTCTAGAGGCTATTAAAAGGAGCATTAAAAAAAAAATATAAAACTAAGACCTATATCATCTCCATCAAAAGCCTCAGACAACGCACCCTCTAGCTAATCCTTTATTCTAAACCGTCCAAGGATAGCAGGGGCAAGCTTTCTGCTTCGAACATGTCTAGAGATCCCGACCTATGCAATCTTCTCACTATACCCTTTTTGAGAAACATGTAGGACAACAATCTTCCATAAGGAAGACATGTCACTACACCTTGACAGCGCCAGCCATAGAAACAGCTTCGACAAGCTGTTTGAAGATCAGAAGTGGAAAGTTTATTTTCTTTCCCCGGAGGGCACAGAGTATGAACTCCAGATCCTCCATCATGATGCTGTCTAGATCATGGTTTCGTGGACGAAAGTTGTCCACTAAAAGCTGGTGCCAAATCCTAATGACTTTAGCACTAAAAGGATCATTGTCCATGAGGGCCCTCAACGTAACATAGGTAGTCATGTTGATGGTGTTGTCATCAAACACTTCTCCAAGATTGTTACATCTCAGTAGGTCAGAAATGGTTGAGGGAGTAATGGTAATGTGAGCCCTTCGAACCTCAGACACAATGGTGGTTCTCCCTTCTGGATCTATGCGCAGGGACGCAAACATCCAGAAATCTGCTAACATGTTAGGATAAACAGACCCCTCCAGGATTTCGTGATAAAACTGGAGTTGTTGGTTGGCAAAGAGTGCGCTGATATTGATGTGGTTCTCATCAAACTCTTCCTCAGAAAGTTTGAATTCCTTTTTGATGCAGGATCTGATGGTAGCATAAGTCAAGGGTTGCGCCATTTGGAGAAGGAGAATGCAAGAGGTTTTGCCAAACTTTGTATTTGAAATAAGGTAAGGGGAAGAAAGCAAACTTTGATAAGAGTTTGGGGAAAGTATGAAGAAAGGAGTAGAATGCTAAAGCTTTATATAGAATACGTTGGCCATAAAAGAATGGTTCATTTTTTAGTGTTGATTGGACTGCGTTTGGTATCCCCAAGAGAAGTTAAGGCCTCTGTCGTTTCTCGCCTTGGAAGTTGAAGTGTAATCATGTTGAAAACTGATACAAGCACGTCTCAAATAGACGTTTTGAAAAAGGTGATGTCATCATTTAATGATGGTTACGGATAAGGGAAGTGGAAACGTCAAGTCTAGGCGTGAGAGGCTGCGAAGAGTAATCATGTCACATGGGGGCATTATTAAAGTCATTATGATAATAAAAAAAATTTTGACAATTTTTAGGAATTGTTAAAACGCTACTCGTGACAACCACATAATTTGAAGTATGGAAGATTGAAAGTTAAAGTTGCATATACATTCCTGAGGAAGTTTGATTACAAAATCAAGAAAGGAAAGAACTAAGTACGAAACACAAAAAATAGTACAAGGTCCAAAGTGGCTAATTAAAATCCTTGGGAAGATTATCTTTCATATTCGAATATTGAGTTTCCCATAAAGACATATGACGTTCGATTAATGCCTGTTGTCTTTTCAGTTCTTCGATCTCTGGCACCAGCTTCTGTGCCGTCTCGAAGTGTCGAATCCCTAACTGCGCCACTTCAGCCAATTCTTCCTGATTGGTTTGTTGGATTGCTACTTGACGAGACTGGGCAGTCTTTATCTTCTCTTTGAGGATTTCAATTTCTTGTTTCCAGGATTTTATATTCGCTTCACAATCTTCATATTCTTCCTGGTTCTTCGAACATTCAAGCTTAAGGGCGTCAGCCTTTTTTGTTGCATCATTAGCAGCTTTCCATGAAGAACTATGAGAAGTCACCTTTGTTGTGAGTTGTTCGTCAATATTCCGTTTTCGAAGAAGATTAGATTGGAGTTGATCACTCAGAGAACCCAGTAAAATAATCACTTCTGAGACTTCCTCTTAGACCAGAAGTAGATCCACTTTCTTCAAAAGATTGTTTAAGCTATAACATTTGGTGGAATCCTTGCTTAGAGCTTCAACGAGGTTGGTTTCGAAGAACTTTTCCCTTATTTGACGAAGGAGATTAGGAATATCATCCTTGTCGCCAGTACCCTCCAGGACATTAGAAGATGTTCCAAGTCCAATGGGCGAAACGTTACCAACACTCATCATGGTCTTGAGGAAGCTTACGGGATCAGTTTTCTTGAGTTGCTCCAAATCTGAAGGAGTAAGTATTGCGGAGGCCTGCTTCGAAGTAGTCACAGGAGTGACTATAGTTCCGAAGGTCGAAGTTTCATGAGGACCAGGTGTAGGCAGTTTGGAAGTTTCTTCTGTAGCATCTTGCTCAGATATAGTATCTTCGCTGCCAGTTGGTTGTCCGGCTGCATTATCACTATTCGAACATTGAGGGTTTCCCCCCATATTTTCATCTTGATGAATAGGTGGAGACTCATCATTTGAATGGCTTTCTTCAGCAGGCACAGTTGGAATGATGGATTTGTGTCGAGAAACACCTGTGTTGGACAGTTATAATTGATCAAAATGGAAAAGTTGCAAGAAATTCATTTGTCATTCGAAAGGCAGACATTTACCTCGAAGATTGTCAAGATCAATGTTTAGACTTGAGGTTTTGAGATCAGAAGTAGCTGTGCCCACATCATCCTACATTTACAAGGTAAGATGTGAACTTAATCATTAGAATTAAAGTTTGAAAAAATGATTAGATTGTGAAATCCAAATACCTTGGTTGGAATGTTGTCTGGGCTTGAGTTGTGACTATCTACAATGGGGATAGTACTAGCAGCCTTCAAGGGTGATTCATCATAAGATACCTTGTCACCTGACGAAGTAAGCTTCAAAGTCCCAGATCCCTTTCCTTTGGCTGAAGGGGTGGCAGCTTTCTGTCTTTTCTTTATTGCTTGTCTAGTACGAGGAGGAGATTTATCTTTGTCATTTGAAGCAGCTGTCTGAGGAATTTTTCACTTCGAAGACGTTGGAGGTTTCGAGCTCTGAAATACATATTAAAACCAAGTGAGTAATATTCATAAAACCACACAAGTTAGAATATAAAGTATGTATGTACCGTGGGTTTCTTGCCAGTGGTGACAGAATCACTCCCACTTGTCTTGGTACTCTTCGAAGCTCTAGAACCCTTCTGTGCAGGGGCCTCTTTGATATTTCTCTTTCGAGTAACGGCTATGAACAAAATGTAAATCAGTATTTCAGTAAAGAAAGAAAAGTTAGTCGAAGGATTGTCTAAACCCCAACCTTCAGGTATCGGAGTCAAGACGCGAACGTCCTCAAGACCTATATGAAGATGTCCTTTGAAAGTATCCAAGGTATGCTTAGTCGAGACCACTCGTTCAGCGCGTTTTTTAGATTTTTCCTGAAGGATTTTTATGAGATTCCCACACATAAACCAGTCTGGAAAAGGAGGGCTTAAAGCCACACCAAAATCAGCACTAGGTAGTGGAGGAAATTTTGGAGGATTAAGTTCGAAAGCCACTTTATAACGTAGTTCAGGTCGAACAGACGTGGGCAATTTCAGCTTATCTAGTTTAGCAGAAAACTTTTCACGTAAAGTGACCGCAGCCTCACGAACGGTCCGACTAAGATCATCAGGCCTGTAGATAGTTTCAAAGAATTTTTGAAATGCTTGGATTTCCTTAATGTGAGTCGAAGTACCTTTATGGAAGTTCGCCTGCACATCAGCAAAAGCTTCAGTTAGTTCCCGAGTAAGGCTTTCAACATCGAAGATTTGCATGCAAAATCTATGGTAGTGTAAAAAGCAGGTTCGAAAGAGACGGGAGACAAAGTGATGATGCCAACATATTTGGAGATTATTGACTCATATTCATCTTCTTCCAGATGCGAAGTGTGTAGACACATGTGATTCCTTTTGTCATATAAGCATTTTGGTTTGAGTTGAACCAACCCAAATTGTCTCGAAACCAGATTTGGTTGATAACAAAGGAGACAGCAGTGACTCTTTGGAGATCGAAGTCGGTGATATAACAACTTTGGGGTGAGGAAAGCTTCCCAGATAGCCATGGATTCAGCTTGTTGGTTGGAAGAAGTTGCTGGAAATTCTCGAGTAAACCATTCGGGACCCACTTTCCGTTGTACGAATGGATCCATCGAGGGACTGAATTGATAACGTTTAGCGAACATCATTATGTATGCCAAGAAGGTTTCACGAAGTTTGCCAGTTTCTTCTTTTAGAGTTAGGTAAGCTAGTCTGGTTCCTTCCACTGTTCGATTCTTTATAGCTGCACTTTATTCATCCACAACACTTTTGTATGGGAGGTGAGCCTCAAAAGTGGCATTAAGCCATAGTTGCAACAACCAGAAAGGACCAGCGAAAAGAAGAGATCCTGTTTTGTAGTTCTTAACAAGGTCTGTTGCTTCACCGAGATTCTCGTAGAGAAATCCTAGAATTAACTAGCTTAAGTTTAACTTTTTCCCAGCATTCAGCTGGTTAGCCATGCAAAGATATCTCTTTGCTACTTGTATGGACCTAGAACAAAAGACGCATCTTGAAAGCCAGAGTGCTAGAAACGCAATATGTTCTTCATCTGAGACTTCTGTGGTCATTTTGTTGTGGTATTGTTGAATGAAAGCAGTGTAAGCGACTGTAGCTTCATTAAAATTGATGGTGTCAGTATCCATGAAATTGGGGTCGAAGGTTTCTCCAGTTGGTAGAAGCCCTGTGATAGCAGCTATGTCAAAGAGGGTAGGGGTAACCATTCCACATGGGAGGTGGAAAGTATTGTGAGAAGCATCCCAGAAATACACTGATGCCACTAACATGGTTTGGTTATACTCTAAACCTGTTTTGGATAACTGGATTAGGTCATAAATCCCTAGTTGTTTCCAGAAAGAAGCCTTTTGCTTTTCCACCTTCGCTAGCCAAGCGTAATACAATTTAGGATCTTTTGCTAAAGGGATTGACCTAAAGACTTTCACAAAATTGGTTACATAGTTTAACCTAATTTTCTCTAAGACCAAAGAAGTTTCAGTCAAGGCTTCTTTTGTGTTGTCAGGATCAGCTAAGATTGGACGACCTTCTTCATCTATCTTATTCTTGCTAACTAAAGGTCTAGTTTTATAATAATCAGGGAAAAATTTACTCAAAGAGGGGTTGTTTCCTCCTGGTAAAGGACCCATGAAAGCATGAGTTTTTCCAGAAAGTTCAAAAGGGATGATTACCTGACAAGCGTAGATAGCGCGCGCCTCTGCATCATTTGGGTCTGGAATGTGTTCTTGATTCTTTATCTGTGTAGGATTTTGAATCTTTTGAGTGGGTTGTAGAGCATTTGAAGAAGACGCCATGAGTAAATTTGATTTAAGAAATAGGTTAAACTAAGCCAAAGAGGATTTTTCTTGCCTATGTTGAAGGTAAGGAAAATAGGAGTGGAAGTTATGCGAGGGTAGAAGTTCAAGTATTTAAAGGTTTAACGGAAACCCTTTTCAAATCTTTTAGGTAAGAGTCAAAGACACGCGGCAGGCGTTGATTTAATCCAACGGCGGTCGAATAATTATTAGCCTTACTCCTAGTATATAAGAGTAATGATCATGAAGTAATGCCAGAACGTGGGAATGTAAGTGCTGAGAAGACATCTTTGAAAATGACAAGACGTTTTGAAAGTGGAGTCATAAATGATTATAACGTTAGTCAGTTGTCTTGGAACTCTAAGAAGTGAGTAAAACGAAATCTCATCATGACAAGAAACGCCTATTTCTCTTGTTTTCGAAACAGGCATTTATTGGGGGCAATTTGTTGGCTGAAGATTTCGTTTAGAAAGAATATTCTTTGAAGAGTTAGAATTCGAAGGAAGATGGTTATTGATGACCATTTCTGAGATTAAAAATGGCTACTGATGGCCATGTTTCAAGAATGATTGTTTGAGTTGGAACGAAGATGGTTAGAATTGGAGCTAATTCGAAGTGAATTATCTTTAAAGACTTAAAAGTTTTGCAAAATACGTAAGGTACTAGGGCTGAAAGTGTTTTCATGGCATTCTCGGTTCTGATCACGTTGCCACGCGTCGAAAGAGGATTCAGGCGGGAGGATTTGAATTTCGAAGTAGTTTGTGTAACTGCACAAGGACAGATGGCATCCCAAGGATTCTTGTGGGCAACGTGGCATCAGATTAGTGTAGGACCGTTAGGGTCGAAAATAGTATAAATAAGGGTCTTAATGTTAGGATTCTGTGTGTTCATTTTGCACAAATCACTCACAAATCACTCAAGTATCAAGTGTTTAGAGAACGAGTTCGCTGAGAAATGTACGTATGACACCAACACCATTTTAAATACATTTGTATCTTTCTTTATTCAAGTATCTTTTCAATTCCTTTTATTTTCTTTGTTTAACTTTCATTTCGAAGCACTTTACATTTCTGCATTTTACATTCTTGCACGTTATATTTCTGCACTTTATATTCCTGCAATTTACATGCTTTTGTTTACGTTTCTTTTGTCGAAAGTTGTATTAACATGTATAAAAAGTGTTGTTTCTATGGGAATATTCACGCGATCACATCATAAACGAGTTTTCTTGAAGTCAGAACAAACAAACATGAATCGAATCATATCAAGAGACAATTGTTTGACTATGTCCTAGGATCAATCTAGTCGATCCTGCGAGTAACCAAATTATATTTTATAGTTTGGAGGACTAGCGGTTGTTTACCGGAAATCACCGTAAACAAAGAGAACCGTGACTGAATACACAGCTGAGTTCCTGAGGTTTTCTGAGCGTAATGAATTGGGAGAATCAGAGAATCAGAAAGTGGCTCGATACATCAGTGGCCTAAAGGGGTCCTTACAGGAGAAGATGGGTTTACAGACTGTATGGACTGTAGCTAAAGCATCCAGTTTAGCTTTGAAGGTAGAATTGATGGAGAAATCTCCTCTAAATTTCTCGTCTATTAGAAGGTACTCACCCCAAAGTAACTTTGACTTAGCAGGTGATAAGGAAAAGAATGCAACATCCCGGGATTCCAACCCTGGGAATAAGGGGGCTAGCAGCTCTAGCGGTGTGCAGCAGGGAAAAGCATCGATTCAGAGGCAAAATAATCCATATGCTAGACCCTCAATAGACACATGTTATCGTTTTAACGGGAGAGGCCACAAATCGAATGTTTGTCCAACAAGGAGAGTCGCTGTTGTTGTGGAAGAGAGGGAGGAAGATGAGGAAAGAGAAGATGTTACAGTTGAGAATGATGAATATGCCGATGTTGAATTTGCAGAAGAAGAATCTGATGAGAGGGTAAATTTTGTGTTGCAGCGAATGTTACTAGCATCCAAAGACGGTGGACAGCGCAAGAATTTGTTTAAAACACATGGTTCTATCAAGAATAAAGTGTGTAATCTGATTGTGGATAATGGCAGCACGGAGAATCTGGTTTCCTAAAAATGGTTAGAATATTGAAAGTTGCCCACAGAACCCCATGAGAAGCCATACACTCTCGGTTGAGTAAGCAAGGGCTCCCAAGTTCGAGTAACACTAGCCTGCAAAGTTCCTATCTCCATCGGAAAATATTATAAAGAAGAGGTACTATGTGATGTTCTTGATATGGATGTTTGTCATATTTTACTTGGTAGACCTTGGCAGTTTGATAATGATATCACTTATCGAGGACGAGATAACGTGACGATGTTTACATGGGGCACACATAAAATTGCTATGGCTCCTGTTTTACACTTTGATAAGAATCTAGGAGGAAAAAAGTCTAGTTTCTTGGTGATGACGAAGAGTGAAAAGGAGCTTGAGGAGGCTGTAAAAGAAACTGAATCATTCTGTCCAGTGGTGATCAAAGGGTTGATGAATTCTGTGAAGAAGGAAACAACGATTCCAGAAGAAGTACTAGAGATCCTTGAGGATTTCAAGGAGTTGACTGCAGAGGAATTACCCGATGTTTTGCCTCCCATGCGAGATATTCAACATCAAATTGACCTCATCCCGGGGTCTAGCTTACCAAACCTTCCTCACTATCGCATGAGCCCCAAGGAGAATGAGATTTTAAGGGAGCAGATTGAGAATTTGTTGAAGAAGGGATTTATTCGTGAGAGAATTAGTCCATGTGCAGTACCAGTCCTTTTAGTCCCTAAGAAAGGAAATTAGTGGAGGATGTGTGTTGACAGTCGAGCCATTAATAAGATAACTATCAAGTATCGATTCCCAATTCCCCGGTTAGAAGACATGCTTGACGAGTTGGCCGGTTCTAAGGTATTCTCGAAGATAAATTTGCGTCGTGGCTATCATCAGATCAGAATCAGACCAGGCGATGATTGGAAAACCTTTTTCAAGAGCAAAGAGGGATTGTATGAGTGGTTGGTGATGCCTTTTGGTTTGTCAAACGCCCCTAGCACCTTCATGCGGTTGATGAATCAGGTTCTGCGCCCGTTTACTGGTTCTTTTGTAGTCGTTTATTTTGATGATATTCTGATTTATAGTAAGACCAAGACAGAGCATTTGCAGCATGTAAGGCAAGTGTTGCAAGTCTTATAGGAGAACTAGTTGTACATTAATCTGAAAAAATGTACATTCAGCGCCAATAAGTTACTTTTTCTAGGCTTTGTTGTTGGCGAAGAAGGGATTCAGGTTGATGAAGATAAGGTGAGTGTTATAAGGGAGTGGCCTGCACCTAAATCTGTTACTGAGGTTCGTAGCTTTCATGGTCTGGCCACCTTCTATAGGCGGTTTATCAAAGATTTCAGTACTATCACTGCAACTATTATTGAATGTTTGAAGAAAGGGAAGTTCAATTGGGGTTTGAGCAAGAGCAGAGTTTTGCACTGATTAAGGAGAAGCTATGTACCGCACCAGTATTAGCACTTCCCGATTTTGACAAATTGTTCCAAGTTGAATGTGATGCTAGTGATGTGGGAATAGGAGCTGTGTTGTCTCAGGAGAAGAAACCTGTAGCCTTTTTCAGCGAGAAATTAAGCGATGCCCGCCAGAAATGGAGTACTTATGATCAGGAATTCTATGCAGTCTTTAGATCCCTACGTCAGCGGGAACATTAGTTGGTTCAAAGGGAGTTCATTCTATTCACTGACCATCAAGCTTTAAAGTTTCTCCATAGCCAGAAAGCGATAAACAAGATGCATGCTCGATGGGTGAGTTTTCTGCAAAAATTTCCTTTTATTATTCAGCATAAGTCGGGGGCTCTTAACAAGGTAACAGATGCATTAAGTAGGAGGGCTTCTTTGCTAATTACCTTAGCGCAGGAGATAATAGGTTTTGAGTGCCTGAAAGAGCTGTATGAAAGTGATGTTGAGTTCAAGGAGTTATGGGCCAAGTGTAGTGGGAAACATCCTTGTGCAGATTTTCATATTCGAGATGGCTATCTTTTTAAAGGGGATCAACTATGCATTCCTTGCTCCTCTTTAAGAGAGAAGCTGATTCAAGTCCTGCATGGTGGTGGTCTTTGTTAGAACAAGATTTGTTCTTATCAATTATCTTAGTTTTGATGATAACAATAATATGAATTTTGCTTAAGATAATATGGTACTCTAATCCAATGCAATTTCCCTTTCAGGAAATATATAAAGAGTACGCATAATTCAGCGCTCAGAAGATGTGTCTCAAAATGGTTCTGCATGCAACATCAGAACATGGTCTGGCAAGACATCAGAAGATGGTCGAAGCAGAATCAGAACATGGGTCTATGGAAGCATCAGAAGAACATGAGATCAGAAGCACTGAAGATCAGAAGATGGTATCACGCTCAGAAGCACTTCAAGGTCAGAAGATCAGAAGATGCTGTGCACCAAGCTGTTTAACTCTGATGATATTCAAACGTCGTATTCACAAACATCAGATCAGAAGGAAGTACACGTGGCAGACTACGCTGACTGACAAAAGGAACGTTAAAGCTACTAAAGGCTACGTCAGTAGACACAGCGTGAACAAGGCTCGAGGTAGTTGACAAAAGCGTATAACATTAAATGCAAAGCTGTACGGAACACGCAAAGCATTAAATGCATTCAACGGTCATCTTCTCAACGCCTATAAATATGAAGTTCTGATGAGAAGCAAGGTTAACGATCCTGAACAAAGACAATTCAAATTAACTTGCTGAAACGCTGTTCAAATCAAAAGCTCAGAATCTTCATCTTCATCAAAGCTCACTACATTGCTGTTGTAATATCTTAGTGAGATTAAGCTTAAACTGTAAGAGAAATATCACAGTTGTGATTATCGCTTTTAAGAAGCATTTGTAAACTCTTGAATAGATTACATTAAGTTGTAAGGAACTAGAGTGATCAGTTGATCAGTATACTCTAGGAAGTCTTGGCAGTTGGCTGAGCAGGAAGTCTTGGCAGTTGGCTGAGCAGGAAGTCTTGGCAGTTGGCTGAGCAGGAAGTCTTGGCAGTTGGCTGAGCAGAAAAGTCTTAGGAGTGAACTAAGCCTAGAGTGATCGTGTTGATCAGTAGACTCTAGAAAAAGTCTTAGGAGTGAACTAAGCAGTTGTTCCCGGAGTGATCAGGTTGTGATCAGAAGACTCTGGAAGACTTAGTTGCGGCTAAGTGGAAAACCATTGTAATCCGTGCGATTAGTGGATTAAATCCTCAGTTGAGGTAAATCATCTCTGCGGGGGTGGACTGGAGTAGCTTCGTTAACAGCGAACCAGGATAAAAATAATTGTGCATTTTATTTTTATCGCTCAA
Source organism: Vicia villosa (assembly GCF_029867415.1). Classification (NCBI taxonomy): domain Eukaryota; kingdom Viridiplantae; phylum Streptophyta; class Magnoliopsida; order Fabales; family Fabaceae; genus Vicia; species Vicia villosa. The sequence continues at coordinate 193,043,634 of NC_081180.1, forward strand.
GATTTAAAGTCACACTTATTCAATCCCCCCCTTTCTAAGTGTTTTTCTATCCTTCAATTGGCATCAGAGCGCCGGTTCTAAGGTGCAAGCACTTAACCGTGTTTAGAAAAGATTCAGGAAGAGAAAAACGCTTCATTTAAAAGATGGTTGATGAAAGTGAAAGGACTATACCTACACCTGCATCTACATCTGGCTCTGCTGAGCAATACAACGGTAACAATGGTTATACTAGACCGCCGGTATTTGATGGTGAAAACTTTGAATACTGGAAAGATAAACTGGAAAGTTACTTTCTGGGTCTAGATGGTGATCTATGGGATCTTCTGATGGATGGTTACAAACATCCTGTAAATGCCAGAGGCGTAAAGCTGTCAAGGCAAGAAATGAATGATGATCAAAAGAAGCTTTTCAGGAATCATCATAAATGTAGAACTGTTTTGCTGAATGCTATCTCTCATGCTGAGTATGAGAAGATATCTAACAGGGAAACGGCCTATGACATATATGAGTCCTTGAAAATGACTCATGAAGGAAATGCTCAAGTCAAGGAGACAAAAGCTCTTGCCTTAATCCAGAAGTATGAAGCCTTCAAGATGGAGGATGATGAAGACATTGAAAAGATGTTTTCGAGATTTCAAACTCTTACTGCTGGATTGAGAGTTCTTGACAAAGGATACACCAAGGCTGATCATGTGAAGAAGATCATCAGAAGCTTACCCAGAAGATGGGGTCCGATGGTGACTGCATTCAAGATTGCGAAGAATCTGAATGAAGTTTCTCTGGAAGAGCTTATCAGTGCCTTGAGAAGCCATGAGATTGAGCTGGACGCAAATGAGCCTCAAAAGAAAGGTAAGTCTATTGCATTAAAATCAAATATCAAGAAATGCACTAACGCTTTTCAGGCTAGAGAAGAAGATCCTGAAGAATCAGAATCTGAAGAAGAAGATGAACTGTCCATGATTTCCAGAAGGCTAAATCAACTCTGGAAGACCAAGCAAAGGAAGTTCAGAGGCTTCAGAAGTTCAAGGAAATTTGAACGTGGAGAATCTTCTGATGAAAGAAGATTTGACAAGAAGAAGGTCATGTGCTATGAATGCAATGAGCCTGGACACTACAAGAATGAATGTCCAAATCTTCAGAAGGAAAGTCCCAAGAAAAAGTTTCATAAGAAGAAAGGTCTTATGGCAACCTGGGATGAGTCAGAAGATGATTCAGAAGATGAGCAGGCCAACTGTGCGCTGATGGCGACAGAAGATGACGGATCAGAATCTACATCAGAATCAGATTCTGAAGAGGTATTTTCTGAACTTACTAGAGATGAGTTAGTTTCCGGTCTAACTGAACTTCTGGAACTCAAGTCTCAGATTAGTCTCAAATACAAAAAGCTGAAAAAGCAATTTGAATTTGAAACAAAGAAGCTTGAGTTGGAGAATTCTGAATTAAAAGAAAAACTTTTAAAATTATCCAATAATGTTGGATCTCCTTCTGATTCAGAAAAATCCACTCCTAGTCTGAACCATATTCTGAAAGAATATGATTTAAGTTTCAGAAAGTTCTTATCTAGAAGTATTGGCAGAAGTCAGCTAGCTTCTATGATATATGCTGTGTCTGGAAACAAAAGAGTTGGCATTGGTTATGAGGGTGAAACCCCATACAAACTTGAACCTGTTGATGAAATGAAAATTACATACAAGCCATTGTATGATCAGTTCAAGTATGGCCACTCTCATGATATTAGGCACACCTCACATGCACAAAGTTTTCACATAACACACACTAAGAAGCATGTGACACAACCTAGGAAATATCATGAAACTCTCATTAAGAATTATCATGCTGTTCCTCCTATTGCTTACAATGTTAAACCCAAGTTCAATCAGAACTTGAGAAAATCTAACAAGAAAGGACCCAAAAAGATGTGGGTACCTAAGGATAAGATTATTCCTATTGCAGATATCCTTGGCTGCAAGAAGGACAAAGCACAACATGTCATGGTACCTGGACTCTGGATGCTCGCGACACATGAAAGGAAGAAGGTCTATGTTCCAAGACCTGGTGCTTAAGTCTGGAGGAGAAGTCAAGTTCGGAGGAGATCAGAAGGGCAAGATAATTGGCTCTGGAACTATAAAGTCTGGTAACTCTCCTTCCATTTCTAATGTACTTCTTGTAGAAGGATTAACACATAACCTTTTATCTATCAGTCAATTAAGTGACAATGGTTATGATATAATCTTTAATCAAGAGTCTTGCAAGGCTGTAAATCAGAAGGATGGCTCAATCCTATTTACAGGCAAGAGGAAGAACAACATTTATAAGACAGATCTGCAAGATCTTATGAGTCAGAAGGTGACTTGTCTTATGTCTGTTTCTGAAGAGCAGTGGGTCTGGCACAGAAGATTAGGTCATGCTAGTTTGAGAAAGATCTCTCAGATTAACAAACTGAATCTTGTCAGAGGACTCCCTAATTTGAAATTCCAATCAGATGCTCTTTGTGAAGCATGTCAGAAGGGCAAGTTCTCCAAACCTGCATTCAAGTCTAAGAATGTTGTTTCTACCTCTAGGCCATTAGAACTCTTGCACATTGATCTGTTTGGCCCAGTCAAAACAGCATCTGTCAGAGGAAAGAAATATGGATTAGTCATCGTAGATGATTATAGTCGCTGGACATGGGTAAATTTCTTGAAACACAAGGATGAGACTCATTCAGTGTTCTTTGATTTCTGCATTCAGATTCAATCTGAAAAAGAGTGTAAAATCATAAAGGTCAGAAGTGATCATGGTGGTGAATTTGAGAACAGATCCTTTGAAGAATTCTTCAAAGAAAATGGTATTGCCCATGATTTCTCTTGTCCTAGAACTCCACAGCAAAATGGGGTTGTAGAACGAAAGAATAGGACTCTTCAAGAAATGGCCAGAACCATGATCAATGAAACCAATATGGCTAAGCATTTCTGGGCAGAAGCAATAAACACTGCATGTTATATTCAGAATAGAATCTCTATCAGACCTATTCTTAATAAGACTCCCTATGAATTGTGGAAGAATAAAAAGCCCAACATTTCATATTTCCATCCTTTTGGATGTGTATGCTTTATTCTGAACACTAAAGATCATCTTGGTAAGTTTGATTCCAAAGCTCAAAAGTGTTTCCTTCTTGGATATTCTGAACGCTCAAAAGGCTACAGAGTATACAATACTGAAACATTGGTTGTAGAAGAATCAATCAATATCAGGTTTGATGATAAGCTTGGTTCTGAAAAACCAAAGCAAGTTGATAATTTTGCAGGTTGTGATATTGACATATCAGAAGCTGTTGAGCCAAGAAGCAACGCATCAGAAGCAGAGCTTCTCAGAAGCAAAGAATCTGAAGATCAAGTATCAGCTTCTCTGGAGGATCTAAGTATTTCTGAAGAACCATCTGTCAGAAGATCATCCAGACTCATCTCTGGTCATTCAGAAGATGTCATTCTTGGAAAGAAGGATGATCCAATCAGAACAAGAGCATTCCTTAGAAACAATGCAGACTGTCAATTAGGTCTTGTATCTTTGATCGAGCCAACTTCTGTTGATCATGCTCTAGAAGATCCAGACTGGATAATTGCTATGCAAGAAGAACTAAATCAGTTTACAAGGAATGATGTTTGGGATCTTGTTCCTAGACCAGATGGATTCAATATAATCGGTACAAAATGGGTCTTCAGAAACAAGCTCAGTGAGAAAGGCGAAGTGGTAAGGAACAAAGCCAGACTGGTGGCTCAGGGTTATAGTCAGCAAGAAGGGATTGACTACACAGAAACCTTTGCACCAGTGGCCAGGTTAGAATCTATTCGTCTATTAATTTCTTTTGCCACTCAACATAACATCACTCTCTATCAGATGGATGTTAAGAGTGCCTTCTTAAATGGTTATATAGATGAAGAAGTTTATGTCCATCAACCTCCTGGTTTTGAAGACTCTATGTCTCCTAATCATGTTTTTAAACTTAAGAAATCATTGTATGGATTGAAACAGGCTCCCAGAGCTTGGTATGAACGCTTAAGTTCTTTCCTTCTAGATAATGGTTTCACTAGAGGAAAAGTGGACACTACTCTCTTTTGTAAAACCTTTGAAAAGGATATTTTAATTTGTCAAATATATGTAGATGATATTATTTTTGGAACATCTAATGCTACACTTGGAAAGGAGTTTGCTAAGTCTATGCAGGCTGAGTTTGAAATGAGCATGATGGGAGAACTCAAGTATTTCCTTGGAATACAAATAAATCAAACATCAGAAGGAACGTATGTTCACCAAACCAAGTATGTGAAGGAACTTCTGAAGAAGTTTAATCTTCTAGACTGCAAAGAAGCCAAAACTCCTATGCATCCAACATGCATCCTAGGTAAGGATGAGGTAAGTAAGAAGGTAGATCAGAAGTTATACAGAGGTATGATTGGATCTCTTCTATATCTGACTGCTTCTAGACCTGACATTCTGTTCAGTGTTTGTTTGTGTGCTAGATTCCAATCAGATCCTAGAGAATCTCATTTAACTGCTGTTAAGAGGATTCTAAGGTATCTGAAAGGTACTACTAATGTTGGTTTAGTTTACAGAAAATCTAAAGAATACAACTTAGTAGGATTCTGCGATGCTGACTATGCTGGAGACAGAATTGAAAGAAAAAGTACTTCAGGAAGTTGCCAATTTCTTGGAAGTCATTTGATCTCCTGGTACAGCAAGAAGCAGGCAACTATTGCTCTATCAACAACAGAAGCAGAATATGTCGCTGCTGCTGGTTGTAGCACACAGATGCTCTGGATGAAGAGTCAGTTAGAAGATTATCAGATATTTGAGAGTAACATTCCTATATTCTGTGATAATACTTCTGCTATATGTTTATCTAAGAATCCTATTCTTCATTCAAAAGCTAAACATATTGAGATAAAACATCATTTCATAAGGGACTATGTTCAGAAGGGTGTTATTTCTTTAAACTTTGTTGATACAGACCATCAATGGGCTGATATCTTTACAAAACCCCTGGCTGAAGATAGGTTTAAGTTCATCCTGAAGAACATCAGTATGGATTTATGCCCAGAATGAGAAGATGAGAAGTTCTCATGTATGAGTATCTTCTGAAATGAATGTGGAACATTTTTTTTTAATCAGAAGTTCTGATTGAATTCTTTTAGAAATTATGATTCGGTTATTACTAACGTTTCATTGTCTAAGTTGATTCAGAACCTCTTTTAAAGCAAAACAGCTGTTACGTTTTATCTCGGGATGGTAAACCTGTCGTTACTATTCATAGATAAGCGCGCGTGCAGTTGAAGGGACGCCGACCATAGGTAACTGTGCCAGTCACTTCATTTGTCTTTATTATCTCTCCTCACGTCACGTAACATTAAATGCTAGTCATCATTCGTTTCACTTTATTTTCTTTTAAATACTCTTCAAAATGGTTTTTGGTTTCCTATCTCTTTGTTTTTCATCTTAAAATTTTTCTCTCTCTCTCTCTCTCGTTTTTCATTTCTTCTCTCAAAACCTAGCGTTCACCCTAAGCCTGTTGAAGCTCCATGACTCAAAGGCGACAGATCTCTGTGCATCTCGGGATGGCTCTTCTAATACCGCTCAAGTCAGACTCTTCTTTGATGTTGTTATCAACTTTCATCCAAAGACAGAAGACTTTCTTGAGTTGTGGGAAGATATACTCAACTTCTATGTTGAGTTTCTTGACCGAATGTTGTTTTTTTTTAATTTTTGTAGTCATTTCCTCTTTGGAAATTCTACTTTGTAGTTTTCTTTTCCTTGCTGCTTCTGCTTGTTTTGTACTTGCTAGGAATGTTTCTCATCTTGTTAAACATAGGAACCTTTGTAATATCTTTTGATTATCAATGAAAAAGTTTCTTTGTGTTTTACATTCCAGTAAATGTTTTCTTTTGTCGTTTTATACATCTGAATCTTTTTATATATTCTTTTTGATGTTATGACAAAAAGGGGGAGAAGATAAATGATAAATGATTTGATTAAATCTATCAGTTGCTGGGTAAAGGCACCCACACATTCACTAACAAGAACTGCAAGTTCTATATGGTTTAAGTGTTTTGCAGGTACAGAGAAGTGAAGTGAATCTTCAAAGCAAACACTAGAAGCAAAACCATGGAAACTGAAGCAAGCTGAGTGCTGTCAAGCTTCAGAGATCAGAAGCAAGAAAGAAGAATGAATCAGAAGCACTGATAATAGAATTTGAATATCATTGTCTATCCTGTTATGACAAAATTCTATTTGCCCTGATACATATAATGTTATGGCTCTGATACATTATTTGCTCTGATGCATGTTTTTAGCCTAAATGCTCTGATACATTTGGCTCTGATACATATCATGTATTTGAATATACATTTTATGTTCTAACTCGTTCATGCTGACTTTTGTCGTTTAGTTTTTGTTCTGTAACATTTCAGGATGTAGAGATGCTCAGATGATGCTCTGGTACATTCAACAATGTTCTGATACAAATCTAGCATGAAGTGATGTTGGTAGACATTCAAAGTTCTGAAGCTATCCGAGGGAAGCAGAAATCAGAAGATGTGAATGTTCTAGAAGATCCAGGAAATTCAAGTTCTGAAGCTGTCCTAAATGGAAGCAGAAATCAGAAGCTGTGAATGTTCTGAAGATCAAAGAAACTCAAGTTCTGAAGCTGTCCTGAATGGAAGCAGAAGTCAGAAGCTGTGAGTGTTCTAAGGATCTAAAGAAATTCAAGTTCTGAAGCTGTCCAATGGAAGCAGAAGTCAGAAGCTATGAATTCTCTGAAGGCAGAAGCTTATATGATCGTCTCTACCGAAATAATCAGGGAAGTCTTTTATCAAAGTTCTTCGAGTATTTATTTCAGGGGGAGATTATTTATCTCAGGGGGAGTTTGTTAATCTCAGGGGGAGACATATTCATATGCTTATGCTATAGCTGTGTAATTTGTCTTTTGCCGTCTATTCTTTCTGATCGCAAATTCATATCATTTATATATGTTTTTGTCATCATCAAAAAGGGGGAGATTGTTAGAACAAGATTTGTTCTTATCAATTATCTTAGTTTTGATGATAACAATAATATGAATTTTGCTTAAGATAATATGGTACTCTAATCCAATGCAATTTCCCTTTCAGGAAATATATAAAGAGTACGCATAATTCAGCGCTCAGAAGATGTGTCTCAAAATGGTTCTGCATGCAACATCAGAACATGGTCTGGCAAGACATCAGAAGATGGTCGAAGCAGAATCAGAACATGGGTCTATGGAAGCATCAGAAGAACATGAGATCAGAAGCACTGAAGATCAGAAGATGGTATCACGCTCAGAAGCACTTCAAGGTCAGAAGATCAGAAGATGCTGTGCACCAAGCTGTTTAACTCTGATGATATTCAAACGTCGTATTCACAAACATCAGATCAGAAGGAAGTACACGTGGCAGACTACGCTGACTGACAAAAGGAACGTTAAAGCTACTAAAGGCTACGTCAGTAGACACAGCGTGAACAAGGCTCGAGGTAGTTGACAAAAGCGTATAACATTAAATGCAAAGCTGTACGGAACACGCAAAGCATTAAATGCATTCAACGGTCATCTTCTCAACGCCTATAAATATGAAGTTCTGATGAGAAGCAAGGTTAACGATCCTGAACAAAGACAATTCAAATTAACTTGCTGAAACGCTGTTCAAATCAAAAGCTCAGAATCTTCATCTTCATCAAAGCTCACTACATTGCTGTTGTAATATCTTAGTGAGATTAAGCTTAAACTGTAAGAGAAATATCACAGTTGTGATTATCGCTTTTAAGAAGCATTTGTAAACTCTTGAATAGATTACATTAAGTTGTAAGGAACTAGAGTGATCAGTTGATCAGTATACTCTAGGAAGTCTTGGCAGTTGGCTGAGCAGGAAGTCTTGGCAGTTGGCTGAGCAGGAAGTCTTGGCAGTTGGCTGAGCAGGAAGTCTTGGCAGTTGGCTGAGCAGGAAGTCTTGGCAGTTGGCTGAGCAGAAAAGTCTTAGGAGTGAACTAAGCCTAGAGTGATCGTGTTGATCAGTAGACTCTAGAAAAAGTCTTAGGAGTGAACTAAGCAGTTGTTCCCGGAGTGATCAGGTTGTGATCAGAAGACTCTGGAAGACTTAGTTGCGGCTAAGTGGAAAACCATTGTAATCCGTGCGATTAGTGGATTAAATCCTCAGTTGAGGTAAATCATCTCTGCGGGGGTGGACTGGAGTAGCTTCGTTAACAGCGAACCAGGATAAAAATAATTGTGCATTTTATTTTTATCGCTCAAGATTTAAAGTCACACTTATTCAATCCCCCCCTTTCTAAGTGTTTTTCTATCCTTCAGTCTTAGCGGTCATCTGGGTAGAGACAAGACCATTGCTAGCCTGGAGGAGAGATATTATTGGCTACACTTGAGGAGGGATGCTAGTACTATAGTCGGGAGGTGTTATACTTGTCAGGTTTCTAAGGGTCAGTCTCAAAATACTGGTCTTTATATGCCTTTACCTATTCCTGATGATATTTGGCAAGACTTAGCCATGGATTTTGTGTTGGGTTTGCCTCGTACACAGAGAGGTGTAGATTCTGTGTTTGTTGTAGTAGACAGATTCTCCAAGATAACCCACTTCATTGCTTGTAAAAAGACTGCTGATGTGTCCAACATAGCCAAATTGTTTTTCAGGGAGGTTGTGCGTCTTCACGGGGTTCCTAAGTCAATTACTTCAGATAGGGACACCAAATTTCTTAGTCATTTTTGGATTACTCTTTGGAGATTGTTTGGAACCGCGTTGAACCAGAGTGTTTGTGGTGATAAGCCGAAATAGTGGGATTTAGTTTTACCTCAGGTCGAATTTGCCTACAACAGCGTTGTGCATTCAGCTACAGGGAAATCATAATTCTCCCTGGTTTATACCTTTGTTCCTAAGCAGGTAGTTGATGTGGTTAAGTTGCCTAAGACGCCTGGAGTTAGTGCAGCGGCTGAGAATATGGACGAGGAAATGGTGACTGTTAAAGAAGCTGTCAAGGCTAAGTTAGAGGCTACTGGGCAGAAGAATAAAGCAGCTGTTGACAAACGCAGAAGAGTCAAAGTTTTCAATGTAGGAGACGATGTGATGGTGTTTCTGCGCAAAGAGAGGTTCCCGGTTGGTACTTACAGCAAACTGCAGCCACGCAGATATGGTCCGTTCAAAGTGATCTGGAAGATAAATGATAATGCTTATGTGGTAGCTCTCCCAGATGCCATGAATATATCTAATACCTTTAACGTTGCTGACATTCATGAGTATCAAGCAGACCAGGCTCTTTATCAAGAAGAGAACTCGGGGTCGAGTTAGAAGTGGAAGAGGTTGATGTAGGAAGGCTGGCCGCGTGTATTGAAGAAGAAATCGCGCGACGGAAAGCATTTTAATATTTAAGAATTTTCTTATTTTAATATTTCAGCAATTTCTTTTTTATTATTTGTTTTATTAAATTCTGTTTTAGTTTAAAAGCCCATTAGGATTTCTTTTGTTTCCTGTATTTAAAGACCTTTGACATGACCATAAGGATTATCTTTCATTATAATAGAATCCAAAGTTTTCTTTATTCCTTGTGGACTCCAGAGCTTATCTATAGGTTTGCGCTTGCAACTCTGTTTTCATTCAAGGTTTAGCGCTTGCTATTCTTTTAGGGCTTCCGACTGTGTCAAGGTGTGTATTAATCATTAATGAAGTCTTCTAATTTAAATACAAGATCATTTTGAATAAAAAAAATAAGAAGAAGAATGAAGTAGCTTAATAACACAAGCGTATCATAAATTGTAATAAAAAATACAAACATATTTAAACAAAAAATCAAGCATGTATATTTGAATGTCTTTTGTTTATCTAACATCCAAACACGCTTCTTTTTTCTTTGCATGCTAAATTTTGTTATAATAAAATAATTATCACTGATATCTCCCTTCAATTAGCAACCAACAACATTTTTTTATAGCGACACTTTAGTTGACACTCGTTAAGTCCAGAAAATGAAAAATATTCTTTTACAACTATGTCTATTAGTTTAATATTTTATTTTTAGAGTTAGTTTTAGCAATTAACTAGTTTTAAAACTAATTGTTATGTTAGTTGAGCTAGTTCAAAACAGTTTTGTATATATATTTGGTTGTAACTTACTCTTAATCATTGGATAATTTCTAACTTTTAATTTCCAAAGCATAGATGAGTTTCCTTGTTCCTTTACCTGAACATTTCTACGTGGTGGTGTTAGAGCTCAGTTGAATTGTGATTGGCATTGTTCTTCTTGATTGAAACCTCCACACAATTTAATTTTGGATTCATGTTTATTCTTCAACACACTTGCGTGATTTTCTTTTTTTTTCAAGCTTCTTATTTTTCATAACAATGGCGGATCAGAACTTCAATGATTTCTCTGCTAACTTTGTGAATCCATATTAATTTCACACGAATAAAAATCATGCTTTAATTCTTGTTTCTCCACCACTAGACAACAATAAATATCACGTGTGGTCAAGATCAATGCATATTGCGTTGATTTCCAAGAAAAAGAAAAATCATTGATGGATTGCTTACAAAACTTTAGGTTTCCAGTTTGTTATATGCGCTTTGAATTTGATGCAACACCCTGGTTATTTCCTAGATCCACTTGTCAATCTCAACACCAACCTTCATTTAATTTCTTGAGATAGATATTAAAGCATGAGTTTCAAAAAATATCAAGGTCTGGATTTAGTAGGGTGACATATTCCACTTTTATAACATACAAGACTATTTGTACATATTTTGTGGTACTCTTAGGCTATGTTTAGATTGATGGACTAGAACGGAGCGGAGTGGAGTGTAACATGATGGAATGGAGCGGAGCGGAATAGTATTGAGATTGCATTCCATTGTTTGTGTATATTTTATAGTTTGGCGGAGCGGAATAGAATAGCTTAGTTCATTCCATTGCATACACCCCAAATTGCACTACAACACAGAAGGCCTTCTAAAGCACCTATTTTGGGCTTTAAAAGCGCTTTAAAGCGCTGTCAAAGCCAGCGTTGGCGTAGGTAACAAAAGCTCTTTTGAAAGCGCTCTGGTAGACCCCCTCTATAAGAGCGCTTTTTTCAGAAAAGCGCTCTTGTAGACACCCCTATAAGAGCGCTTTTCTGGAAAAAGCGCTCTGATAGCCCCCCCTATAAGAGCTCTTTTCCAAAAGCGCTTTCGTAGGTTGCTTTTTTTTTTATTTTTTATGTTTTTTTTAATCTTTGGCAGCGCTTTTTGTAATAAAGCGCTTTCGTATGTGGCCCTTTAAGAGCGCTTTTTAAAAGCGCTGTCGTTGTTAAATGAGGTGTTTTAAAGTGCAGCCTGTAATTTAAGCCTCCCAGTTCGACCTGTAATATTTTCAACCTGTAATATATTTTCAACCTGTAATATTTTCGACCTGTAATATATTTTCGATGATATATTTTCAACCATAGGTAGGACAATATATATATATATATATACTAATATAATACCATTATAATTAATATCCAAAATTATATATATACATCATTATAATTCCTGTTAAACAAACTAAATCTGTAACATCAACAATATTATACTTCAAATATTGGCAACAGTATGAACAAAGTTAGTAACCATATATCCTAGAGTACTATAATTTGATACTTTAAATCGACACAAATCCTACATGAATAGTTGATGAATATAAAATTGACACAAATCCTCTTTGATTTCTTCCAACTTAAGTCTCGTGTAAGAAGCAGCACGGAATTATAAGCAAAATTGTGAAAAATAATGTACCTGCACTTTGATCCAAGTAATGTTATTTGATTTTGTCCGGGATACCTGTGCGTCTCGTTGACTTCGGAACACTTGTATTGATCTAACAAAAATATAAAAGCAATTATTTAGATCAATCTCACAAATAATTAAATATATAAATATACACGAATATTTAGAACGATCCCACTTACAAATCAATCATTTCCTTCATAGCCGGATAATTGCTCCACTCACCATCTACCGAATTCAGAAAATATACCACCTCTCTTATAGGGTTGATAGCAAGCAACAACCAGTGTGCTCTATAAGTTAAAACAATAGGTTATATGAAAATTTTGCTACGCAAAAGAAACAAAGATTAGATGAATCAAGAATGAGAAACTAACCCTACTGGTCGGGTATTATATGTAGGATAGAAAAACACTTAGAAAGGGGGGGGATTGAATAAGTGTGACTTTAAATCTTGGACGATAAAAATAAATGCACAAATATTTTTATCCTGGTTCGCTGTTAACGAAGCTACTCCAGTCCACCCCCGCAGAGATGATTTACCTCAACTGAGGATTTAATCCACTAATCGCACGGATTACAATGGTTTTCCACTTAGCCGCAACTAAGTCTTCCAGAGTCTTCTGATCACAACCTGATCACTCCAGGAACAACTGCTTAGTTCACTCCTAAGACTTTTTCTAGAGTCTACTGATCAACACGATCACTCTAGGCTTAGTTCACTCCTAAGACTTTCTGCTCAGCCAACTGCTAAGACTTCCTCTAGAGTATTCTGATCAACCTGATCACTCTAGTTACAAACTGCTCAGCCAACTGCCAAGACTTCCTAGAGTATACTGATCAACCGATCACTCTAGTTCCTTACAACTTAATGTAATCAATTCAAGAGTTTACAAATGCTTCTTAAAAGCGATAATCACAACTGTGATATTTCTCTTACAGTTTAAGCTTAATCTCACTAAGATATTACAACAGCAATGTAGTGAGCTTTGATGAAGATGAAGATTCTGAGTTTTGATTTGAACAGCGTTTCAGCAAGTTTGATATAAGTTGATTTTGTGCAGAATCGTTAACCTTGCTTCTCATCAGAACTTCATATTTATAGGCGTTGAGAAGATGACCGTTGAATGCATTTAATGCTTTGCGTGTTCCGTACAGCTTTGCATTTAATGTTATACGCTTTTGTCAACTACCTCGAGCCTTGTTCACGCTGTGTCTACTGACGTAGCCTTTAGTAGCTTTAACGTTCCTTTTGTCAGTCAGCGTAGTCTGCCACGTGTACTTCCTTCTGATCTGATGTTTGTGAATACGACGTTTGAATATCATCAGAGTCAAACAGCTTGGTGCACAACATCTTCTGATCTTCTGACCTTGAAGTGCTTCTGAGCGTGATACCATCTTCTGATTTTCAGTGCTTCTGATCTCATGTTCTTCTGATGCTTCCATAGACCCATGTTCTGATTCTGCTTCGACCATCTTCTGATGTCTTGCCAGACCATGTTCTGATGTTGCATGCTGAACCATTTGAGACACATCTTCTGAGCGCTGAATTATGCGTACTCTTTATATATATTTCCTGAAAGGGAAATTGCATTGGATTAGAGTACCATATTATCTTAAGCAAAATTCATATTATTGTTATCATCAAAACTAAGATAATTGATAAGAACAAATCTTGTTCTAACAATCTCCCCCTTTTTGATGATGACAAAAACATATATAAATGATATGAATTTGCGATCAGAAAGAGTAGACGGCAAAAGACAAATTACACAGCTATAGCATAAGCATATGAATATGTCTCCCCCTGAGATTAACAATCTCCCCCTGAGATAAATAATCTCCCCCTGAAATAAATACTCGAAGAACTTTGATAAAAGACTTCCCTAATTATTTCGGTAGAGACGATCATATAAGCTTCTGCCTTCAGAGAATTCATAGCTTCTGACTTCTGCTTCCATTGGACAGCTTCAGAACTTGAATTTCTTTGATCTTCAGAACATTCACAGCTTCTGACTTCTGCTTCCATTCAGGACAGCTTCAGAACTTGAATTACTGGATCTTTTAGAACATTCACATCTTCTGATTTCTGCTTCCCTCGGATAGCTTCAGAACTTTGAATGTCTACCAACATCACTTCATGCTAGATTTGTATCAGAACATTGTTGAATGTACCAGAGCATCATCTGAGCATCTCTACATCCTGAAATGTTACAGAACAAAAACTAAACGACAAAAGTCAGCATGAACGAGTTAGAACATAAAATGTATATTCAAATACATGATATGTATCAGAGCCAAATGTATCAGAGCATTTAGGCTAAAAACATGTATCAGAGCAAATAATGTATCAGAGCCATAACATTATATGTATCAGGGCAAATAGAATTTTGTCATAACAGGATAGACAATGATATTCAAATTCTATTATCAGTGCTTCTGATTCATTCTTCTTTTTTGCTTCTGATCTCTGAAGCTTGACAGCACTCAGCTTGCTTCAGTTTCCATGGTTTTGCTTCTAGTGTTTGCTTTGAAGATTCACTTCACTTCTCTGTACCTGCAAAACACTTAAACCATATAGAACTTGCAGTTCTTGTTAGTGAATGTGTGGGAGCCTTTACCCAGCAACTGATAGATTTAATCAAATCATTTATCATTTATCTTTCTCCCCCTTTTTGTCATAACATCAAAAAGAATATATAAAAAAAATCAGATGTATAAAACGACAAAAGAAAACATTTACTGGAATGTAAAACACAAAGAAGCTTTTTCATTGATCAGCAAAAGATATTACAAAAGGTTCCTATGTTTAACAAGCAGAAGCAGCAAGGAAAAGAAAACTACAAAGTAGAATTTCCAAAGAGGAAATGACTACAAAAATAAAAAAAATACAACATTCGGTCAAGAAACTCAACATAGAAGTTGAGTATATCTTCCCACAACTCAAGAAAGTTTTCTGTCTTTGGATGAAAGTTGATAACAACATCAAAGAAGAGTCTGACTTGAGCGGTATTAGAAGAGCCATCCCGAGATGCACAGAGATCTGTCGCCTTTGAGTCATGGAGTTTCAACAGGCTTAGGGTGAACGCTAGGTTTTGAGAGAAGAAATGAAAACCGAGAGAGAGAGAGAGAGAGAAAACTTTTAAGAGGAAAACAAAAAGATAGGAAACCAAAAAACCATTTTGAAGAGTATTTAAAAGAAAATAAAGTGAAACGAATGATGACTAGCATTTAATGTTACGTGACGTGAGGAGAGATAATAAAGACAAATGAAGTGACTGGCACAGTTACCTATGGTCGGCGTCCCTTCAACTGCAAGCGCGCTTATCCATGAATAGTAACGACAGGTTTACCATCCCGAGATAAAACGTAACAGCTGTTTTGCTTTAAAAGAGGTTCTGAATCAACTTAGACAATGAAACGTTAGTAATAACCGAATCATAATTTCTAAAAGATTTCAATCAGAACTTCTGAAAAAAAATTGTTCCACATTCATTTCAGAAGATACTCATACATGAGAACTTCTCATCTTCTCATTCTGGGCATAAATCCATACTGATGTTCTTCAGAATGAACTTAAACCTATCTTCAGCCAGGGGTTTTGTAAAGATATCAGCCCATTGATGGTCTGTATCAACAAAGTTTAAAGAAATAACACCCTTCTGAACATAGTCCCTTATGAAATGATGTTTTATCTCAATATGTTTAGCTTTTGAATGAAGAATAGGATTCTTAGATAAACATATAGCAGAAGTATTATCACAGAATATAGGAATGTTACTCTCAAATATCTGATAATCTTCCAACTGACTCTTCATCCAGAGCATCTGTGTGCTACAACCAACAGCAGCGACATATTCTGCTTCTGTTGTTGATAGAGCAATAGTTGCTTGCTTCTTGCTGTACCAGGAGATCAAATGACTTCCAAGAAATTGGCAACTTCCTGAAGTACTTTTTCTTTCAATTCTGTCTCCAGCATAGTCAGCATCGCAGAATCCTACTAAGTTGTATTCTTTAGATTTTCTGTAAACTAAACCAACATTAGTAGTACCTTTCAGATACCTTAGAATCCTCTTAACAGCAGTTAAATGAGATTCTCTAGGATCTGATTGGAATCTAGCACACAAACAAACACTGAACAGAATGTCAGGTCTAGAAGCAGTCAGATATAGAAGAGATCCAATCATACCTCTGTATAGCTTCTGATCTACCTTCTTACTTACCTCATCCTTACCTAGGATGCATGTTGGATGCATAGGAGTTTTGGCTTCTTTGCAGTCTAGAAGATTAAACTTCTTCAGAAGTTCCTTCACATACTTGGTTTGGTGAACATACGTTCCTTCTGATGTTTGATTTATTTGTATTCCAAGGAAATACTTGAGTTCTCCCATCATGCTCATTTCAAACTCAGCCTGCATAGACTTAGCAAACTCCTTTCCAAGTGTAGCATTAGATGTTCCAAAAATAATATCATCTACATATATTTGACAAATTAAAATATCCTTTTCAAAGGTTTTACAAAAGAGAGTAGTGTCCACTTTTCCTCTAGTGAAACCATTATCCAGAAGGAAAGAACTTAAGCGTTCGTACCAAGCTCTGGGAGCCTGTTTCAATCCATACAATGATTTCTTAAGTTTAAAAACATGATTAGGAGACATAGAGTCTTCAAAACCAGGAGGTTGATGGACATAAACTTCTTCATCTATATAACCATTTAAGAAGGCACTCTTAACATCCATCTGATAGAGAGTGATGTTATGTTGAGTGGCAAAAGAAATTAATAGACGAATAGATTCTAACCTGGCCACTGGTGCAAAGGTTTCTGTGTAGTCAATCCCTTCTTGCTGACTATAACCCTGAGCCACCAGTCTGGCTTTGTTCCTTACCACTTCGCCTTTCTCACTGAGCTTGTTTCTGAAGACCCATTTTGTACCGATTATATTGAATCCATCTGGTCTAGGAACAAGATCCCAAACATCATTCCTTGTAAACTGATTTAGTTCTTCTTGCATAGCAATTATCCAGTCTGGATCTTCTAGAGCATGATCAACAGAAGTTGGCTCGATCAAAGATACAAGACCTAATTGACAGTCTGCATTGTTTCTAAGGAATGCTCTTGTTCTGATTGGATCATCCTTCTTTCCAAGAATGACATCTTCTGATTGACCAGAGATGAGTCTGGATGATCTTCTGACAGATGGTTCTTCAGAAATACTTAGATCCTCCAGAGAAGCTGATACTTGATCTTCAGATTCTTTGCTTCTGAGAAGCTCTGCTTCTGATGCGTTGCTTCTTGGCTCAACAACTTCTGATATGTCAATATCACAACCTGCAAAATTATCAACTTGCTTTGGTTTTTCAGAACCAAGCTTATCATCAAACCTGATATTGATTGATTCTTCTACAACCAATGTTTCAGTATTGTATACTCTGTAGCCTTTTGAGCGTTCAGAATATCCAAGAAGGAAACACTTTTGAGCTTTGGAATCAAACTTACCAAGATGATCTTTAGTGTTTAGAATAAAGCACACACATCCAAAAGGATGGAAATATGAAATGTTGGGCTTTTTATTCTTCCACAATTCATAGGGAGTCTTATTAAGAATAGGTCTGATAGAGATTCTATTATGAATATAACATGCAGTGTTTATTGCTTCTGCCCAGAAATGCTTAGCCATATTGGTTTCATTGATCATGGTTCTGGCCATTTCTTGAAGAGTCCTATTCTTTCGTTCTACAACCCCATTTTGCTGTGGAGTTCTAGGACAAGAGAAATCATGGGCAATACCATTTTCTTTGAAGAATTCTTCAAAGGGTCTGTTCTCAAATTCACCACCATGATCACTTCTGACCTTTATGATTTTACACTCTTTTTCAGATTGAATCTGAATGCAGAAATCAAAGAACACTGAATGAGTCTCATCCTTGTGTTTCAAGAATTTTACCCATGTCCAGCGGCTATAATCATCTACGATGACTAATCCATATTTCTTTCCTCTGACAGATGCTGTTTTGACTGGGCCAAACAGATCAATGTGCAAGAGTTCTAATGGCCTTGAGGTAGAAACAACATTCTTAGACTTGAATGCAGGTTTGGAGAACTTGCCCTTCTGACATGCTTCACAAAGAGCATCTGATTGGAATTTCAAATTAGGGAGTCCTCTGACAAGATTCAGTTTGTTAATCTGAGAGATCTTTCTCAAACTAGCATGACCTAATCTTCTGTGCCAGACCCACTGCTCTTCAGAAACAGACATAAGACAAGTCACCTTCTGACTCATAAGATCTTGCAGATCTGTCTTATAAATGTTGTTCTTCCTCTTGCCTGTAAATAGGATTGAGCCATCCTTCTGATTTATAGCCTTGCAAGACTTTTGATTGAAGATTATATCATAACCATTGTCACTTAATTGACTGATAGATAAGAGGTTATGAGTTAATCCTTCTACAAGAAGTACATTAGAAATGGAAGGAGAGTTACCAGACTTTATAGTTCCAGAGCCAATTATCTTGCCCTTCTGATCTCCTCCGAACTTGACTTCTCCTCCAGACTTAAGCACCAGGTCTTGGAACATAGACCTTCTTCCTGTCATGTGTCGCGAGCATCCAGAGTCCAGGTACCATGACATGTTGTGCTTTGTCCTTCTTGCAGCCAAGGATATCTGCAATAGGAATAATCTTATCCTTAGGTACCCACATCTTTTTGGGTCCTTTCTTGTTAGATTTTCTCAAGTTCTGATTGAACTTGGGTTTAACATTGTAAGCAATAGGAGGAACAGCATGATAATTCTTAATGTGAGTTTCATGATATTTCCTAGGATGTGTCACATGCTTCTTAGTGTGTGTTATGTGAAAACTTTGTGCATGTGAGGTGTGCCTAATATCATGAGAGTGGCCATACTTGAACTGATCATACAATGGCTTGTATGTAATTTTCATTTCATCAACAGGTTCAAGTTTGTATGGGGTTTCACCCTCATAACCAATGCCAACTCTTTTGTTTCCAGACACAGCATATATCATAGAAGCTAGCTGACTTCTGCCAATACTTCTAGATAGGAACTTTCTGAAACTTAAATCATATTCTTTCAGAATATGGTTCAGACTAGGAGTGGATTTTTCTGAATCAGAAGGAGATCCAACATTATTGGATAATTTTAAAAGTTTTTCTTTTAATTCAGAATTCTCCAACTCAAGCTTCTTTGTTTCAAATTCAAATTGCTTTTTCAGCTTTTTGTATTTGAGACTAATCTGAGACTTGAGTTCCAGAAGTTCAGTTAGACCGGAAACTAACTCATCTCTAGTAAGTTCAGAAAATACCTCTTCAGAATCTGATTCTGATGTAGATTCTGATCCGTCATCTTCTGTCGCCATCAGCGCACAGTTGGCCTGCTCATCTTCTGAATCATCTTCTGACTCATCCCAGGTTGCCATAAGACCTTTCTTCTTATGAAACTTTTTCTTGGGACTTTCCTTTTGAAGATTTGGACATTCATTCTTGTAGTGTCCAGGCTCATTGCATTCATAGCACATGACCTTCTTCTTGTCAAATCTTCTTTCATCAGAAGATTCTCCACGTTCAAATTTCCTTGAACTTCTGAAGCCTCTGAACTTCCTTTGCTTGGTCTTCCAGAGTTGATTTAGCCTTCTGGAAATCATGGACAGTTCATCTTCTTCTTCAGATTCTGATTCTTCAGGATCTTCTTCTCTGGCCTGAAAAGCGTTAGTGCATTTCTTGATATTTGATTTTAATGCAATAGACTTACCTTTCTTTTGAGGCTCATTTGCGTCCAGCTCTATTTCATGACTTCTCAAGGCGCTGATAAGTTCTTCCAGAGAAACTTCATTCAGATTCTTTGCAATCTTGAATGCAGTCACCATAGGACCCCATCTTCTGGGTAAGCTTCTGATGATCTTCTTCACATGATCAGCCTTGGTGTATCCTTTGTCAAGAACTCTCAATCCAGCAGTAAGAGTTTGAAATCTCGAAAACATCTTTTCAATGTCTTCATCATCCTCCATCTTGAAGGCTTCATACTTCTGGATTAAGGCAAGAGCTTTTGTCTCCTTGACTTGAGCATTTCCTTCATGAGTCATTTTCAAGGACTCATATATGTCATAGGCCGTTTCCCTGTTAGATATCTTCTCATACTCAGCATGAGAGATAGCATTCAGCAAAACAGTTCTACATTTATGATGATTCCTGAAAAGCTTCTTTTGATCATCATTCATTTCTTGCCTTGACAGCTTTACGCCTCTGGCATTTACAGGATGTTTGTAACCATCCATCAGAAGATCCCATAGATCACCATCTAGACCCAGAAAGTAACTTTCCAGTTTATCTTTCCAGTATTCAAAGTTTTCACCATCAAATACCGGCGGTCTAGTATAACCATTGTTACCGTTGTATTGCTCAGCAGAGCCAGATGTAGATGCAGGTGTAGGTATAGTCCTTTCACTTTCATCAACCATCTTTTAAATGAAGCGTTTTTCTCTTCCTGAATCTTTTCTAAACACGGTTAAGTGCTTGCACCTTAGAACCGGCGCTCTGATACCAATTGAAGGATAGAAAAACACTTAGAAAGGGGGGGGATTGAATAAGTGTGACTTTAAATCTTGGACGATAAAAATAAATGCACAAATATTTTTATCCTGGTTCGCTGTTAACGAAGCTACTCCAGTCCACCCCCGCAGAGATGATTTACCTCAACTGAGGATTTAATCCACTAATCGCACGGATTACAATGGTTTTCCACTTAGCCGCAACTAAGTCTTCCAGAGTCTTCTGATCACAACCTGATCACTCCAGGAACAACTGCTTAGTTCACTCCTAAGACTTTTTCTAGAGTCTACTGATCAACACGATCACTCTAGGCTTAGTTCACTCCTAAGACTTTCTGCTCAGCCAACTGCTAAGACTTCCTCTAGAGTATTCTGATCAACCTGATCACTCTAGTTACAAACTGCTCAGCCAACTGCCAAGACTTCCTAGAGTATACTGATCAACCGATCACTCTAGTTCCTTACAACTTAATGTAATCAATTCAAGAGTTTACAAATGCTTCTTAAAAGCGATAATCACAACTGTGATATTTCTCTTACAGTTTAAGCTTAATCTCACTAAGATATTACAACAGCAATGTAGTGAGCTTTGATGAAGATGAAGATTCTGAGTTTTGATTTGAACAGCGTTTCAGCAAGTTTGATATAAGTTGATTTTGTGCAGAATCGTTAACCTTGCTTCTCATCAGAACTTCATATTTATAGGCGTTGAGAAGATGACCGTTGAATGCATTTAATGCTTTGCGTGTTCCGTACAGCTTTGCATTTAATGTTATACGCTTTTGTCAACTACCTCGAGCCTTGTTCACGCTGTGTCTACTGACGTAGCCTTTAGTAGCTTTAACGTTCCTTTTGTCAGTCAGCGTAGTCCGCCACGTGTACTTCCTTCTGATCTGATGTTTGTGAATACGACGTTTGAATATCATCAGAGTCAAACAGCTTGGTGCACATCATCTTCTGATCTTCTGACCTTGAAGTGCTTCTGAGCGTGATACCATCTTCTGATTTTCAGTGCTTCTGATCTCATGTTCTTCTGATGCTTCCATAGACCCATGTTCTGATTCTGCTTCGACCATCTTCTGATGTCTTGCCAGACCATGTTCTGATGTTGCATGCTGAACCATTTGAGACACATCTTCTGAGCGCTGAATTATGCGTACTCTTTATATATATTTCCTGAAAGGGAAATTGCATTGGATTAGAGTACCATATTATCTTAAGCAAAATTCATATTATTGTTATCATCAAAACTAAGATAATTGATAAGAACAAATCTTGTTCTAACATTATACGCCCAAAGAATCAGACTTTCTGTATTGCCGGAGGACAGGAATCTATCGACTAAGCGCTGTCTAACTGATTCCGGTTCCGAAGCAATTGTCATTCCGCTGCAATGGGCGGAAGACACGAAACGAAATCTGTTTGACAATGCAGTCCCGCGCAACACTCTGTCATACAACAACCTTAAATTACCACATAATAAACATTAGATTATTTTCATTGAAATGTGTAAATAAATTGTTTGACTAATTAAAGAATATATCGGATGAGTGAATATTACCGGATGTATGAGTGCATATTAGCGACGCCTAGTTGTTCATGCGTAAAAATCTCTTCCAAGTCATCTATTGCAATATTTGACATGAATTCAACACCAAAGATACCTTCATCCATATTGATATTACGGAGATAACCATCCTTCAAATCGGACATATCAACAAGTGTTACGAGCGTCGTCCGGTATCGAGGCACAAAAGCACCACCTTTTTTTGCCGCTTGCTTCGGAGGACCCTTAGGTGGTTGTTGCACCCCAAAATTTGCCCTCTTTATTTGAGCTATAAGTTAATAATGACGTTTATTTCGTCATCCAAAAATTGAAGAAAAATAATAAAGAGTTTTCATGGGTTTAAGAAGAAAGGCATGAAAAATGGTTTAAACAGTGGAAATACGAGAAAATTTGCAAGTCATATTTGGAAGGTGATATGAGCTAAGTTCCCGCGTAATCCTGACCGTTTAGACGATATCTACAACTTTCGTGTTCGGCTCGGAAGCCAATTCTCTGAGAAAGGTCACCGGATTTGCAAATTACTTGAGGCTTCATAGTGAAAAACAGTGCTGAATATAGGGTTTTTGACCTCGGAAAATTCGTATCTCCTAATCCGCTTGTCGGATTCACTTGAAAATTTAACTGGATCTCCGTACCATCATTACCAAGATTTCATATGTTCGGACCGAAGGCCAAATATGCACGGAAAATTCCCAGAATTTTAAGGATCGTCGCGTTGTTTCGGTAAAAAGTGTGTTTTCGAGTATGTCGCGCCTAGTTTGAAAATTCATAACTCCTTTGATTCTTATCATATGAATTCCATTCCGGCGGCATTCTCTTGGAAATTTTGTTAGCTTCGTTTCTTCGTCACATATGCTTGTTCATATTTTGAGCCGAAGGTAGGGTTTTATCGAGTTCTTTGAGCGGTACTCACAAAATTCTGCACAGTCGCACCAGATGAATCGACGTTTCTCGTCATTCAAATGCGTGTAATTTCTTCATCGCTTATCGGATTGAGACGATTCTCGCGGAGACGAGTCACAAATTTGGTCATCTTCGCAGTGGCATTAGTTTCGTTCCGGGATTCAAAGCCGAACCGAGTTTCGTTAAAAACGAGCCAAAATAAGACGCACCGAGGGCAATTCGGACATTTCGCGTTGACAATATATAAACATTTTGCTCTTGACAAATCAAGGGAGGACTCTCATAATTTCAATTCACCAAAAAGATCAAAAACACTTTCTCTCAATTCTCTCTCAATTCTCTTGAATCAAAACCACAAATTACATAAAACTTTCATCAAAACCTCATCAATCTTCATCAAGATCAAGAACATGGATTGAAGAATTAAGATTCGAAGTTCGATTTTCTTCTCTCTCTCCTCAAATCTCGCGCGCCTCTACCTCTCTCTCACCTCGGATTTCGGTTTCGCGTTCGTGTTGTGTTCGCGTTCGTATCGTGTTCGTGTTTGCACTTCGGTTGAGATCTTCATCCGGTAAGCTTTCGGATCTTGAATTAAGTGCTTAATTGTTGATCATTATGTGAATTAGGATCTAGATCTATATCTTGTTCTTGATTTATGGATGGTTGATGATGATTGATCAGTGAATTTGCTTTGTTTTTGCTCGAATCGATAATGTTCATGTGAGTTGTGGTTAGATGTGATGTTTATTGCATATAATTGATGTGTGTTGATGATAAATTGTGATATTCGTGTTCGGATCTATGATTCGATGTTGATTTCGTATGCATAATTGTTGATGTGCATGTATGTTGCTTGTGACGAACTCAAAGTCTTTGTATAAATGCACGTGGTGCACTTTTGCTTGATATTTGCTTGGCTCGACGGGTCGCACTTTCCATAATTAGGATCATTTGACTTGTAGACTCGTGCTTAATTCATGATTTGATGTTTGCTTGTGATGATTGCCAATGGAATGGTTTTGGATTGAGTGCGAACGGCTCCGAGGTCCTAAAAATGCTTAAAAATTGGTTTTGCTACGCCAGGAACCGGGTTGTCCCAGGCGGGAACCGGTTCCCACTCAATCCAAAATTGTTGATTCTCTGCATTTTAGTACCAGGAACCGGGTTGTCCCTAGGTGGGAACCGGTTCTTGCGTTGTTTTTGTCCTCTGATTTGTGTGCCAGGAACCGGGTTGTCCCTAGGTGGGAACCGGTTCCCAATAATCTGAAATATGCTTGCTTCTGTGATTTAGTATTAGGAACCGGGTTGTCCTTAGGTGGGAACCGGTTCCCAGTTTTCTGCCTCTGGTTTTTAGTACTAGGAACCGGGTTGTCCTATGCAGGAACCGGTTCCTGTGTGTAATTTTTGTGTTTTTTTCTTTTCTAACTTCAATCTTGCATAACTTTTTGCTCGTAACTTCGATTTGCACGTTCTTTATATCGACGGAAAGCTTATGAGACGTACTACCTAACTAGATGCTTTGTTTTCATTAATTTGTAGATCATCCATGTTTGATTTATCTTTGATGTTTCATTATCCATTTCATGTTTACATTACTTGTCCGTTTCCTTTCGCTTTATAGTAATAACGCAATTCCGATTGCGGTGTTTGTTATCTCTAACTTGTGTGCTAGTGTGCAAGGTTTTTGGATAGTCACCGACCGGCTCTTATTGCTCGAGTGTTCCGCTTTACTTGCGGAACACGATTTCCTTCATTTGTATTGTGTTCTCATCCGGGAGACACGTTCCTATTACTTTATATCTGCTTGTTTGGTTTGCTTGTTCCTCTTGCAGGTGTATTGTGATTGTACTCGACGCGCATGTCGACCTTTGTGTGCTTTCATGGCTAATCGGTGTGTTGACCATTTGCTTTTGCTTTGCTAGCTCGCTCGCGGGATTCTTAGTTTCTTCGCTTTGCTTCGCTTTAGTTTACGGATCATCATCCGTTTGAAGGAGTTCTAAGACGGCTAGTCACCCGTATCCGACTAGGAGCAATCAGAGAAGGCAGATGGAACAGATTCAGGAACAAATGGCAGAGATGAGAGCTCAATTGACGGAGCAGATGAATGCGCAGATGGCGCAGTTTATGGAAGCATTGACTAATGTGACCAAGGGGCAGGATGACTTGCGAGTTCTCGTCGAGAATTCCATAAGGGTTGAGAATGGAGGACATCAAGGGCTGTTTGACGATGTGTCTGGTAGGAATGACGATCACCATGATCCGAATGAGTTTGATCACGTGGGAGGGCACTATAATCCTTTCAATCAGCATCACGGGTTTCCACCTCCACCTCCATCTCGTCTGTTGGGAAGGAGAGATAATCAGAACCGTGGTAATTTGGATTTCAATGTTGAAAACTTTGACCAGGTATCGAGGCATAGTGCTGATGGTGCACATGATGAAGTTGAAAGGTATCGTCTGATTGAGGAACGTCTCAGGGCTGTTGAAGGCAAAGGGGTGTTAGGCATGGATATCAATGACTTGGGACTGGTTCCTGGTGTGAGGATTCCACCGAAATTCAAAGTTCCATCTTTTGACAAATACAATGGGGCGACTTGTCCCATGACTCATGTCAAAGCATACTATCGCAAGATGTCAGTTTATTCAGAGGATGAAGGTTTCCTAATGCATTTCTTCCAGGATAGCTTGGCTGGAGCTTCCTTGGAGTGGTATGTTCAGCTTGAGCGCACTCATATCCCTTCTTGGAGAGATCTTGTGGAGGCTTTCATTAAGCACTATCAGTACAATGTTGACATGGCTCCCAATAGGACTCAGTTGCAGGGTTTGGTTCAGGGGTCTAAAGAATCTTTCAAAGAGTACGCTCAGAAATGGCGCGAGTTAGCTGCGAGGGTTCAGCCACCTATAACTGAGCGTGAGATGATTGATATGTTCACCAGTACTTTGTCTGGACACTATTACTTGGCTTGCAGTGCTTCAGCTAACTTTTCTGAAATGGTGAGATATGGCGAACGTGTCGAGATGGGTCTAAAGATGGGGAAAATTCAGTTAGGAGCTTCTTCTAATTCTACTGGTGGTAAGAAACAAGCTGAAGGTTATGCCAGAAGGAAGGAAGGAAATGCGGATGCCATATATGGAAGAAGGGGATCAGGGAGAAGCAATTCACAGGTTAATGCTGTCATGATCCCAGTACCACAACAACAACAACAGGGACAGCGTTCCAATAATGATCGCTATCCTCCCAGGACCAGGCCTCACTGAAATATTGATCCGATTCCCATGACCTATGCTCAGGTGTTGCAACATTTGCTCAAGATTGAGAAGATTACTTTGAGAGATGCTCCGAATGCTCCGGACACACAATCTCCGAACTACAATGCAAACGCACGATGTGCTTTCCATTCAGGTGTCGCTGGGCATGATACAGAGAGGTGCATTGCGTTGAAGAATAAAGTCCAGGACTTGTTGGATCAAAAGATAATCCAATTCACTCCTACACCTAATATTGTCAATAATCCGATGCCTACTCACGGAGGTTCGGGTGTGAATGCCATTGAGAGTGAAGAGATAAGTGTTGTATCTGATGTGAGCTGTTTGACTTTTCCTCTTGTATCTGTAAAGCAACATCTGATTAATAGCGGTATCTTCCCGGGCTGTGGTGTTGATTGCGAGAATTGCAAAAGTCAACCTGAAGGTTATGTTGATTTGAAAGGTATGGTACAAAAGCTGATTGATGAGGGTCCTCTTCAGTTCTATCGAAGGTTGAGAGGTGCGAAGAGTAAGGATGGTGAAGTGTCTGTGATCTCAATTCCTTATGATCCAGTTGTTCCAATATGTATCCAAGTGCCTATTCAGATACCTGTCAGTATCCCGTATGAGGAACAACCAGCGACGTTGATGATTAACGTGCCAGGGCCTATTCCATATGATAGTGAGAAAGCCATCCCTTGGCATTATGGTTCAGACGTATATTACTATGGCACGAAGAAGGAGGGCGAGCCATCTAAACAGAAGTTCGTGGAAGCCTCAGTGGCAAATACAGATAACTTCGCCGGTACTGGTAGGATCACCCGCAGTGGTAGGGTGTTCTCCCCTCAGCTTGTTCAAAACAATGCAGATGCTTTGGCTAAGGCCAAAGGAAACAAGTAGTGACTGATGTCCAGAATTCTCTGACCCAAAATGGGGAACCTTATAGTGCTGTGTCTTCCAAGGATGTGGAAGAATTATTGAGAATCATCAGGAAGTCTGATTACAAGGTTGTTGAGCAGTTGGGTCAGACCCAGTCAAAGATTTCTATCTTGCAGTTACTGATGTGTTCAGAAGGTCATAGAGATGCTCTCTTGAGAATCCTGAATGGTGCTTACGTCCCGCATGAAATATCTGTGAATCAGCTAGAGGCGGTAGCCAATAATATCTCCGCTCGGAACGGTTTGGGATTTACGGATCGTGATCTTCCTCCAGAAGGGAGAAACCATAACAAGGCTTTGCATATTTCGATTGAGTGTAAGGGGATGACTTTATCCCGTGTTTTGGTTGATACTGGGTCTTCTTTGAATGTACTTCCTAAGTCAGCCCTCATGCGAATTGACTATGCGGGTGTTGAGTTGAGGCCTAGTGAGTTGGTTGTGCGCGCCTTTGACGGTTCAAGAAGGTCTGTGTTCGGAGAGGTAGATTTACCAATCCAAGTGGGTCCTCAGATCTTCACCTCCACATTTTATGTAATGGACATTCAACCTGCTTACTGTTGTTTGTTGGGACGACCGTGGATTCACAAGGCTGGTGCGGTGACATCCACTCTCCATCAGAAGTTGAAGTATCCGGTTGACGGTAAAGTGGTGACGATTTGTGGTGAAGAAGATTATATCGTGAGTCACTTGTCCTCTTTCCGATATGTAGAGATCGAAGGTGAGATACATGAGACGCCATTCCAAGCGTTTGAGGCTGTGAATGCTGTGAGAATTCCTCCTTATGAGATAACGAAGCCAGAAACGATTATGTCCTCTTTGAAAGATGCTCAGGTTGTCGTTAAGACTGGAAGAGTGGAAGGTTAGGGGCAAGTAATTGACGTGCGTCCCAAATTTGACAAGAATGGTCTTGGTTTCAATCCTGGAAGGCAGAATGCATCGCCCAAGCCTAGTATCCTTAGCCCGATCAAGTTCGTGAGTGGGGGTGTCATTCAAGATGGTCAGGTTGACGCCATTGTCAATGGTGAAGAGGTGGATAGTGATTGTGACTTTGATAGCTGGATTCGTCCAAGTATTCCTGGATAGGTGCCTAGCAACTGGACAATCGAAGATGTCATCCAAGTTACACAATCTCAGGAGTAAATTCCTTATTTTTACTTTTCTGATCATGCCATAATTCATACGCTCTGCCCAAGGCGTAGTGAATCATTTGTAGGGCCATGCAGTTCGCATTTTTAAAATTTAATCATGAAATAAAAGGACGTTTTTGCATACAAATGTTTTGCTCTTTGTCTTTCTTTTTAACTTTTTCCTTTAAATGGCAATGTTTTTTGCACACACTTGCACATGGCTTAATAATCAAAACTAAAATAAAAACATCAATCATGCAGATGTTCCACTACCATGGATTCCATTGGTAACAGTTCCGCTATTGCTCATTATGATTTTGAAAATCCGATCTACCAAGCCGAGGAGGAAGCTTATGAAGATTGTGATCTTCCCGACGAATTGGCTAGATTGTTGAAACAGGAAAAGAAAGCGATTCAGCCGCATCAAGAGGTAATCGAGATGGTAAATGTTGGTACTAAAGAGCAGGTCCGAGAAGTCAAGATAGGGGCTGCACTTGAGAGTAGTGTGAAGCAGAGGCTTATTGATATGTTGAAAGAGTACGCGGATATCTTTGCTTGGTCCTACGAGGATATGCCAGGTCTTGATACATATATTGTGGTACACCGTCTACCTCTCAAGGAAGATAGTCCTCCTGTCAAGCAGAAGCTTCGAAGAACTCGCCCAGATATGTCTGAGAAAATTAAGAAAGAGGTTGAGAAACAGTTTGTTGTTGGCTTTCTGCAAGTTGTGAATTACCCGCCATGGGTTGCGAATATTGTTCCTGTACCTAAGAAGGACGAAAAGGTCAGGATGTGTGTTGATTACAGAGATTTGAACAGGGCGAGTCCGAAAGATGATTTCCCTCTTCCCCACATTGATGTGTTGGTGGATAATACTGTTCCTTTCAAAGTGTTTTCCTTTATGGATGGCTTTTCTAGGTACAATCAGATCAAGATGGCGCCAGAAGATATGGAGAAAACAACGTTTATCACACCGTAGGGAACTTTCTGCTACAAAGTCATGCCTTTTGGGTTGAAAAACGCATGGGCAACATATCAGCGCGCCATGGTGACTCTTTTTCACGACGTGATTCACAAAGAGATTGAAATGTATGTTGACGACATGATCGCAAAATCTCATACTGAAGAAGAGCACTTGGTTCACTTGCAGAAATTGTTCGAAAGGCTTCGGGAATTCAGATTGAGGTTGAATCCAAACAAATGCACTTTCGGAGTGCGATCCGGAAAATTGTTGGGCTTTGTTGTTAGTGGAAAAGGTATTGAGGTCGATCCCGCAAAGATAAAAGCTATACAAGAGATGCCTGAACCGAGAACAGAAAAAGAGGTTCGTGGTTTCTTAGGGAGGCTGAACTACATTGCTAGATTCATCTCTCATCTCACGACCACTTGTGAACCAATATTCAAATTACTAAGAAAAGATGAGACGGCCAGGTGGAATAATGATTGTCAAAAAGCATTCGAAAAAGTGAAAGAGTATCTGCAGGAACCTCTGATACTAATGCCTCCAGTTCCAGGAAGGCCTTTGATTATGTACCTCACAGTTCTTGAAAATTCAATGGGATGTGTGCTGGGTCAACATGACGAGTCTAGCCGAAAAGAGCATGCAATATACTACCTTAGCAAAAAGTTTACCGATTGTGAATCTCGATACACACTGCTCGAGAAAACTTGTTGTGCTTTGGTGTGGGCTGCTCGCCGGCTGAGGCAGTATATGTTGGTTCACACCACCTTATTGATTTCCAAGATGGATCCTATCAAATACGTCTTTGAGAAGCCTGCTCTTTCCGGAAGAGTAGCTAGGTGGCAAATGATTTTGACTGAATATGATATCCAATATACTACCCAGAAAGCCATCAAAGGTAGTGTGTTGGCTGATTATCTTGCGCATCAGCCGGTCGAAGATTATGAACCAATGAAGTTTGAGTTCCCCGATGAGGATGTCCTGTACATCAGAGATTGTAATATTCCTGGACCAGAGGAAGGACCCAAACCAGGATCGTGATGGACGCTCGTGTTCGATGGTGCCTCTAATGCAATCGGGAATGGTGTTGGAGCTGTGATTACTTCTCCTTCAGGTTTTCATATTCCGTTTACAGCCAGAATCTGTTTTGATTGCACTAATAACATGGCTGAGTATGAAGCTTGCATCTATGGTATCGAAGCTGTGATCGATTTGCGAATCAAGTACTTGAAAGTTTATGGGGATTCCAATCTCGTCATTAGCCAGATCAATGGAGATTGGGAAACTCGTCATCAGAATCTGATTCCATACAGGGAGCATGTGATGAGACTCATTCCATACTTTGATGAGATCACCTTCGAGCATATTTCTAGAGAAGAGAACAATCTTGCTGATGCTCTCGCTACTTTGGCTTCCATGTTCAAAGTGAAATGGGCCAATGAAGCGCCTAACATCACCATTAACAGGTTGGATGAACCAGCGTTCTGCTTTGAGGCTGATGTTGAGTTGGACGATAATCCTTGGTATCATGATATTAAAAAGTTCCTCGAAACTCAAGAGTATCCTCCCGAAGCGTCGGTGACTGATAAGAAGTTTATAAGAAGGTTCGCAGCTAAGTTCTACCTTAACGGTGGGGTTTTGTACAAGAGGCATCATGACGGTGTGTTACTCCGATGTGTCGTGAAAGAAGAGGCTTCGAAAATCATCGAGGAAATACATGAAGGTGAGTTTGGTACCCATTCTAGTGGGCATACAATGGCTAAGAAGATCTTGAGGGCTGGTTACTATTGGTCCACTATGGAAACTGATTGTCATAACCATGTCAGAATTTGTCACAAGTGCCAGATCTATGCTGATAAAGTGCACGTGCCGCATGTCCCTTTGAATGTTTTGACTTCTCCGTGGCCTTTTGCAATGTGGGGCATTGACATGATTGGAGAGATTAAGCCTACTGCTTCTAATGGACATTGCTTCATTTTGGTTGCCATCGATTACTTCACCAAGTGGGTTGAAGCCGCGTCTTATGCGAATGTTACCAAGCAAGTGATTACCCGTTTTATCAAACACAACATAATCTGTCGTTATGGGATTCCTGAGAAGATCATTACTGATAATGGATCGAATCTCAATAACAAGTTGATGAAAGAGCTTTGTGAGTCCTTCAAGATCAAGCATCACAATTCTTCTCCGTATCGTCCGAAGATGAATGGCGCTATTGAAGCGGCCAATAAGAACATTAAGAAGATTGTGCAGAAGATGGTAGTGACCTACCGAGATTGGCACGAGATGTTGCCTTTCGCTTTGCTTGGTTATCACACCTCTGTGCGTACATCGACTGAAGTAACTCCTTTCTCACTTGTTTACGGCATGGAAGCGGTATTCCAAGTTGAAGTTGAGATTCCTTCCCTGAGGATTATGAAAGACGTCGAGCTTGACGAGTCAGAATGGGTACAAAATCGGACGGATCAGTTGAACCTCATTGATGAGAAACGCTTAGCGGCTATTGGACATGGCCAGGTGTACCAAAAGAAGATGAGAAAAGCTTTTCACAAGCGGGTGCGACCCCAAAGCTACAAACCAGGTGACCTGGTACTCAAAAGAATTATCCTTCCTCAAGGTGATCCTCGAGGCAAGTGGACTCCGACGTATGAAGGCCCATTTGTTGTGCAGAAAGTATTCTCTGGCGGTGCCATGATGCTTGCAACGTGTTAGCTGAAGATTTCGTTTAGGAAGAAAATGTCCTTCTTTTAAGATAAAATGGCTCCTGATGGCCATATTTCGAGGATGAAGAATTTTTAAGTCATAACGGAGATAGTGAATGTTGAAGCTAGTAGGAGTGTATATCTTCGAGACTTAGACAAATTTTACGAAATATGTTAAGTACTGATGCTTAGTGTATTTCCGTGGTATTTTAAATGTTAAGTTATATTGCCACGCGTCGAAGGAGGATTCAGGCGGGAGGATTTGAAATTCGAAGAAGTTTTCATAACTGTCCAGAGACAGATGGCTTTCCGAGGATTCTCATGAGAAACGTGGCATTAGATTAGCGTAGGACCGTTAAGGTCGAAACTAGTATAAATAAGGGTTCTAATGTTAGGATTCAGTGTGTTCATTTTGTACAAATCACTCACATATTACTCAAGTATCAAGTGTTAAGAGAAAGAGTTTGCTGAGAAATGTACGTATGACACCACCACCATTTTAATACATGTGTATTTTCCTTTATTTTCAAGTATCTTTCGATATTATTGCATTTCGTTTTACTTCTTGCCATTTACATTCCTGCACTCTTTATTTTCATGTTATTTATCTTTGAAGTATTTAACATTTCTGCACTTTAAGATTCTTGCACTTTTACAGTTTTTGTTCTATGTTTTATCTTGACT
Source organism: Vicia villosa (assembly GCF_029867415.1). NCBI lineage: Eukaryota > Viridiplantae > Streptophyta > Magnoliopsida > Fabales > Fabaceae > Vicia > Vicia villosa. The sequence goes on from NC_081180.1 coordinate 193,076,116, forward strand.
TACCTTTCGCTGGAGTTATATTTACGTGTATAACTAAGTGACTGCTAACCTTTATTTCGATTGAGTAATTCCTATTTTCAAGACAAATCATAAACATGGTTCGAATAACAATCTTTTTGACTATGTCCTAGGATCAATCTAGTCGATCCTGCGAGTAACCAAATCATATTTATTATAGTTTGGAAGACTAGTGGTTGTTTACCGGAAATCACCGTAAACAAATTGGCACGCCTAGTGGGACTGTGTCAAGCAGATTGTTTTTAATCAATTGTTTTATTTTGTCTAGACAATATCAAGACCTTGTATGAACCTTAGGAACGGTAAATTAACAAACAGTGCACAACCGATTCCCAAACGAAGGTACAACAGGAAAATGGTCGTCACGACCAATGCAGGGGGAGATCAAGATCCCCCACAAGGCTCAGGATCAGGAGCGGCAAATTCTGCGCACGTTTCGACTTCAACTCAAGGAGCGCGGGATACACCGGGTCCAAATGGATCGAGACCCACGGATAGTTCCCAGGCTATACTTGAGATTAATACAGAACCATCAGGGACTATTCCAGTTTCAGTGTCGACTACCGCACCTGCATCTACAAGCGCAAACGTGATACCACTTTTCTCGACAAATGCTACAAATAACTTATTCAACCTAGGGTCGAACTCTGCGTTCGAATGGAGGCCAAACTACCCATACGGAATGCCATATCCATATGGAACAGGCGTACGAGGGGCAGGACCTACATATACTACAACTAACAATGCGACGTTTTCGCCAAATGTTGGTTCAGTGGGTCGAAGTGCACAAAATACTGGCTTCTCTGCCCAAATACCCAATTTCACCACGAGTAATCAAGCAGCATTCCGACAAGAAATGGATGCAAGCAACCATGATATGTTAGGGGTCCTGGCCAAGGAACTGGCTTCAATTTTGAATCCACTAGCGACAAATATTACTAGTACGAATCGAGAGAATGTGGAGATTTTCCAAAAGATATCATCTCAGATGAATCGAATGGCAGATTTCATGGGAATTCCATACCCTAAACGAAAGGACAAGCAGCCCTTGTATCGAGAAGAAGGACCCATTATGGAACTTATTCAAGATGTGGTCCCTCCGTCTAGGACAACCACTAATAATGTAGTTGCCCCACAGAGAACAGCGGCAATCGAAGGGAACCAAATAATAGATTTGGAGGCTTCGAATCAAAGAACTGTTCCTGTTCAACAGGATATGGAGGATAGTGGGTAGGAACGAACACCCAGACGAAATCGTTCAGAGAGTCAGGAGAGAAAATTGGCTACGGAAAATAACTTAACTGCCATGATAGAAAGGGTTATGGCCAATAATGGCCTTAGTACTAGACTTTGACGTCCAAATTATACATCCCCCATATCAGATTATGTCATGCAGACAGAGTTGCCTAGAGGCACTAAAGTACCCAAGTTCACAAAGTTTTCAGGGGAAACTAGCAAGTCAACTGTGGAACATATTGCCAGATATCTGACAGAAGCAGGAGACTTAGCAGGGAATGAGGATTTAAGGATCAAATATTTTCCTAGTTCGCTGACAAAGAATGCTTTTATTTGGTTCACTACTTTACCACCAAATTCGATAGATGCTTGGGCACACTTAGAAAGGTTGATCCACAAACAGTTCTACATGGGCCAAACCAAGATAAGTCTGAAAGAATTGGCCAGCATTAAGAGGAAGTTTACAGAACCAATTGATGATTACCTGAATAGGTTCCGACTATTGAAATCAAGGTGTTTCACAACAGTCCCAGAGCATGAATTGGTCGAAATGGCTGCCGGTGGTCTAGATTATTCAATAAGAAAGAAACTAGATACTCAGTACCTTAGAGATATGGCCCAGTTGGTAGATAGAGTTCGACAAGTCGAACGTTTGAAAGCAGAAAAAGCTAGGGCAAACAAGGGATATAAAAAGGAGAGTAGCATACGTCGAAGCAGACGAAGTTGATGGCGAACCCTTCGAAAACTCATGCGACATGGAAGAGGTCGAAATAGATCTCGCCGAGTTAAAGGAAGCGCCACCCTATGCTTGCAAATTACTTACCCCTTCTAATGGAAGGAATCCAGTAGATAATGATAAAAGTGATAGATTTCCCAAGAAAACTTATACGTTTGATGTCATTAAGTGTGACGAAATATTTGATCTATTGGTAAAGGATGGCCAAATGATACTGCCTCCAAATTCCAAAATTCCTCCGTTAGAACAACGGAAGAAGAGGGGTTTTTGTAAATACCATGGTTTTTTGGGCCATAAAACCTCACAATGTTTTCTTTTCAGGGATCTAATTCAAAACGCTATCAAGGATGGACGTTTGAAGTTTGCTGACAAGACTAAGAGTCACATGAAGGTCGACACAAATCCTTTGAACATTGCTGACGCTAGCCTGTGTGAACCACTGGATGTCAACATGGTAGATGTATCTGAGGTAGACATTGCGAAAGCTGATACAATGTTAACTGGAAAGCAGGCTACTGAAAGCCTAAATGACGATGCGGTCTTCAATACTGATGTTGAAGAATCCCCCAAGACAGAGAGAACTGAAGTTTCGAGAGGGAAAACCAGTGAGGCCACTGAAGACCTCAGGGTAAAGCTTCAGCAAATCCAGATTTCTGAAGCCCCTCCAGCAGTTGTTAACATGGTCAGTGCCAGATGACCAGTGTCTGAATTTGGCGAATTGGAAACATGGTTGACAAGACAAAAGGGAAACATTGAAATTCCTCCAAGAGGGGAAAGTCTCAAAGATTATCTCTGGAATTGCCATGAAAGGAATGGCGGAAAACAATGGATGTGTCCAAGGTGTTCGATCATGCTGAATCGAAGGGTCGAAGCCAACTTTGAAAGGGCTCGACGCGAAAGATGGGAACACCCCGGGAGAGAACCAAACCCTTTGCTACAAGTGTACCCAAGGATGGAAGAAAGCTTAGTGGGATTTCTGGTCAGATGTCACAGGCAAAACACTGAAGTTGCACTGTGCCCCAGATGTGGGGCAGTTTATGATGAAATGCTGGCACGATCATTCGAGAGGGTGTACTGCTACATGGGTCGAGAAACTCAGGGATTACGACCTAACCTGTATGGTTTCGATATATGGACCCCAACGAAGAGACCTGACAGCCCACATCCTAGGGCTCGAAGGGTAACATTCAAAGTCCCTGCAGATGTACCTAGGGACAGATGGGTGCAAGCTGGTGCAAGAATCAATAAATGGCGAAGTTGGGACCAAGGAGGAAGGACTGCAATGGCATATAGGAAGCAATTTCAAAACTCTAATCGAGAGATGTATCGGTTGGAGAATTACAAAGGAAAAAATCCTATGTCCAGATCCCAATGGAGAAGGCACCAGAGAATGAAAAAGGCTCAAAGAGAATTCAGACCAAGAGAAGCTGGAGAGTCTAGTAGCAACCAAGTCCCACACCAGGGGGCAAAGGCAAGCAAACCTCCGGTGGAGCGCAGACTATTCGAAGCTGAAAATATTTTAGAAGAAGAAGAAAAGATGCATTCCAGTCCTTGGAAGGAAGAGGATAGAATGACGAATGATTTTGATTCTGACGGGGTGTCATCTATAAACCTCAACTGCAACATTGTGTCTGTACTCCCTCATGAGTTTAATCAGGAAACTGAAGTTGAAGACTGCGAAGAGGCTGATATCGAAGAAATGGCGAAACACAGACCTGTGTGTTACTATGTTCTAAACAACGGCGCAGTTGAAGAGCAGAACACTTTCTTCGAGAGGCCTGATGAAGGTATGCGAAATCATTTGAAACCACTCTACATAAGGGCTAAAATTGAAGATGTTGGCATTAATAAAGTCCTAGTAGATGGGGGGCAGCAGTGAACCTAATGCCCCAATACATGCTGAAAAGAATTGGTATGTTCGATACCGATATAAGGCCACATAACATGGTTTTATCTAACTATGAAAGCAAAATAGGACAGACACTGGGAGTTGTTCAAGTAAATTTGACAGTTGGCTCAGTCACGAGGCCAACTATGTTTATGGTCATACCTGCGAAAGCAAATTACAATCTCTTGGTCGGAAGGGAATGGATCCACGGAGTTGCAGCTGTGCCATCGACAATGCATCAAAGGGTAACCATCTGGAGAGAAGATGGTATAGTAGAGAATATTGAAGGGGATCAGAGTTACTATATGGCTGAAGTTAATCAAGTTAATAAAACTAACTTCGATATGAACTTGGCAAACATAGGACCTTGTCACACTGCAGAAGAGATGTATACCCCAAATAAAAATGCGTTGTACTACTTAACTCTACGCCCAAATGGTTTCTAGTGGAATAGGGAAATAATGGATGGCCCAGAAGATACCCCACCAACGGAGCATCATCCAACAATACGGCCAACAGGCTGGGATGACAAAGTTGATGATGTCTGAGTCATCATTTTTCGAAAGGATTTCGGCTTATGTAGCCGAGAATAAAAGAAAGACGGCTCTCGAAGCCGAATCGTCAAACATGTTGTTTAATGAAGGTCTGAAAAAAGAAGAAGCTCCAGATATGGGGATAGATACGATCCCTCACCTGCCTGAAGATTCAATCCAGGTCAAAGAGATTTCAGGAGAAGAGATAGGTCAAAGATTGGATGCAATCTATGACGAAGAGCCTTTGGGTTTCGAGAAGGACCCAATGGGATCAAGTATCAAGATGTTAGCCCAAGATCCACTAGAAGAAGTAAATCTCGGAGATGGAGATCAAAGGAGGGTAACATACGTCAGTGCGAAACTAGAGCCAACGCTGAAGTCGAAAGTGGTCGCGTTGCTGAAGGAGAACAAAGATTTCTTTGCATGGGATTACGATGAGATGCCTGGTTTAGGGCGCGATTTGGTCGAATTGAAGTTACCTATAAAGGAAGGAAAAAATCCCATCAAGCAAACTCCTAGAAGGTTCGCACCAGAAATTCATTCGAAGATTAAAGCAGAAGTCGAAAGACTCTTACGGTGTAAGTTCATCAGTACCACAAGATATGTCGAATGGATTGCTAATATTGTACCAGTTATTAAAAAGAATGGTTCATTAAGAGTATGCATAGATTTTCGTGATCTAAATGCAGCAACTCCTAAGGATGAATATCCCATGCCTGTGGCAGAAATGTTAGTGGATTCAGCCGCAGGTTTCGAGTATCTAAGTATGTTGGATGGATACTCTGGTTATAATCAGATTTTCATTACAGAAGAAGATGTGTCTAAAACAGCTTTTCGTTGCCTAGGGGCAATAGGCACCTATGAGTGGGTTGTGATGCCTTTCGGTTTAAAGAATGCTGGGGCAACCTACCAGAGAGTAATGAATTCTATATTTCACGATTTTATAAAAACGTTCATGCAAGTATACATAGATAACATCGTTGTTAAATCTGTCTCAGATTGCGAACAACTAGATCATCTAAGCCAATCATTCGAAAGAATGAGAAAACATGGCTTAAAGATGAATCCCCTCAAATGTGCTTTCTTTGTGCAGGCTGGAGATTTCCTGGGCTTCGTGGTTCATAAAAAGGGGATAGAAATTAATAAGAATAAAACGAAGGCTATTATGGAAACCAAGCCTCCATCCACGAAGAAAGAATTACAATCCTTGCTGGGGAAGATAAACTTCTTAAGAAGGTTCATCTCTAATTTGAGTGGACGCACACAAGCTTTCTGCCCTCTACTTCGTCTAAGGGAAGGAAAGTTCGAATGGCGTGTCGAACATCAAGAAGCTTTTGATAAAATCAAGCAATACTTGATCCATCCACCAATCTTATCTCCCCCAAATGGGAAGAAACACATGCGTCTGTATATTTCAGCTTCAGAAAAACAATAGGCAGCATGTTAGCGCAAGAAGATGAAAATGGCATCGAAAGAGCCATTTATTACTTAAGTAGAGTACTCAATGATGCAGAGACTAGATACACTGCGATAGAAAAACTCTGCCTTTGTTTGTATTTCTCTTGTATCAAACTTAAGTATTATATAAAGCCAGTTGATGTTTATGTTTCATCTCATTGTGATGTTATTAAACATATGTTATCGAAGCCAATCTTACATAGTCGAATTGGCAAATGGGCTTTAGCCCTCACTGAATATTCACTAATATTTCAGCCTCTTAAGGCAATGAAAGGTCAGATTGTGTCAGATTTCATTGTTGACCATGCAGTAGTTGAGAGTCATCAATAGTATGTGGATTTGAAACCCTGGAAGCTATACTTCGATGGTTCGACTCATAGAGAGGGAACTGGAGTTGGAATATTGATAATTTCTCCTGATGGAATTCCAATAAAGCTCAAGTATAAGATTGAAGGTCCTTTATGCTCCAACAACGAAGCTGAATATGAAGCACTAATTGCTGGACTTGAAGCTTTGTTAGAATTGGGGGCAACTAGAGTCGAAATTAAAGGAGATTCCGAACTGGTGATTAGACAACTGACAAAGGAATACAAATGTATCAAAGAAAATTTGATCATGTACTTTGTCATAGCAAATAGGTTGCTCAATAAATTCGAGTATGTGGAATTAAAACACGTCTCAAGGACCAACAATCAAGAAGCAAATGATTTGGCACAGTTAGCCTCAGGATATAGGGTATCAAAAGAGAAGTTAGAAGAACTGATCGATGTAAGAGGGAGAGCAATGTCTACTAAACTTTCCCCAAGTGATCTGGAGGATTCACAATTAGGTTACGCTAGCAAAGAAGAGTTCGAAGTATTAAACATAGACTCGTTGACAAATGCAGATTGGAGAAGTCCAATAGTAAACTATCTAAAGAATCCTTCGACAGACACAGACAGGAAGGTGAAATATAGAGCCCTGTCATATTTTTTGATGGGAAACGAATTGTTCAAGAAAACTCCTGAAGGGGTCTTGTTAAAATGCTTGGGTGAAGCAGAAGCATATTTGGCTCTTTCAAATGTACACAGTGGAGCATGTGGTGCACATCAAGCAGGACACAAAAATGAAATGGCTTCTGTTTCGTTATGGAATGTATTGGCCTTCCATGTTAAAAGACTGCATAGAGTTTGCGAAAGGGTGTCAAGAATGTCAAGAACATGCAGGTATCCAACACGCCCCAGCAAACGAATTAAGTTCAATAGTGAAACCATGGCCTTTTAGGGGATGGACACTAGATTTGATTGGAGAAATTCACCCCAAATCATCTAAAGGTCAAAGATATATATTGGTAGGAATAGACTACTTCACAAAATGGGTCGAAGCAATACCACTTGCGAATGTGGACCAAGAAGCTGTGATTGAGTTTATTCAGAAACATATTATATACAGATTTGGAATCCCAGAAAGTATAACTACTGATCAAGGATAAGTGTTTACTCGGCGAAAGATGCAGGACTTCGCCAAAGAAATAGGGTTCAAATTGTTTACTTCTACACCTTACTATGCTCAGGCAAATGGACAAGTTGAAGCAGCAAACAAGATAATAATTGGTCTTATCAAGAAACATGTGGGGAAAAAACCCAAGAATTGGAATAAAACTTTGGACCAAGCACTTTGGGCTTGTCGAACATCTCCAAAAGAAGCTACAAATACAACGCCTTTCCAACTGACGTTTGGTCACGACGCAGTACTCCCAATCGAGATACATCTGCAGTCAGTAAGGATACAAAGACAGGCAGAAATCCCTCCCAACGTATACTGGGAGTTAATGATGAATGAATTAGTAGACCTGGACGAAGATAGAATTCGAGCATTGGAGATGATAAAAAGACAAAAGGAAAGAGTATCCAGAGCGTACAACAAAAAGGTGAAAGGTAAAACGTTTATCAATAATGACTTAGTTTGGAAAGTTATTTTACCTATAGATCGAAAGAATCAGGCACTTGGTAAATGGTCCCCACACTGGGAAGGACCCTTTCGAATCTTAAAGGTATTTTCGAATAATGCTTACGAAATCGAAGAATTAGCAGAAGATCGCAGGATCTTAAGAGTAAATGGGAAGTATCTGAAGAGATACAAACCAAGCATTCATGAAGTGAAGATTGCAAAAACGTAGATATTTAAGGTACTACGTAAGCCAAAATGGTTGAACTAATGCCAAAATGGCTTTGTGATCAAAATATACGATAAATAAAGTAAAGAGACAAAGAAACAGCAAAATATTTGTCATTAGAAAGTAAAAGATTACATGCATTACAAAATGAAGCCTAAAAGCATGACCCAAAATGTTGAAGATTACAAAAGAGAAAACATAAAAACCTAAACAAAAACACCTCCTAGTTGATCCTCTGGTCTAAACCTTCCAAAGCCAGCAAGGGCAAGCTCTCCGCTTCGAACATACCCATGGACCCAGAGCTGCGCATCCTTCTCACTATACCCTTTTTGAGGAATATGTAAGATAGGAGTCTCCCATATGGAAGACACGTCACAACCCCTTGACGAGTAGCAGCCATAGAGACTGCCTCAACAAGCCCTTTGAAGATCATCAAAGGAAAGTTGATTTTCTTCCAACGAAAGCCACAGAGAATAAACTCTAAATCTTCCACCATGATGCTATTTTGATCATGGTTTCGTGGACGAAAGTTACCCACAAGGAGTTGGTGCCAAATCCTGATGACCTTGGCGCTGAAAGGGTCATTGTCCATGAGAGTCCTCAACGGAAGATGAGTGATCATATTGAAGCTGTTATCATCAAAGGTCTCCCCAGAGTTGTTGCATCTCATAAGGTTAGAGATAGTGGTGGGAGTGATCCTAATGTGGGCACCTCGAACCTCAGAGATTATGGTGGTTCTACCTTCTGGATCTATGCGTAAAGACGCAAACATCCAGAAATCAGCCAGCATGTTGGGATAAACTGGTCCCTCCAAGATTTCATAATAGAAATCAAGCTCTTGGTTGACAAAGAAAGCACTAATGCTTATGGAGTTGCTTTCAAAGTCTTCTTCAGAAACTTTGAATTCTTTTTTGATGCAAGCTCTGATATTGTTATAAGTGAGGGGTACTGCCATTTTGTAGAGAAAAATTTGGAAATGTTTTTCTGGTTTTGTGTTGAAGAAAATGCAAAAGGAGGAACGAAGTTTCAAGATAGGGTTTTTGGAACAAGAATGAAGAGAAGAAGTGTGATGCTAAGCCCTTATATAGACCTGGGGGCAGGAGTGGAACGGTTTAATTTTTAATGTGTGATTAGACTGCGTTTGGTATTCCAAAGAGGAGTTATGGCTTCCGCCGTTTCCCTCCCTTGGAAGTTGAGATGCAACCATGAAAAACTGATGCACGCACGTCTTAAAGAGATGTTTTGGAGAAAGTGACGTCATCACTTAATAATGATTACGGCTCAGAGAGTGGAAACGTCAAGTCTAAGTTAAAAGGTGCGAAGGATGGTCAGATGACGTGTTTTGCATTAATTAAAATTACTGTGGAAAATCAGGAAATAGATTTTGGCGAAATCTAGAAGATTTGCTAAAAATACTGCTTGCGAAGATTGCAAAAATATGAACAAAATGGAAGATAAAAGCTAAGCAGATAAAAGTTGAGCATACATATATATTCTACAAAGAGTTTGATTACAAAGCAAAAGTACAGCATGATAATGAAGTACAAGGTTTGAGATAATTAATTAAAATCTTTAGGGAGACTATCTTTTATCTTCGAATATTGAATCTCCCAGGAAGACATGCGAAGTTCAATCAGGGCCCTTTGTTTCTTCAGTTCGTCAATTTCAGGAACTAGTTTTCGTGCAGCCTCGAAATGTTGGATTCCTAAACGTGCAACTTCAGTCAATTCCTTCTCACTGGATTGTTGAAGGGTTGCCTTACGAGATTCAGCCTCCTTTATCTTCTCTTCGAGCATTTTTATCTCTTGCTTCCAGGAGTTGATACTCTTCTCACATTCGTCATATGCTTCCCGGTTCTTCGAATATTTAAGCTTAAGGGCTTCACCTTGTTTGGTTGCGTCAATAGCAGATTTCCATGAAGAATTATGAGAGGCCATTTTCGCAGTCAGCTGTTCGTCGACATTGTGTTTTCGAAGAATATTGGCCTGGAGTTGCTCGATCAGGGAACCCAGCAAAACAATCACCTCTGAGACTTCTTTCGAAACTAGGAGTAGATCCACCTTTTTTAGAAGTTGATTCAAGCTGTGACTTTTGATAGGATCCTTGCTAAGAGTTTCGAAGAGGTTGGTTTCGAAGAACTTTTCCTTTATCTGATGAAGAAGGCCAGAAGTATCCTCTTTATTACCAGATTCTGGCTGTACAGCTGGAGAAGTTTCGAGCTCAGAGGGTGAAGTATTATCAATATCCATCATAGCCTTGAGGAAGCTGAGAGCATCGGTTTGTTTAAGTTGCTCCAATTCTGAAGGAGTAGGCTTTGTTGGGGCAGGAGTCGAAGTAGTTTCAGGAGAAACTATGGTCCCAAAAGTTGTGGTTTCGTGAGGAACTGCTGTGGTTAATTTGGAGGTTTCTTCCATGACATCTTGTTCAGATAAAGTGTCCTCACTACCAGTTGGATGACCAGCTGCATTGTTGCTACCTGAACATTGTTGGTCTGCTTTTTCGCTCTTGTGGGTAGGTGGAGAATCGTCAGTTGAATGGCTCCCTTCGACTGCTGTACTAGGAATGATAGTCGCAAGAGGTTGAGCGTCTTCGATCACTGGTGAAAGCACATGAGATTTACCTGCACGGAATAATTAGAACATGTCATGGTAAGGAAAGTTTCAAGAAATTTCTTCGCTGTAAAAAGAATATGCATTTACCTTGGAGTTTATCAAGATCAATATTAAGAGCGAAGGATTTGAGGTCGGAAGTGGCTGTGCCAACATCATCCTACAATCATAAGGTAAAACGTTAACTTAATTATTTTAAGTTAAAACATTATAAAGATGAGCAGGTTGGGAAATCCAAATACCTTAGTTAGGATGTTATCTGGGCTCGAATTATGGCTCTCGACAACGAAAGCGTTACTACCACCTTTCAAAGGTGATTCTTCAGAAGATACCTTGTCACCCGGTGAAGTAAGTTTCGAAGGCCCAGATCCCTTTTCTTTTCTTGAAGGAGTAGCGGCCTTCTGCCTTTTCTTTTGGGCTTGTCTGGTTCGAGGTGGAGATTTGTCATCCTCATCTGAGACGACTACTGGAGAGGTTTTTCGCTTCGAATGTGATGGAGGTTTCGAACTCTGAAATTATAAATTGGGTAAGGTAAGGATGATTCATGTAACATACAAATGAAAGATAAAGTATGTACATACCGTGGTTTTCTTGTCAGCAGTGAAAGAGTCACTCTCACTGGGCTTGTTGCTCTGCGAAACTTCAGAAGCTTTCTGCGCAGGGAGCTGTTTAATCTTTCTCCTTCGAGCGACAGCTGTAGTTGGAACTGGAATTAGTATTTCAGCAGAAAAGGAGCGTTAGTCAAAGAATTTTGTCTGAACCCAAACCTTCAGGTATTGGAGTCAAGACACGAACATGTTCAAGATCTATATGGAGATGTCCTTTGAAAGTATCCAGGGTATGGTTAGTCGGGACCACTCGTTCAGCGCGTTTTTTAGTACTTTCCTGAAGAATTTTAAAAGCATTCCCACACACAAACTAGTCTGGGAAAGGAGGGCTTAAAGCCACACCAAAATCAGCGCTTGGCAGTGGAGGGAATTTTGGAGGATTAAGTTTGAAAGCCACTTCATAACGCAGTTCTGGTCGAACAGACGAGGGCAGTTTCAACTTATCCAGTTTAGCAGAAAACTTTTCGCGCAAAGTGACTGCAGCTTCACGAACGGTCCGACTAAGGTCATCAGGCCTGTAAATGGTTTCAAAGAACATTTGAAAGGCTTGTATTTCTTTAATATGAGTCGAAGTACCTTTTTGAAATTTTTCCTGCACATCAGCAAAAGCTTCAGTTAGTTCGCGAGTAAGGCTCTCAGCGTCAAAGATTTGCATAGTGTAATAGTTCGTCCACCATTGTTGAAAATCAGGAGTGGAGTAAAATACGGGATTGAAAGGGATAGGCGAAAGATTGGTCACATCAGCATATCTAGCAATTTTTGACTCACATTCTTCTTCAGTCAGATATAAAGTGTGCAAACACATGTGGTTCCTTTTTTCGTACAGACACTTGGGTTTTATTTGAACCAATCCAAATTGCCTTGATACCAGATTTGGTTGGTAGCAAAGGAGAACATATTGGCTTTTGGAGGGGCGAAGACGGTGATAGAATAACCTTGGGGTAAGGAAAGCTCCCCAAATAGTCATAGATTCCGTCTCTTGATCTTGAGATGTTGGTGGAAACTTTCGAGTGAACCATTCGGGACCCACTGTCCTTTTACGAACGGAGCCATCGAAGGGCTGAATTGATGACACCGAGCAAACATCATGATATATGCTAGAAAATGCTCGCGAAGTTTACCAGTCTCTTCTTTTGGAGTTAGCAAGGCCAACCTGGTTCCTTTTACAGTTCGATTTTTAATATTTGGATCTTCTTCGTTCACAACACCTCGAAATGGGAGTTGAGCCTCGAAAGTAGCATTGAGTCATAGTTGTAGCAGCCAGAAGGGGCCAACGAAAAGCAAAGAACCTGTCTTATAATTCTTTACAAGGTCTGTTGCTTCACCTAGGTTCTCGTAGAGAAACCCTAGAATTAACAGGCTCAGGTTTAGTTTTGTTCCAGCATGGAGTTGATTAGTCATACAGAGATATCTTTTTGCTACTTGTATGGACCTAGAACAGAAGACACACCTCGAAAGCCATAAGGCTAAGAAAGCAATGTGCTCTTCGTCTGAGACTACCTCATTATTTTCGTCATGATACTGTTGAATGAATGCAGTATAAGTAACAGTTGCTTCATTGAAGTTAATGGTATCAGTGTCCATGACGTTGGGGTCGAAGGGTTCTCCAGTTGGTCGAAGCCCCGTAATAGCAGCTATGTCGAAAAGCGTGGGGGTGACCATTCCACATGGAAGATGGAAAGTGTTGTGGGAAGCATCCCAGAAATAAACTGACGCAACTAACATGGTTTGGTTGTATTCTAAACCAGTCTTGGACAGTTGGACTAAATCATAAATGCCCAGTTCTTTCCAGAAAGCAGCCTTGTGTTTCTCTACTATTGCCAACCAGGCATAGTATAGTTCAGGGTCTTTTGCTAAGGGAATTGACCTAAAAACTTTCACAAAATTGGTTACATAGTCTAACCTAATTTTCTCTAGGGCTGAAGGGTTTTCGGTCGAAGATTTTTCCGTATCATCAGACTTTGCTGAAATAGGACGGCCATCTTCATCTATTTTGTTCTTACTAACTAACGGCCTAGTTTTATAATAAGCAGGAAAGAATTTATTCAGAGAAGGGTTAGTTTCTCCTGGTAACGGACCCATGAAAGCATGAGTTTTCCCAGAAAGTTCAAAAGGAATGATTACCTGAGAAGCGTAAATGGCGCGCACTTCCGCAGAATTTGGGTTTGGTACGCACTCTTGATTCCCCATATGTGTAGATTGCTGAAGTTTCAGAGCTGGTTGAAGAACATTTGAGGAAGACGCCATGAGTATGTTTGATTTTTTGGAATGGGTTTTGAATATAATCAGGAGTGTTCTTTTCTGTGGGGAAATAAGGAAATAAGAGGTGAAAGTTATGTGAAGGTTAAAGTTCCGGTATTTAAAGGTCTAACGGAAACCTTTTCAAATCTTTTGGGTAAAAGCCAAGAGACACGCGGCAGGCGTTGATTTCATCCAACGGCGATCGAATAGTATATAGGAGTAATGATCAGACATCTTTGAAAATGACAAGACGTTTTGGAAATAGGGTCATCAATGATTATGACGTCAGTCAATGATCTTGGAACTCTAAAAACGAAATCTTATTACAGCAAGAAACGCCTATTTCTCTTGTTTTTCGAAACAGGCATTTATTGGGGGCAATTTGTTAGCTGAAGATTTCGTTTAGGAAGAAAATGTCCTTCGAAGATCTGAAATTTGAAGTAGGTGGTTATTGATGACCATCTTTGAAGATAAAATGGCTCATGATGGCCATATTTCGAGGATGAAGAATTTTTAAGTCATAACGGAGATAGTGAATGTTGAAGCTAGTAGGAGTGTATATCTTCGAGACTTAGACAAATTTTACGAAATATGTTAAGTACTGATGCTTAGTGTATTTCCGTGGTATTTTAAATGTTAAGTTATATTGCCACGCGTCGAAGGAGGATTCAGGCGGGAGGATTTGAAATTCGAAGAAGTTTTCATAACTGTCCAGAGACAGATGGCTTTCCGAGGATTCTCATGAGAAATGTGGCATTAGATTAGCGTAGGACCGTTAAGGTCGAAACTAGTATAAATAAGGGTTCTAATGTTAGGATTCAGTGTGTTCATTTTGTACAAATCACTCACATATTACTCAAGTATCAAGTGTTAAGAGAAAGAGTTCGCTGAGAAATGTACGTATGACACCACCACCATTTTAATACATGTGTATTTTCCTTTATTTTCAAGTATCTTTCGATATTATTGCATTTTGTTTTACTTCTTGCCATTTACATTCTCGCACTCTTTATTTTCATGTTATTTATCTTTGAAGTATTTAACATTTCTGCACTTTAAGATTCTTGCACTTTTACAGGTTTTGTTCTATGTTTTATCTTGACTTAACTTTCGCTGGAGTTATATTTACGTGTATAACTAAGTGATTGCTAACCTTTATTTCGATTGAGTAATTCTTATTTTCAAGACAAATCATAAACATGGTTCGAATAACAATCTTTTTGACTATGTCCTAGGATCAATCTAGTCGATCCTGCGAGTAACCAAATCATATTTATTATAGTTTGGAAGACTAGCGGTTGTTTACCGGAAATCACCGTAAACACAACGATGGATGGCGAGAACTTTCCGCACTCTGTGAACGCAGATGTAGTCAAAAAATACTTCGCATAGACCTGATAAAAAAAACAAAAAAAAGGAAAAAAAAGAAAATGAATCAGGCAAAAGAATGAAAAGAAACAAATATACCCGCTAAGTTGAAAACCCGAAAGGGCGACTTAGGCAAAAAAGGGGACAAAAGCGAATGATTACATCTCGCATGCCACCTTGGCTATCACTCTTCATACATGCTTAGGGCTCCCGACCGAGGGATAAGCAAGACTCTATGTTCTTGAGTTTGCACCTGGCAGCTCAAATCCCTAAAGCATCCTCAAAATTCCAATCACTTCGTTTAGGGCTCCCGACCGAGGGATAAGCAAGACTCCGTGTTCTTGAGTTTGCACGTGGCAGCTCAAATCCCTAAAGCACTTACCAAACCCCGTCGGGTCCACAAGTTTGGTGACATTATCAGATCGGGCAGTGATCAATCCTAATGAGTACGGTCTTCCAAAGCAAGGAGATGAGAACTTCGGAGTTATAAAAGTGATAGCGGGATCGAAACCAATGGATATCCGTTTCACATTGCCATTTCTCTTGTACTCAATAAATACGTGGTTACCTCTTACTAGGAACTACTTCTGAAATGTGTTCGCTCTTTTACGAGCATTCTGTTCGCAATTAATAAAAACCTTTTTATCTTAAACAACTGTTTTCTTTTACTGTTTTGTTTGCATAAAGCATCCTGAATTTGTGTTAAACTTTGCATATGAAAACTGCATTGCTTTTACGATACATGATTAGAAATGATGAAACCTTTGAATCTACTTCGAAGTCTTGTGTAACCAGGATGGCAGGTCAAGATGCCATGCTATATCCTGGGGGCATTTTTCATTTGTTTGTCTCGCAGGTACGTCCTTACAAGCGCTTCGCATCAGCATATTGGCAGACATAGCTATGAGAGATTCTCACTCCTCAGCCGAGTGCATCCTAATGAGAGATTCTCATTCCCCAGCTGAGTATATCTGGATGAGACTTTCTTTGCTCCAAGATTCTCATATCCTCATCAAAGCACATCTCAATGCATTCTCTATGCTCCAAAAGCTTTATTCCCCCGGCAAAATGTCTTCTCCCCAGTTGAGTCATGGGTGGATGGTATCTAATTCCCCGGCAAGCTCTTAATGTGGTTCCTTGCCCGAAATTCCTCGTTCTCCCCAGTAGAGCATTTCTCTCCCCAACAGATTGACCTGTTTTCCCCAGGAGAGTCATCTTATTCCCCGGTGGAGTTGCCTTAACAAAAGGTTCTTATGTTAAGTTCTTTATCCCCAGCGGATCTCTCATATCCCTAGCAGATTGCTGTGCGGAAGTATCCATCTTCCCTACCGAGTTTCTTTCCTCAGCAAAGATTCACATGCATCCTCAGCAGAATCTATATTCGTCAAGGATTTCCCCAGCGGAATACGTCCCGTACAAGCAAGTTGGTCACTCCCCATCAGAGTTGTCTTCATGACCTACCCTTATCTCCATATCCCCAGGGTGTCGAGAATTTACTTCTCCAATGAAGTTGCCCGGATATCCCCAAGCAGGATTCATTCCCCAAACAGAGCTCGCATCCATATTTGATCATCTCCAGCAGATTTCTGATCCATCGTTGCCAGCTCACAGTTTGTGACCCTTGGTCGCTCATCTTGTCCTCCCCGCAGAGTTTCGTACTCTCTCCAGGACTGCTTCAGCAATTCAGTGCTCTTCCGTTGTCTCCCTAAGCAACGTCCGAATCATGCATCATTCGCATTGCATTCTCAAAAGCGTGTAGCGTCTTCCTTCTCCGAAACGTTATTCCATACACATTCATACATGCATCGTGCATAAATCATATCATATCTGTTTCTTTCTGCAGGAAAGTTATCCAGATTCAAATGCTCCCCAGGGAACAATGTTCGCCTAGTCATTACAGGCGCTTATCCTGATGTTTTGAATCAGAAGAGGATTGTTCTACTTATTTTCTGGCATCACGTCCAGATCAGTTCAAAGACATTCCTATTCCCGATGCCCCCAGATCTGTGGAAGATATTTGTTCCTATCCTGATATCCAGTTTAGTTGAAGGAACCGCCTCCGGATCTCTATAGATCTTCTGAAGGAGCAAGCCCTCTGATACATCAGATCAGTTGGAAATATCTACTCCCTGACGATTTAGTTCGTTCAGAAGAAGAAATTCGTCTGCCCAGTCCTGATGCCTAACCATCAGTTGAAGACGCTTTCTTTACCCGGCGTTCACAGTTCGGAAGAGATATCTGTTACTATCCTAATATTCAGATTCAGATTAGTTGAAGGAACCGCCTCCGGATCTCCCAAGATCTTACGAAGGAGAAAGCCAATGATATCATCAAATCAGATGGAGATGTCTGCCTGATCGACTTTGTCTTTCAGATGAAGATTGTCCTACTTATTTTCTGGCATCATGTCCAGATCAGTTTAAAGGCATTCTTTCCCCGGCGTACACAGTTCGGAAGAGATATTGTTCCTATCCTGATTACCAGTTCAGTTGAAGGAACCGCCTCCGGATCCCCGTGGTCTTACGAAGGAGCTAGCCGCTAATTCCCAGATTAGTAGGAATATCTACCTGATGATTTAATTGCGTCAGAAGAGATGTCTGCCCAGATTCCAAGATCATGATTCCCAGATCAGAGATACCTATTACCCGTTGATGTCTGAATCAACCGATGTATCTCCCTCGATTCCCAGATCGACTTAAGACATCTATCCCGATGCAAGTTCAGAGACATCTGCTACGTCTGATACTCAGATCAGTCGAGATGTTCCTTCTCTTGATGCCCAGATCATTTGAAGTGTTTCCCCTGCCTGTGGGTGTCCGTTCCTTCTTATCGCAAGTTGGAGCATATTTATTATCCAGATCAATTGAATTTTTTTCTCCTCGCCTGGGGGGTGGTACATTCCTTCTTTTTACAAGATGGAATCTTCTATTGATCAAGAGCGCAAATTTTCGAGTTCATTTTGGTATTCAATCTCCTTCCACCTCAACGGTTCGAAACCTACGTTTCTCACTCGTCGGGTTCAAGAAGTTTGAATAGGGGCAGCTGTTGCACCCCAAAATTTGCCCTCTTTATTTGAGCTATAAGTTAATAATGACTTTTATTTCGTCATCCAAAAATTGAAGAAAAATAATAAAGAATTTTCATGGGTTTAAGAAGAAAGGCGTGAAAAATGGTTTAAACAGTGGAAATACGAGAAAATTCGCAAGTCATATTTGGAAGGTGATATGAGCTAAATTCCCTCTTAGTCCTGACCGTTTCGACGATATCTACAACTTTCGTGTTCGGCTCGGAAGCCAATTCTCTGAGGAAGGTCGCCGGATTTGCAAATTACTTGAGGTTTCATAGTGAAAAACAGTGCTGAATATAGGGTTTTTAACCTCGGAAAATTCGTATCTCCTAATCCGCTCGTCGGATTCACTTGAAAATTTAACTGGAGCTCCGTACCATCATTACCAAGATTTCATATGTTCGGACCGAAGACCAATTATGCACGGAAAATTCCCAGAATTTTAAGGATCGTCGTGTTGTTTCGGTAAAAAGTGTGTTTTCGAGTATGTCGCGCCTAGTTTGAAAATTCATAACTCCTTTGATTGTTATCGTATGAAGTCCATTCCGGCGGCATTCTCTCGGAAATTTCGTTAGCTTCGTTTCTTCGTCACACATGCTTGTTCAGATTTTGAGCCGAAGGTAGGGTTTTATCGAGTTCTTTGAGCGGTACTCACAAAATTCTGCACAGTCGCACCAGATGAATCGACGTTTCTCGTCATTCAAATGCGTGTAATTTCTTCATCGCTTATCGGATTGAGACGATTCTCACGGCGACGAGTCACAAATTTGGTCATCTTCGCAGTGGCATTAGTTTCGTTCCGGGATTTAGAGCCGAACCGAGTTTCGTTAAAAACGAGCCAAAATAAGACGCACCGAGGGCAATTCGGACATTTCGCGTTGACAATATATAAACATTTTGCTCTTGACAAATCAAGGGAGGACTCTCATAATTTCAATTCACCAAAAAGATCAAAAACACTTTCTCTCAATTCTCTCTCAATTCTCTTGAATCAAAACCACAAATTACATAAAACTTTCATCAAAACCTCATCAATCTTCATCAAGATCAAGAACATGGATTGAAGAATTAAGATTCGAAGTTCGATTTTCTTCTCTCTCTCCTCAAATCTCGCGCGCCTCTACCTCTCTCTCACCTCGGATTTCGCTTTCGCGATCGTGTCGTGTTCGCGTTCGTATCGTGTTCGTGTTCGCACTTCGGTTGAGATCTTCATCCGGTAAGCTTTCGGATCTTGAATTAAGTGCTTAATTGTTGATCATTATGTGAATTAGGATCTAGATCTATATCTTGTTCTTGATTTATGGATGGTTGATGATGATTGATCAGTGAATTTGCTTTGTTTTTGCTCGAATCGATAATGTTCATGTGAATTGTGGTTAGATGTGATGTTTATTGCATATAATTGATGTGTGTTGATGATAAATTGTGATATTCGTGTTCGAATCTATGATTCGATGTTGATTTCGTATGCATAATTGTTTATGTGGATGTATGTTGCTTGTGACGCACTCAAAGTGTTTGTATAAATGCACGTGGTGCACTTTTGCTTGATATTTGCTTGGCTCGACGCATCGCACTTTCCATAACTAGGATCATTTGACTTGTAGACTCGTGCTTAATTCATGATTTGATGTTTGCTTGTGATGATTGCCAATGGAATGGTTTTGGACTGAGTGCGAACGGCTCCGAGGTCCTAAAAATGCTTAAAAATTAGTTTTGCTACGCCAGGAACCGGGTTGTCCCAGGCGGGAACAGGTTCCCACTCAATCCAAAATGGTTGATTCTCTGCATTTTAGTACCAGGAACCGGGTTGTCCCTAGGTGGGAACCGGTTCCTGCGTTGTTTTTGTCCTCTGATTTGTGTGCCAGGAACCGGGTGTAGCAACCTGCCTAAAATTTCAGCTTTCGAGTCGCCACCTATTCTGAAGGGCGAATAGGAAACCCTACACAGATAAGAGATTGAGGGTGAGTTATTATAATCAGGCTGAGGGAAGGTGTTAGGCACCCTCAGCCCTTTCCTAAAGGCTAATGTTCAAAGATTAGGGTTGCATGGCAGGATTTGTAAAGAAATGTGGCAAATAGAATTTTAATGACCTGATTGAGATTTTGAAGAGGGGGACTCGCCTTGTTGCCAAGTGCCTACGTACCTCCTTAGGGAGGATCAGAGTCTACGTAGTTCGGGAAGGGTTGTACGCCATTTAGAGTTTGAATTTGATTTGATATGGTTTTTTAGAGGCTTTTTGAATGGCCTATCGTAGTTTGATAATTTGTAATTTTGAATGGATTTGAGAATTATTTGAAGGTGTGGGCGTACAACCCTGATTTGGCACTATTAACCGCGATAATCGATTGATTCAATTACCATAGTTAAAAGATTTGGAATTTGCATCACCACCAATTTTAATCGATTGGTTCAATTATCACTAATGATGAATTAAGGTATTTTTATTTAATAATTTTATAGAATTTTTATATGTATTGTTACCCCTCGTAATCGATTGATATGATTTAAAAAGAATAACAAATTAAATCGAAGAGAATACGGTTAATCATCACAATTAATAAAATAATTGCAACCATTTAACCAAATAATAGAGATTGATTGTATTTTAATTAAATAAACATTTTAATTAGAAATCATTGTTGACCATAGCGATTAATTAATTTAATCGGAACGAACAACAAATTACAATTTAATACAAATATCATATATTAATTTATTTATAAAAAGATAATTATTATATAAATAAATATATTAATACAGAATTAATTAAAATAATATATCAATTAAAAATTTATTTAGTTTATTAGGGTTATGATTTAATAAGGCTGTTATTAAGGTTCATATTATAGGGATTTGATCAGGGTTCGTTGGATCTAAATGACTGTTGGGTCTAAGGTCCAGATCTGAAGGACCATGGGGGATCCTATGGTTGCGCAGCACACAATTAGAGATGGGAATTTTAGGAAAAAAAATTTGAGGGAGCGAGGTGTTGAACCCACGCCCCCAGGCTCAACTAGTACTCTTACCAACCCAGCTATGATGCGCATGCGTTTAGAAAACGCCTTCATGAAAATATATATAGTTACCAAGCAGATAAGTGGAAATGCGCGCGCTAATTTAAACCGACCAATACCCCAGGGACACATCATCATCTTCCTCCAAAGAACCTGCAAAAACTGTATTTTTTTATCTGCGATTTTGCTACGACTTTGCTCGTAGCTCTTGCACCTGAAAAATAGCGAACAGAACATGCTTGTACAAAAACCTTTCGCGACACCCCTAACCTACTTGCCTGAGCCATGCGAACTTAAACATGCCATAATCATGCCTTAATTTTACCCTTAATAAGAAGCCCTAATTCGAAACCCTAAACCTTGGGTCGGCCTCTAATGGCGAAACAAGATTAAAACACGCAAACTCAAAACAAACAATCCAGAAACAATCAATGCATCAAGGCAAGCCAAAACATATGATCAAAACATCATGAAAGTGTCTATAACATGCTAATCTAATCAAAGTTTGAAGTGACTTACTTTGACAAAATTGAGATAATTCTGGGGGTGCTGATGCTATGCTATTATCCAGACACGTTCCAAAGGCCACCAGCAAGCTTTTGCAACCTCTGAACCTTGTTAAAACCTCTGAATTCTTGCAAACCGAATTTCAATTTCTTGAAGAATTTTTGCGTTCTCCAAAGCTTTGTTCTGCTCAGATTCTCCAACCCCTTATTAATGTGCATAGCTTCACTTACTTATAGCCTTCCATTAGGTCACGAATTAGAGGCCCATGGATCCATAAGATCTCTTTTGCCAATCTTGGAATTTTGAACAAATTTGATTTTATTTTTTTTTGATAAAAACCTTCTATTTTGGTCCAAATATTATATCAATCTTTTCCATTTGATTTGAGCACGAAAATTATACCATATTTTGCCATTAATGTTGATTGGAAATCATCAAAATATATTTTCTACCAAAGTATTTGATTTCTCACTTATTTAAATCATTAAAATCAATTTTAAATGAAATAAAATTGTGTAAAAATCAAGTAAAGTGATAAGATTCGTGGCACATGTCTTGGATAACTTATGGGCCAAGTTCAAGTCATAAAAGTATGGGCCTATTTGTAAAAAATCCAATTTGAGCCTCCCTTTTTCACATTTGGTCCTCCAAAATCACCCAACTTTGATTGATCATATCTCACTCAATATTTAAGCTATGAGGGATTTCTAAGACTTTTTGGAAACCTCAAGAGGTCCTCTACAAGCCACTTAGGAATATATTTTTCATTTGGAGCTTTTATCTTGATCATATCTTCTTTAACAAAAAACTGCTTTTGAAGGATGCCTGAGAATGACCTGTAATCTTTTGCCTTGTATCTCTTAAATGAAGCATTTTTGGCCTTGGCTTGTGAGACACAAAGTTGTAGAGAATCCAATTTCCTTCAAAATAGGCTTTGAGTGGGGAATTTCTGATGTTCCATGTGAAAGTTATGCCCAGTCAAAGTTGGGTTGACTTTCTCCTAAGAAACCCTAATTTGAACCTTTTTATATTTGTTCATCTCTGAGTTTCTATTAATGGAATCATGATCAATTCTTGATCAAATGATAGTTATGCACCCCATACTTGATGTTTGCCCAATGATTATGGTTTGAATCATGCTTTGATTGTGATCGACCTTTCAATTTGAATCAGTTGACTGTGAATTATCTGGATTATTTGAATGAGCCATGTCTTGAGATTTGAACCTTGATTTTGTTATGAAAAAGTGTGGGAGGTAAATTTTGGGGTATGACACCGGGTTGTCCCTAGGTGGGAACCGGTTCCCAGTAATCTGAAATATGCTTGCTTCTGTGATTTAGTATTAGGAACCGGGTTGTCCCTAGGTGGGAACCGGTTCCCAGTTTTCTGCCTCTGGTTTTTAGTACCAGGAACCGGGTTGTCCTATGCAGGAACCGGTTCCTGTGTGTAATTTTTGTGTTTTTTTCTTATCTAACTTCAATCTTGCATAACGTTTTGCTCGTAACTCCGATTTGCACGTTCTTTATATCGACGGGAAGCTTATGAGACGTACTATCTTACTAGATGCTTTGTTTTCATTAATTTGTAGATCATCCATGTTTGATTTCTCTTTGATGTTTCATTATCCATTTCATGTTTACATTACTTGTCCGTTTCCTTTCGCTTTATAGTAATAACGCAATTCCGATTGCGATGTTTGTTATCTCTAACTTGTGTGCTAGTGTGCAAGGTTTTTGGATAGTCACCGACCGGTGCTTATTGCTCGAGTGTTCCGCTTTACTTGCGGAACACGATTTCCTTCATTTGTATTGTGTTCTCATCCGGGAGACACGTTCCTATTACTTTATATCTGCTTGTTTGGTTTGCTTGTTCCTCTTGCAGGTGTATTGTGATTGTACTCGACGCGCATGTTGACCTTTGTGTGCTTTCATGGCTAATCGGTGTGCTGACCATTTGCTTTTGCTTTGCTAGCTCGCTCGCGGGATTCTTAGTTTCTTCGCTTTGCTTCACTTTAGTTTACGGATCATCATCCGTTTGGTATTGATCCCGTTTCATTTTACTTTTCTCGCACTTTATCGCTTTCCGCATCATCCTATAACATGAGAAGTAGGACCTAGACATGCATCTGGCTAAGCCCTCGAAAGAGGCTCTATTTTTGTTGGTGTGTTTACATTTGTGCTTTGCGGCAGGGAGTCACGGTGTAATAAGTCCTATATGGCACTCCGTTAAGTCCTCATGGAAGGCACGCGGAAAGGGTTAGCAATCAACCCCCGCCTAGTCTCATCGAGTCCGTTTGGTATGCGCACGCTACGCGTCGCTCTCTTCCAAACCAACACAAGATTTTGTTATCGAGTATGTCAGGAAAAGGGTTCATGCAACCGGACCCCCGCCTTTCCTATAGCTCGCGTTGCTCGATGTTGATGCTCGGTGTACGCACGAACCGTTTTCCTTTACGATCCGTGATGGCTTGGTTGCTGAGAGGGATCCGCTCCTCTTGTCTATGGCCCGATCATTTTCGCGAGGTCTAATGCTTGGTTGACTTGGGTTGAGTTGCTCCCCTTGGCTATGGCGGGACCGCTTTTCTACCATTCGGTCAGTACCGTTGGTTTGTTTGCTTTACGAGCGGATGCTCGTTTGTGTGATACTCTTGTTTGCTTTCCCTTATCCCTCGTAGGTTGCTAGTTTAGTTTAGACTTGTACCCTTTGTATGATAACATTAGGTAGCAAGCTTTCCCCCTTAGCTTAGGTTTTCCTCATGCATTCTTTAAAACACAAACCACACTCTTTGATTTTCTTTTCTTAAGAGCTTGTTATTTCCGCTCCATTCCCAAGCATAAGTCTCCAAAGGTCGAGCAGCGGAGTGCGAATGTAACTCGTTCACCTAAAAAACACAAAACAAACAAAAATTAGTTAGCCGAGCTACGGTACCTCTGATTTTGCAAAACGGATACGTAGACAGCGGGGTAGGGCCCGTGCGAGTATAACTCTTTCTTTTCCCTACATTTTGCATGCATACTAGTCCAGATTAGCGTAGATTTGTTACACACCCATAGATTTAGACACTAGCGTGGATACCATCGAGTACGATGGGCGCAAGGGGTGCTACTACCTTCCCCTCGCGTAACCGACTCCCTTACCTTTTTCCTCTGGCCGTGAGACCGTTGTTTTGTTTTGTGGTTTGCTGGCATTCCCTTCCTTTTCAGGATAAATATGTTAGTGGCGACTCTGTTAATTTTCGCGGGGGGGGTAGCGACAGTGGTATGCTACGAATTTGCTGTGTCACTTGTTGTGACCCCCGAGCAGATGCCTAAAAATCATATAACAATCGGTAAAATATAAAATCATGCAGTTTTAGATTCAAATTATATATTAACACCTTAAATGTACCTCTTTTAGTGATGCAACAGACTCCTCCTCCTGTAAAATCCCTTTACCCTTAATTGCGGGTTTTGTAGGAGCAGTCTAAAATTAAAATGTAAAAAATAATTAACGTAACGGTGCAGAATTGACATTCGAAAACTAAATGATTCATAATGGTTTTCAATATACCTCATCACCAATGATAATGAGCTCCGAGGGCCATGCAACAAATGACCCTATTGCATCTCGCATCAATGTTGTCTCTGAGACCATGTCAGGTACCGGTAGCACCGCATCGTGATCTAATACAACATCAACTGATACTTTCAGGTGTCCATCCGGGAGCAGTCTATGGTGAAGTAAATCTCCCACAGTGTTGTGCACTTTTCCCTTGCCAACTAGGCGATAATTCGGTGACGATAAGTATAGTTGGCAAGAAGAAATGCCCTAAACCAATAATAAATATAAAGTCATTATCATTAATAAAATAGAACAATTTGTAAGGAAAAGAAATTTATAATTACCTCGGGAAGTTTTCTTTGACAGTTGAAACTAGCTTTATCACTAGTTTCTTTCACCGATGCAGTATTGCACTTTTCTCTCATATACATATCTTTATCTCTTTGCAATTCAGAGACTTGTGCTTGCAATTCCTGCAATTTTTGCAACACTTCTTCATTGGTAGGATTTCTTCTCCTAGGATGCTTGTAAAAAGAGGTTGGAGTCACACCATGACCCTTACCCCTCACCTGACCGGGATACTCAGGAGCATCTAGTGCTCTACTAAGTACGCTCCTATCATCCTGGTCCTCACCGGTGGATACCGATTGCGACAAGGTCTCCTGTAATTCATTTACATTTCAATAATTATTAGTGGAGATAAAAAATCATTTATATATTAAAAAACATTTGATTTAATTAAAGACACAGTATTATACTTACACATTCAGCATAAACTCTTTGAACATCGGGATCGACAGCTTGATTCTTGCCCACACGAGCTTCCTTCCACAACACATGTACAGGAAGTGAGGTTTCCTCACTTTTAGTTTCCTCTAACTATTCATTGACACAAATGATAAAATCGTCAAATAAAACACATTTAGACAATTAATTAAAACGCATTTCTATTTACTTACAATTTTATCCTCTAAGCGTGCATATCCCAAACGCCCTTTTTTGTATGGATACGCGGGTTTTGATGCTCTCGCACTATTTGTGGCACTCCTTTTCCAAAAAGCTTCATCTCTTTGCTATAAAAACTTAGCCCATTCTTCTTCATCAATGAATAGCTCATATTTTTTTGGCCGTCCCGGTGCCTTTTCAAGAAAGTTTCCATCTTTATCCTCAAGATAGGTGTTTGTAAAAAAAGCTTTCCACCCTCTATATCTTTTTCCGGCCAAACTAAGTATGTAGCGTCTACGCTCATCTGGCATGTCAAAAGTCCTCTGCAAAAAACATACGCATAGAGTGTGTTAGTATAAGTAATTTAAACAAATTATCGTCAAGATAATAACAACAACAACCATATATGATACCTTAAGCTCGTCCCAAATCTCTTTTTTTTCCGCATCCAACTCTTCACTTTTCAGATTCCATTTAGCCACGGAGACTGGAATATGCATACGAACAAGTGTACCAATATAGCTTGTCAACTTTGCAGAATTAGGACCAATTGGTTGGTTATCAGAATTCCATTCCAAATGGTATATTAATCCTTGGTCTCTATGTCGAATGATTCCCTTCATAATGGTGATGCCTCGTGCAACTTCTTTTGATGATGTATCAGGTGAAGCATTTGTATCCGGAGCATCTCTTTCTTGAGCATCTCTTTCTTGTGAGTTTTCAGGTGGAGCATCTCTATCCGGAGCCATTGACCCTGTATCAAACAAACTAAAGCACATTAGTACACTATTAATAAGATAACAATCTATACAAGTCAAATGGAAGTCAAACCATGCATGTACAAGTAAATCGGAAACGAAATCGGTGAAATCAAAATAAGCGTCAAAAAAAGAAAGTTGTCGGAATTGAATGAAATTTACATGGCTATGGTAAAACGTCCCCACGGACTCAAAAATAAAGTCGGTTTTCCGAAATTCAGACCCTAAGCCCGACTTTTGATTACGGGCAGAAGCAAAACCGATAAAAAAACAGTCCCGAAATGTAAAGATAAGTGCATGAGTAGCTCCGGAATCGTCAAAATAGTATAGTTACATGTAAAGAAGTCGACAAACGGATACATGGTTCAAAAGTTATGTACAAAACGAAAATATGCACCAAAATTGAATAAGTATTGTAACAATCGGAATACAAATTGAATATATAACAATCGGTACAAATTGAATAAAGCAAATTAGTCGGAATATGTATACTATTACCTTTATCACTAACGTCTCTTTCTTTTCTTGGTAGGATTGTGTTCGACTCGTCTCTTAACAACGCGGACGGTTGGATTGATCCAAATACCCTCATTATGATCATTTCTAGTACATGATTCATTCTCATTTTGATCGTTTCTTGTACAAGATTCAATGCCAACACCAATATCACCTTGATCTTCAATGTTTTCATCAACTATTTTGTTAGATAAAAGCACTATAGACCATTTCGTACTTGTCGGATCA
The DNA here is from genome assembly GCF_029867415.1 of Vicia villosa. NCBI lineage: Eukaryota > Viridiplantae > Streptophyta > Magnoliopsida > Fabales > Fabaceae > Vicia > Vicia villosa. The sequence continues at coordinate 193,103,544 of NC_081180.1, forward strand.
TTGACATAGAACACTTGTTTAGCTTGAGAGGCTAGAATGAAAGGCTCATCTTTGTACCCCACCCTATTGAGATCCACTTGCAAAAATCCTGACTTATCCATTCCTATGCCACTATTATTTTCAACCCACTTGCAACCAAATACAGGAATCTGAAACTTCGCGTAATCAAACACCAAAATGCGCTCGATAACCCCAAAATATGACAAATTTGCAAATTTCGGATTTAAGTCATTCGCACTTGATATGTGCATTGCTTCAGCTACCAAGGTAACACCACTATTTTGCATAGTACTATTATCATCCTGTTCTTTGGTATAAAATGTGTATCCATTAATTGCGTATGCGCTATAAGAAAACACAATTATACTTGGACCATAGGCTAAACATCTCAACCTTTCTGTTACTGAAGCAGGATCTGAACGATACTTTGAATATATATGTTCCTTAAACCACGGTATGAAACTTCGATTGTGCTCTCGTACTATCCAGTTCTCATTTCTATTCGGATTTAAATCTCGGAGAACAATCTTGTGCATTTCAACATACGGCTCAACCTCAATCTCATTGTGCAGAACATACAAGTGCGCTTGATCGTGTTCGACCATTGATACTGTCACAACTTTATTTCCAATTAGCCTTTTTCCTTCTTTTTTTTCGACAATATGGGATTTAGGGAGTCCAATTGATTGAACATTTGACAGAAAATCAGTACAAAACTCAACCGCTTCTTCAACAATGTATCGTTCGGCAATACAACCCTCCGGTCGACTTCTGTTTTTCACGTACCCTTTTAATATTTTCATATAACGTTCAGCAGGGTACATCCATCTCATATAAGCTGGTCCACACAATTGTGTCTCTTTCACAAGATGAACGACTAGATGAACCATTATGTCAAAAAACGAGGGAGGAAAATACATTTCAAGATCACATAAAGTAACAACTATCTCTTTTTGCAATGTTGGTAAGATTGAGGGATCGATCACCTTACTGCAAATTGACCTGAAGAAAAAACACAATTTAGTTATTGCGCTTCTTACTTTTTCTGGCAGAATAGAACGTATACCTATTGGTAAAAAATGTTCCATTATAACATGGCAATCATGCGTCTTCAAACTCTTTAACTTGAGGTCTTTCATGGACACAAGTCTTCTAATATCTGAAGAATAGCCTTCTGGAACTTTAACTTCACTGAGGAACTTACACAATGTTTTCTTCTCCTTTCTAGATAGAATGTAAACAGCAGGTGGCAGATATGTTCGTCTTCCTTTCGTCACGGGTCCCAATTCAGTTCTCATTCCCATGTTTACCATGTCCTTCCTTATGTTAAGGCCATCCTTAGACTTTCCTTGTATATTGAGTAACGTACCTATAACGCTGTCAAATACATTTTTTTCAATATGCATAACATCCAGGAAATGTCTTACGTACAATGACTTCCAATATGGAAGTTCAAAAAAAATTAACTTCTTCTTCCACCCACCCTTGACAAGTGAATGTCCAAAAGGCTTACCAAACTGAGTGCTCACATCTTTCACCTTTTCAAAAATTTGATCACCTGACAAAAAAGGCGGGGTTGTACGATGTTCGGCCTTTCCATTGAATGCTTTTCTCCACCCACGGTAGTGATGATTAGAATTTAAGAATCTACGATGGCCGAGAAAGACATTCTTCTGACAAAGATCCAATCGTGTAGTATCGGTTTCATCTTCACAAACAGGACACGCTTTTTGACCTTTATTGCTGTACTCGGATAGATTTCCGTATGCTGGAAAATCATTAATTGTTCCAAACAACATCGCCCTCAAGTTGAAACTTTCTTTCCTATACCCATCGTAAACCTCCACACCGTTCTCCCACAAAAACTTTAAATCTTCGATTAAGGGTGCCAAGTATACGTCTATGTCATTACCTGGTTGTTTAGGCCCAGAAATTAGCATAGATAACATCATGTACTTACGCTTCATACATAGCCACTGAGGTAGGTTATAAATCATAAGAATCACAGGCCATGTGCTATGCGAGATACTTTGAATACCATGCGGGTTCATTCCATCAGTAGACAATGACAAGAGAAGGTTTCTTGCTTCTTTTCCAAATTAAGGATAATCAGTATCAACTTTCATCCACTGTGGTGAGTCTGCCGGATGTCGCAACTTTCCATCAATAATTCTTTCATCTGCATGCCAAGTCAAGTGTCTTGAATCGGTTTCACTATGATCCATGCGTCTAAATCTCGGAATTATAGGAAAATACCATAAGACTTTGGCCGGAGACAACTTTTTCTTATATCGAGGGTGTAATACGGTGAACTGACTTTTATAATCGAAATGTCGCGGTAAGCAAGAGTCGCCACCGACTTTTATTTTATCCAATTTTTAGGAAAGGCTAAAAGAACAGGAAAAGACCTTTGAAAAACATTTTGAGTTCGGGGGGGTAAGTTATACAAAGGGAAGGTGTAAGGCACCCTTTGCATCCATGGTTATCCATGGGCTCTTAATTGCTTAGCTCACTTTGTTTGAAATGTTTGAAATGATTTTCGAAGAAGAACTTTAGCTTGTAAATAAGCGTAGTCTTTTTGAATTTGATTTGAAAAGAGTGGGAAAAGAGTTTTGAGTTTTTAGAGCAAGCAATTAGTAGCAACTACCCTAAGTTTGAAAAATTGTTCTTTTAGTCTGTCGGGTGAAAGGATTTATCCATACCATAAGAGGGCAGGAAGTCTTTCAATTGGATGTTAAGGGTCATCGAGAGTATCGTTCGCTATAAGACTGTCCCTTGCCATAAAGAGGGCAGGTAGTCTAAGGGAAGGATAAAATAGTCATTTAAGGCATCATGCGAGGATACCTTAGCAATTGGGACAATCATCTTATAAGGCAACATCCAGGGAGTTTCAATAACTCTGAAGGCGACAGGCAACATTGCTTTAGGTATCCTCGGAGTCGAGGGACTTTGACTATTAATACGTTTAGAAGCAACAGGCAACAATAATGCAACAGTATAAGGCAACAAGGCAACCAGAGGGATTACCCTAAAGGTGCGTGTGTGGCACAGTCAAGTGGTTAATTCAGATATTTATCTTGTAATTAGTTATCTAATTCTGTTAAAGGCTTGCACTCCCTAATATTACTAACCACGCAATTAAAATGGCAGAATTTAAAGGCAGAAGTTAAAGGTCCTACGCTATTACAATAAACACCTGCGGGGATGAGGGATTAAAATAGAAAATAATATAAATGAATAATTAATTTTATTCATCTTGAGTCTTGACATTCCTCGAACCTCCGATCGACTTTGATTATCTGAGAATTAAACAAAAAAACAATAGGGGTGGGTGTAAGCGGAATTCTTTAACAGATGAAGTAAACCCTAGTTGAACCTATAAGGCAAATGTAACAATTAATAAAAATTAAATTTAAGAAAAAGAGTCGGAACTTAGCTTTTTGATTGGCATGGCGCGTGGGCGGACGAACCTTGATTAATCCTGAAAATTCAAAGACAGAAAAAGGTTAGTGCATTTGACTGATCTAAACCCTAATTGATCACAAACCCTAAAGGTTTACAAACCCTAAAGGGTTATTTAAGAAAACTTATTGTGACCCAAAAGGTATATAAGGTTTAACAGTGCGTTAGTGGATAACATCTACCAATAACAGTGATTAGTGATCATGAAAAATAGTTAGAATAAAATCAGGGTTTAAAGCAATTGGTTTGAAAATAATAATAAAAATAAATAAATAAATAAAAAATTATCAACCTAACCCTAATTAATTTAAAATTATCAATTTAATTTAAATTATATGTAAAAAAGGGAAGATTGAAGTTTAAAAGTGTTAATTAAAATGTTTTTTTATTAAAATAATAGAAAAACTAAGTAGTAAAAACAAAACAAATAAGATAGAAATAAGATAAATTAGAGCACTTAGCTCTGATTAAGTGTTGTACGCTTCTGATGGACCATGGTGGAACTGCGATTTTGTATGCGTTGGATTAGAATTTGGGAGGATCTAATGGCTGCTACGTGATAGTATACTGTGCGCTTGCGTTGAATGAATGCACGTAATCCTGTGGAAACAAAGATGTAAAATAAATAGTCTGGCCTGGGTATCGAACCCAGGTCTTGATAACTACACCAATGATTCCTTTACCATCTGAGCCAATGCATTAATTCGTTAATACTATGATCAAGAAAGAATAAATATATAATATTAGTTCATATTGGGAAAGTCAAATAACCCAAGACTGGGTCCCACGCTTGCTGCGCACACCAATCAATAAGAGAGAGAAACGATTGGACTTATTGACTGTCCAATAAGAGTGGAGAGAGAACTCAAATAACGTTGACCAGCCTATCAGAACCGTACACACACATGGCCCAAGTCTATCGTCCCTGTTCATCATCGTTTTCAATGGACTGCAACGTTTTCCTGCGGATTCTTTTATGGAATCTGCTTCGGAAATTCCTGCGTATTTTCCATGGATATTTCATGGCTCTGGCTGGAAAACCCAAACACTGAAAATCACGTTAAACACGAATCCAAAAACCTCTAGGTCACCTAAATTGACCCTCCTGAGTCCGATGGTGGCATTATTTTCGTCAAAAAAAGGTTGTAGCTATGGATACGACGCAACGCATGCTTGGAGCCCTAAGAATGGTGTTTTGCCATTCTCACGTCTATGCTTCAAACCAATGGTTCAGTTCTTGTCTAAACATCACAAGGAACTCAAATGCATGATTAGATTCCATTTAAACAAATTAAATCGTGAGATATGCAAACTCAAGAAACACATGAATATGAGGCAATTTGGTATGCATGTTATAAGGATCATGGAAGCTTAGTAATTGATCAAACATACCTTAACTTACCTCAGGAGGAATACTGGATCGATGGCTTGGACTGGAAGCAGTTGCAATGGGAGATCTCGTATGCCCTAGGTTCTTTGAATTTTTGAAATTTGGAGAGTCCACTTTTTGGCCAGGCTGCGTCCCCTTATTTGCAGAATGACTAGGGTATCTATAGAGGAAGAGATTAGGGTTGAAATATTGACAAAACTCAAGTGATTGGTGGGAGAAAAAATTGAGGAAGATTTGATTTAAAATTATATGAAATCTTGCTATTTTTGGCCACTTTTATTCCTCTCTTTCCAATCCCTATTACCACGAAATTGGATCATATTATTGGCATATGGAGTGACTGGAATTGATTAAAAAATAAAACCCAAGCAAATCTTTTCATATTTTCCAATTATTTGATTTAAATTGAATTTTTAATGAATAAAAAATTCAATAAAAATAAAATAGAAATCAAATGGGCGTGGCATTGGACGTGATTTAGTTGATGAGGCCTTCATATGATTTTATTTGGATTTATTTGGATTTTATTTGATTTTATTTGATTTAAAAATGAATTTATATGAATAAATTCAAACATAAATAAAATAAAACCATAAAATATAATCCAAATGGTCCTTGGGCCTATTTTGATCTTAAAATCACATGTGTAATCCATGATCCATGGCCCACTACTTAAAAACACAAAGTTCTTCACTTTGCATTAGGTGTAATTTCTCAAAATCGTCCAATTTGCGCAAGCCATAACTCATTCAATACTTGTCATATGAAGTTGTTTTTGAGCTTTTTAGAAAACTTAGAATGTCCTCTAAATGATGCTTTTGGTTTCATCTCGATTAAATATTCCATGCTCAAGTTATGAGCTTTGGCCCAAAAGGTGTTTTCGTTGACCTTTTCGGAGGACCTGTAATGTATTGACTCATATCTCTTAAATGAAGCATTTTTAGCCTTGGCATGTGAGAGACAAAGTTGTAGAGAATTCAATTTCCTTCAAATTGAGCTTTGGATGGAAAATTTCTGATGTTCCATGTGAATGTTATGGCTGGTCAAAGTTCAGTTGACTTTCACACAAAACCCTAATTTAGAAACTTCTAGAATTGTTGATTTCTGAGTTTTCCTTGATGAATCATGATCAAACTTTGATCAAATGATGAATCTAACATTAACATGTTGATGTTTACCAAAAATCAGAAGTTTTGACTGTACTTTGACCACAGTTTGTCTTTTAGGTCAACTAGTCGATTATTGATCATTTGAGCTGTTGATTGAGCAATCTGAAGGATCAGAGTTTGAAACTTGCCACGAGGGTATTATGAGACATATGAGAAGTCATGAAGTCCATTTGAAGTATCAGAAGTTTATTTTACTTGGAGGGAAATAAAACCCTAGTTATGGCCTGTTGCATAGGAGACATGTAAGTGTGCTCAATCCTTGCATAGACTTGAGTGACTGAAGATCCTGTGAATCAGAATATATTGAAATATGATGGGAAAATTTTGGGGTATGACAGCTGCCCCTGTTCAATTTTCTTATATCTGAAGATGTAGACTGGTATGTGTGCCTGTCGGAGTCTGAAGGTAGAAGAGGATTGAACACTAGAATACCCAAGAAATTTGCCCTTGCTGAGATACGGACTTTTTGTAGGAAATGGGTTTAAAGATGCCATCTGATCTGGATAAGAATGAAAGTCAGGATAAGTCGTACGTTAGACTATGTTTGAGCTTGAAGTATTGTAAGGCGCCTGTCGGAGAAAAGTTGTTCGTCCAAAGCCGATGTTTCTCAGACTAGATCATATGCATTGATTGTATTTGAAGGAGATTCATTAAAATGAAATAATGTCTTACAGAAGACTACCTGGAGAGGTTCTTGAATAGATAGATCATTGACTTATGTAAAAGAGATTAGGCTTTAGACAAAGCTCGGGAAGAAGTGTCTTGTAGAAGATTAACTGAGAAACTCCTTGAAAGGGGCAGTAGATGTCTTAGAACATGTTGGATAAGTATGTTGAAGAATATTACCTGGAAAGGTCGAGATATTTCTTAAACAAGGTTAACCTAGAAAGGCTCTTAGGAAGGATATGATATGTCTTAAACAAGACTACCTAGAAAGGCTCCTACAAAGGATACGAATCATTTTAGAAAAGATTACCTAGAAAGGCTCCTATAAAGGATGTGAGTCATCTTAGAAAATATTACCTAGAAAGGTTCCTAGAAAGGATATGAATCATCTTAGAAAAGATTACCTAGAGAGGTTCCTAGAAAGGATATGAATCATCTTAGAAAAGATTACCTAGAGAGGTTCCTATAAAGGATAAGAATCATCTTAGAAAAGATTACCTAGAAAGGTTCCTAGAAAGGATATGAAACATCTTGAAAAGATTACCTAGAAAGGTTCCTAGAAAGGATGAGAGGTTTTTTTTGGATTGTTTTTGAATTATTTTTAAAGAAAGACCCGGAATGAAGTATCAGAATTGTATTTGTCTTGAATGGGTGTTGAGATTGAATCGTTGATACGATTGTATTTGCACCGTTCTTGGATGATAATATTCTTTTGATTATGAAATGACCTGAAAAGGAAAGATTAGTTTTATGCAATGTCATGATGCATGTATTGAGATTCTCGAAATAAACGAGAGTACTGTATGTTATGCATGTATTTATGAATGATGCAGGGATGAACTATATAGTCGGAGCATATTGATAACTCTTGCATAGCAACTGCCGGTTGAGAAAATAAATCTCTGTGCTGTTGGAGATGATGACAAGAGAATTCCTGTCTTTCGTTCGATGATATCCAGTTGGGGATTTTTTTTATCTTCGCTTGGGGATGAGATTGACTTGAATGATCTGATCCTGATGTATCCTGGGGACAAGAGAGATAAGTATACTATCCGACCAGATTTCTGAGTGTCCTCTTTGATAGCGAGTTCGAATAAAACATGCTAGAGAAGAAGATTGTATCGGAGAGCCGACAGTATCAGAGGTACGAACTCTATTGGGGAACCAAGTCTCTGTTGGGAAGAAATCGCTTGAAGATAACTTGCTATGTGGGGATATATTATGAAAACTGCTATGTGGGGAAGATTCTCCAAGATTTCAACTTTCCATTGCCCCATGTCTTTGAGTATTTGCTGCTGGAAAACACTTTTAACCGTATATGGTCTTTCGTTTGCAGGGATATACCTGCCCCTGGATTCAGTAACCTGGTATGCTTAATGTTTTAGATTACTAGAATTCGAACTTCGAAGGAGAGACAGATAATGACGCCATCTGATGCCAGTAACTAAATAGCATTTGTTGAGATTTGTAACTGATGTGACATGCCCCCAGTGATAGACTAACTTCTCTGATTGCTCAGTGCCTCTGAGAGATTTTATGAATATGTCATGCCCCAAGCTTTTTGTTGATCGAGTCATGCATATGAGACGTCTCTGCAAATTTATTTGTCTGGAGGACTTTTAGTCAGTAATTATGCCCCATGCAGATTCTTCCTGATGTCAAACATTTGAAATTACGTAGACAAAATTGTTTTATAATGACACTCATAATAATGCAATGCATATGTCTGTCTTGGAGTTTAAAAACATTTTTAGTAAAACAAAAGATGTAAGAAAGCGATGTTTGTAAAAACATGATATCAGCTCGATGTTTATGGTAAACCTTAAGGAGTCAGGATACCTTTGGTAACAGTACGCTTTCGAACTAACCATGCTTCAGTTAGGACTTTCAAGGGTTGTAACGTGGCTTGGTTCACGGTTTTAAGAAACAAAGGATAAAGGCTCAAAGTTTATTTACCCCCATCCCAATCTTCGTGATGTTCTTCGATCTTATGCTCAGTTAACTTTGCATTTAAGTTCTAGCAGGTCTTGAAGTCAAAATGTTGACATTTGATGATGGTTGAAGCACCGAAAGTTTATTTGAAAAGGCACTCATCCTTTTTGTAATTTTTCTTTTGTCGAGGATTTGTAGTAACCTCTTTTTTAACTTCATTATCCCTAACTTTTGCCTGAACTGTTTATTTTGAGATTACAGTCAGCAGGATGTTTCGATTTTTGATAAGTCTCCTTCATAGGTTTAGACTTAACAATTCTTTTTTTTCTTATGGATATTGACTGCCTGAATTGAGAATTACGGGAATCCATCACTTGTGTAAAGCACCTGGCATAATTGAGTTAACTGAGTAACTACCCTGCCCCAGGTTATGATTAAAGGGTTTCAATTTGTTCGTGAAAGAAAGCTCCTACACCTTAGGCTCAAAGAGGTTGACGAGGGATTAACATCCTTATATCTCCACTGTTTAGGAATTGAAACAATGCATGTACATCGTCAGCATAATCTGTTCGAAAGCATATTGTATGAGGTTGCGGTATCGTTTTCGTCATCCCCCCTCAAAAGGCTTACAGCTTTAGCAAAAATTAAATATCATAAGGAAAACCAAGTAAAAACAAAGTTTAATATAGCAACAGGAAGAGAAATAAATCAAGACAAACATATGCAATGCATTAATGATTAAGATAAAATAAATAGAGTCTGACATAAGACAAATGTTTAAACAAACAGGAAAGAAATTGCGAATGCGAGTAAATTAATGATCTAAATAGCCATCCTTTAGACTTTGTGTGGTTTCTCTGGTTGGCCAAATTCAACGATCCCTTCTTCAATCAAGTCTTGAATTTTATGTTTCAATGGCCCACACTCTTCTGTATCGTGACCAGGACTATTTGAATGGTAAGCACATCTTGCATGATGTTTGTACCCAGGGACGGGATTAGCAGGAGCTGAGTATGGAGGCAGTAGAGTTATCAGACTTCGATCGAGCAAGTGTTGCAAAGCTTGAGCCAGTGGCATGTGTAGTGGGGTAAATGACCTCTTGGGTTTTGATTTCCAAGTACGTTGGCCACCTTGTTATTTACGTTCATCTTTATGTTGTTGTTGTTGTGTTGGAGCCTGACTAGAGACCAGGACTGCCCCAACAGTGTCAGATTTATTCTTCCCATTGTATGGCTTTTTTACAGTACCAGAAGAAGTGGTCGCCTGAATTTTTCCGCTTCAGATGTCACTTTCAACACGTTCTCCGGTCAGTATGAGGTCAGTGAAACCAGACGAGGAGCTACCAAGTAAATGGCTGTAAAAGGGACCAGTTAGTGTATTCATGAACGTGTCAGCTAACTCTCGGTCAGTCAAGGGAGGTTGGACTCTGCCAGCCAAGTCTCTCCATTTCTGAACGTATTCTTTGAAGCTTTCATTAGGTCCCATAGACATGCTTTGTAGTTGCATGCAGGTAGGCGCGAGATCAGCATTGTATTGGTATTGCACATAGAAAGCAGTTGCCAAATCTTCCCATGTATGGATGTTGGTACCCTCTAGTTGATAGTACCATTCGAGTTGAGTTCCAGATAGGCTCTCTTGGAAGAAGTGGATCCACAGCTTCTTATCGGCGGTGTGAGGTTGAATCTTCCTCACATATGATCTTAAGTGCAACTTAGGACAAGAGACTCCGTCATATTTAGCAAAAGTCGGAATCTTGAACTTCGGAGGGATGACAACTCCAGAGATGAGTCCTAGATCTTCAAAATCTAGTCCAGGTACCTTCTGAATTTCCATGACTTTCATACGTTCATCCAACAACTTGTATTTGTCATCAGGATGCTCGTCCTCATGGTAATAATCTTCTTCTTCAGAAGGTTTGGCAGCATCATGGTTACTTTTTGCCTCAGTCTTGATACTAGCATCATCATCTTGCTCATCTTCATCACTGTCTTCAGAGGCCTCGGCATCCTTGAGTTGTAAGATTGGTCTAAGCCTTTTCTTCAGAGTCTTCTTACCCTTCTTCTTCTTCTTATTGGTGAGGAGTGCTTTCAGTTCATCTTGCCCCTTGGACAAGTTCAGGATCAGATCTTGAAATTGGGCGTTTTGAGCTTGAAGGTCTTTGACTGATTGCTCGAGATTCATGATGCTGAAATAAACAGCGAGGAGGTGAGAAACCTGTGGTGGAAACCTGTGATGCAATGTTATGAATGCAGATGCAATATTTTCAAGGATCTTTAGAACTTTAGTTAGCAACGTCAAAAAACAATTTGGTCGCTTCTTCGTTTGAAGAACTCTGATTTTTGGATGTTCTTCTTTGAGAATCAAGCTCACCATATCGAGTGGGTTATCGCCTCTGATTCGGGAACTTCTGAATTAGAAGGTACATGGCTAGAGGAAAATAAATCCTTTTGCCCCTTGATAGGTACAACGTCTCTGAATCGGAAGGTATGTGGCGAGAGGAAAGTAAATCCTCTTGCCCCATGGTAAGAGTTCAGTCCTTGATAAGAGCACCTGAAATTGTGCGTCCTAACCTAAGATCCTTGAAAGGGTTAGTTAAATCATGTTATGCTTATGATGTCATGATGTCATGATGTTATGCAATGCATCAGGAAAAGTGTTAGATAGTAAAGACGAGTGAGTCCCACAAGAAGAACCTGCAAGAAAACCAAAGGGTTAGTGGAAAGCGCATACAAATTACACAAGTGTCCTTAGGTTTAAAGGCTTGCGTGAAGTTCGTAGGTAAGTACCCTCCCCACTGAAGTTAAGTTGGTTCAACCTGTCCTAGAATAGTAACCGGGTTCTATGGTACTCATATCCCTGATCTTTCTCGCGGGCATTGTCTCAACATGGCACTCGATCGGCCAGCCAAAAGCATCCATAGAGTCCAATCTCAATGAGTGTAGCATCGAGTATCAACCGGCTTCAGTCAGGAATCCAAAGCCAGCTATCTCGCTACTTCCTATAGGCCAAAGTCAAGTTCAACTAGGGTTCTAAGGGCGAATTAGTGCTTATGACACCACGCGGTAGCCAAATGTCTCCTCGATCGTTTTCAAGGGCCATCAGGACAAACCAAAGCGTCGCACTAACGGTGGCCACCAGATCAACCATAACGATACATGTCGTACAGTCTCTTTGGTCTCTTGCCACATACCTAAGGTACACTAGATCTGGGTGTAGGATCTTTCACACAACAGAATACCCAAAACAGCCTTTAAAAATAAAGCAAACAAAGCAAACAATTAAAGTGATCCTAAACTTTAAGGTAACCCCTCTTTTAATCGAAAAATCCCCAGCAGAGTCGCCAGTTCTGTAATACGGTGAACTGACTTTTATAATCGAATAGTCGCGGTAAGCAAGAGTCGCCACCGACTTTTATTTTATCCAATTTTTAGGAAAGGCTAAAAGAACAGGAAAAGACCTTTGAAAAAGATTTTGAGTTCGGGGCGTAAGTTATACAAAGGGAAGGTGTAAGGCACCCTTTGCATCCATGGTTATCCATGGGCTCTTAATTGCTTAGCTCACTTTGTTTGAAATGTTTGAAAAGATTTTCGAAGAAGAACTTTAGCTTGTAAATAAGCGTAGTCTTTTTGAATTTGATTTGAAAAGAGTGGGAAAAGAGTTTTGAGTTTTTAGAGCAAGCAATTAGTAGCAACTACCCTAAGTTTGAAAAATTGTTCTTTTAGTCTGTCGGGTGAAAGGATTTATCCATACCATAAGAGGGCAGGAAGTCTTTCAATTGGATGTTAAGGGTCATCGAGAGTATCGTTCGCTATAAGACTGTCCCTTGCCATAAAGAGGGCAGGTAGTCTAAGGGAAGGATAGAATAGTCATTTAAGGCATCATGCGAGGATACCTTAGCAATTGGGACAATCATCTTATAAGGCAACATCGAGGGAGTTTCAATAACTCTGAAGGCGATAGGCAACATTGCTTTAGGTATCCTCGGAGTCGAGGGACTTTGACTATTAATACGTTTAGAAGCAACAGGCAACAATAATGCAACAATATAAGGCAACAAGGCAACCAGAGGGATTACCCTAAAGGTGCGTGTGTGGCACAATCAAGTGGTTAATTCAGATATTTATCTTGTAATTAGTTATCTAATTCTGTTAAAGGCTTGCACTCCCTAATATTACTAACCACGCAGTTAAAATGGCAGAATTTAAAGGCAGAAGTTAAAGGTCCTACGCTATTACAATAAACACCTGCGGGGATGAGGGATTAAAATAGAAAATAATATAAATGAATAATTAATTTAATTCATCTTGAGTCTTGACATTCCTCGAACCTCCGATCGACTTTGATTATCTGAGAATTAAACAAAAAAACAATAGGGGTGAGTGTAAGCGGAATTCTTTAACAGATGAAGTAAACCCTAGTTGAACCTATAAGGCAAATGTAACAATTAATAAAAATTAAATTTAAGAAAAAGAGTCGGAACTTAGCTTTTTGATTGGCATGGCGCGTGGGCGGACGAACCTTGATTAATCCTGAAAATTCAAAGACCGAAAACGGTTAGTGCATTTGACTGATCTAAACCCTAATTGATCACAAACCCTAAAGGTTTACAAACCCTAAAGGGTTATTTAAGAAAACTTATTGTGACCCAAAAGGTATATAAGGTTTAACAGTGCGTTAGTGGATAACATCTACCAATAACAGTGATTAGTGATCATGAAAAATAGTTAGAATAAAATCAGGGTTTAAAGCAATTGGTTTGAAAATAATAATAAAAATAAATAAATAAATAAAAAATTATCAACCTAACCCTAATTAATTTAAAATTATCAATTTAATTTAAATTATATGTAAAAAAGGGAAGATTGAAGTTTAAAAGTGTTAATTAAAATGTTTTTTTATTAAAAGAATAGAAAAACTAAGTAGTAAAAACAAAACAAATAAGATAGAAATAAGAAAAATTAGAGCACTTAGCTCTGATTAAGTGTTGTACGCTTCTGATGGACCATGGTGGAACTGCGATTTTGTATGCGTTGGATTAGAATTTGGGAGGATCTAATGGCTGCTACGTGATAGTATACTGTGCGCTTGCGTTGAATGAATGCACGTAATCCTGTGGAAACAAAGATGTAAAATAAATAGTCTGGCCTGGGTATCGAACCCAGGTCTTGATAACTACACCAATGATTCCTTTACCATCTGAGCCAATGCATTAATTCGTTAATACTATGATCAAGAAAGAATAAATATATAATATTAATTCATACTGGGAAAGTCAAATAACCCAAGACTGGGTCCCACGCTTGCTGCGCACACCAATCAATAAGAGAGAGAGACGATTGGACTTATTGACTGTCCAATAAGAGTGGAGAGAGAACTCAAATAACGTTGACCAGCCTATCAGAACCGTGCACACACATGGCCCAAGTCTACCGTCCCTGTTCATCATCGTTTTCAATGGACTGCAACATTTTCCTGCGGATTCTTTTATGGAATCTGCTTCGGAAATTCCTGCGGATTTTCCATGGATATTTCATGGCTATGGCTGGAAAACACAAACACTGAAAATCACGTTAAACACGAATCCAAAAACCTCTAGGTCACCTAAATTGACCCTCCTGAGTCCGATGGTGGCATTATTTTCGTCAAAAAAGGCTGTAGCTATGGATACGACGCAACGCATGCTTGGAGCCCTAAGAATGGTGTTTTGCCATTCTCACGTCTATGCTTCAAACCAATGGTTCAGTTCTTGTCTAAACATCACAAGGAACTCAAATGCATGATTAGATTCCATTTAAACAAATTAAATCGTGAGATATGCAAACTCAAGAAACACATGAATATGAGGCAATTCAGTATGCATGTTATAAGGATCATGGAAGCTTAGTAATTGATCAAACATACCTTAACTTACCTCAGGAGGAATACTGGATCGATGGCTTGGACAGGAAGCAGTTGCAATGGGAGATCTCGTATGCCCTAGGTTCTTTGAATTTTTGAAATTTGGAGAGTCCACTTTTTGGCCAGGCTGCGTCCCCTTATTTGCAGAATGACTAGGGTATCTATAGAGGAAGAGATTAGTGTTAGAACAAGATTTGTTCTGATCAATTATCTTAGTTTTGATGATAACAATAATATGAATTTTGCTTAAGATAATATGGTACTCTAATCCAATGCAATTTCCTTTTCAGGAAATATATAAAGAGTATGCATAATTCAGCGCTCAGAAGCTTTGTCTCAAAGGGTTCAGCATGCAACATCAGAACATGGTCTGGCAAGACATCAGAAGATGGTCGAAGCAGAATCAGAACATGGGTCTATGGAAGCATCAGAAGAACAAGAGAACAGAAGCACTGAAGTTCTGATGGTATCACGCTCAGAAGCACTTCAAGGTCAGAAGATCAGAAGATGCTATGCACCAAGCTGTTTGACTCTGATGATATTCAAACGTTGTATTCACAAACATCAGATCAGAAGGAAGTACAAGTGGCAAGCTACGCTGACTGACAAAAGGAACGTTAAAAGCTATTATAGGCTACGTCAGTAGACACAGCGTGAACAAGGCTCGAGGTAGTTGACAAAAGCGAATAACATTAAATGCGATGCTGTACGGAACACGCAAAGCATTAAATGCACTCAACGGTCATCTTCTCCAACGCCTATAAATATGAAGTTCTGATGAGAAGCAAGGTCAACCAATTCTGAACAAAAACAACGCCTATTAACTTGCTGAAACTCTGTTCTATTCAAAACTCAGAATCTTCATCTTCATCAAAGCTCACTACATTGCTGTTGTAATATATTAGTGAGATTAAGTTTAAACGTTAAGAGAAATATCACAGTTTGTGATTATAGCTTTTTAAGAAGCAATTGTAATACTCTTAGAATTGATTACATTAAGTTGTAAGGAACTAGAGTGATCGTGTGGATCAGAATACTCTAGGAAGTCTTAGAGGTTATCTAAGCAGGTTGTAACTAGAGTGATCGTGTGGATCAGTATACTCTAGAAAGTCTTAGAGGGTATCTAAGCAGTTGTTCCTGGAGTGATCAGTGTGTGATCAGAAGACTCTGGAAGACTTAGTTGCTGACTAAGTGGAGAACCATTGTAATCCGTGCGATTAGTGGATTAAATCCTCAGTTGAGGTAAATCATCTCTGCGGGGGTGGACTGGAGTAGTTTAGTTAACAACGAACCAGGATAAAAATAACTGTGCAATTTATTTTTATCTGTCAAGTTTTTAAAGCTACACTTATTCAAACCCCCCCTTTCTAAGTGTTTTTCTATCCTTCAATTAGGGTTGAAATATTGACAAAAATCAAGTGATTGGTGGGAGAAAAAATTGAGGAAGATTTGATTTAAAATTATATGAAATCTTGCTATTTTTGGCCAATTTTATTCCTCTCTTTCCAATCTCTATTACCACGAAATTGGATCATATTATTGGCATATGGAGTGACTGGAATTGATTAAAAAATAAAACCCAAGCAAATCTTTTCATATTTTCCAATTATTTGATTTAAATTGAATTTTTAATGAATAAAAAGTTCAATAAAAATAAAATAGAAATCAAATGGGCGTGGCATTGGACTTGATTTAGTTGATGAGGCCTTCATATGATTTTATTTGGATTTATTTGGATTTTATTTGATTTTATTTGATTTAAAAATGAATTTATATGAATAAATTCAAACAGAAATAAAATAAAACCATAAAATATAATCCAAATGGTCCTTGGGCCTATTTTGATCTTAAAATCACATGTGTAATCCATGATCCATGGACCACTACTTAAAAACACAAAATTCTTCACTTTGCATTAGGTGTAATTTCTCAAAATCGTCCAATTTTCGTAATCCATAACTCATTAAATACTTGTCATATGAAGTTGTTTTTGAGCTTTTTAGAAAACTTAGAATGTCCTCTAAATGATGCTTTTGGTTTCATCTTGATTAAATATTCCATGCTCAAGTTAAGAGCTTTGGCCCAAAAGGTGTTTTCGTTGACCTTTTTCGGAGGACCTGTAATGTATTGGCTCATATCTCTTAAATGAAGCATTTTTAGCCTTGGCATGTGAGAGACAAAGTTGTAGAGAATTCAATTTCCTTCAAATTGAGCTTTGGATGGAAAATTTTTGATGTTCCATGTGAAAGTTATGGCTGGTCAAAGTTCAGTTGACTTTCACATAAAACCCTAATTTAGAAACTTCTAGAATTGTTGATTTCTGAGTTTTCCTTGATGAATCATGATCAAACTTTGATCAAATGATGAATCTAACATTAACATGTTGATGGTTACCAAAAATCAGAAGTTTTGACTGTACTTTGACCACAGTTTGACTTTTAGGTCAACTAGTCGATTATTGATCATTTGAGCTGTTGATTGAGCAATCTGAAGGATCAAAGTTTGAAACTTGCCATGAGGGTATTATGAGACATATGAGAAGTCATGAAGTCCATTTGAAGTATCAGAAGTTTATTTTACTTGGAGGGAAATAAAACCCTAGTTATGGCCTGTTGCATAGGAGACATGTAAGTGTGCTCAATCCTTGCATAGACTTGAGTGACTGATGATCCTGTGAATCAGAATATATTGAAATATTATGGGAAAATTTTGGGGTATGACAGAGGGGCACCGCATTTTGGACACTCATTCAACGCTGCATACTCGTTTCGAAATAAAACGCAGTCGTTTGGACATGCATGTATCTTATCATAGGTCATGCCAATATAGGACAACATCTTTTTGGCCTCATACGTTCGATTGGGAAGAACATTATCATCTGGTAGCATATATTTCATAAGGGCTAATAACTCTGTGAAACTTTTATCCGACCATCCATTGTCCGCCTTTAAGTTGTACAACTTTAACACCGCAGACAATCTTGTGAATTTTGTACAACCATCATACAACGGTTTCTTTGCATCGCTTACCAACCTCTCGAACATTTTGGGACAATCCTCAAGATCTTCTTCAAGCGCTTCTGCAATCTCTTCGACTCGATCATAATCATATGTGTCTGTGCAATCGTCGTTTGAAGCATACTTCGTATTACACCTCGACTCAACATTCCCGTTACTTTTCTCACCATGCATTGTCCAACATGTATAACTTCTATCAATTCCAAACCGTAGTAAATGCGATGCCAACTTATTCCCGTCAACCTTATCCCCATAATAGCAACCCAAGCAAGGACACGGCATTCGAATCAGGTCTTCGGATTGCGCAACCGCAAACTCAACGAATTCCCATACCCCTTTCTCGTACTCTTTCGACAATCGGTTTGAATTCATCCATGTCTTATCCATGTCTTAATAAAGCTAAACAAAAACGATCAAACTTTCACACTTCACAATTAACCCCTATAGCGAATTCAATTCACAAAGTTAGTAAGTTCATCACTTAATGATTAACGAAATTAACATCAAGAATATTCCACATGTCGGAATAATTAGTAAATCTCTTGAGCCTCTTTCATTTCTTCTTTGAAAGTAGATAACATGACTATAGTTTTTGTTAGAAATCATAATGTCAGTATAATGCGTTTCTGTCAAAACGCAAAGTATAAACGGAATGAATCCGGAGCAATAAAACGCAACATATATAATCACACAATTTCAGACAAATTCATCATAGTACCAGTAATTTGAGAAAGAAATTTACCTCGGATGTTACCGAACTCAAGAAAACGCCAAACACCAAACTTTTACTCTACACAAGTTACCCCTATAGCAAATTCACAAAGTTAGTAACCACCAAGACAAAATCGATTGAACAAAGGAAATCAACAATAGTTTGAAGTGTGTACATACTCGTAAATATGTAGTACCAGAGTCAATGATACGAGCTCCAAAGAGATCCAAAGTTATCAATCCAGTCAGACCTATACAAGAAATTCAATGCAATGTATGATTATAATAAGAATGGGTGAATAATGCAGATTCCATAAAACACAGTTTTAGAATAGTGCAGACACATACATTCATATCTCATTCAAATTAATTTCAAAAGCAATTCGAAGCGAAATTGACATGAAACCAACTCACTAGGAGTCACTTTAAAAATAATAAAAGACATATCTAAGTTTGTAACAGACTATCGATAACTCTACTCACTTCTTTATCACTAAATGACTACAATACTAAATGCTTTCCTGTTATCTCTATATCCTCCAAATTATACAAAATATTCTTCTAACTAACTAACTGCTCTAACTAGTATGTATTGCTACTATAATTCTCCTTTATTTCTATATCATAACACACTCTCGATCAAAATTCCATTTGCCAATGTCCACCAACTACAGTTTATTACAAAGACAATGAATATTTTACCTAAGCTATTACGCTACCTTTCATATTTTACCTAAGCTTTTACGCTACCTTTTCAAAGACAATGAATGTTTCATATTGTTACTAAAGTTATGTCTATGAACTCGATTGATATTGAGCCGGTTTGTTTAAGACTCGGCAGGGGAGTGGTTATCATGCACACCTTGTGCCACAAAATGAGTTACCACAAGAATAGTTGCAGGGACTGTATTGTATAACTAGCATAATTTGAAAAGGATCTTGAAGACTCCATTAGAAACTTTGGAAAGTAGTATAAACCACTTACATTAAACCTCAGATTTCACATAACACTTATCAGAAAAAATAACTCAACATAACATGATTATCTCTTGATAATTTTGACACTGACAGTAAGTTTCTAGTTATGGAAGGCACAACAGAAAAAACAACAAACTAAATTTTTCAGGATTGACCATTTCCAACAAAATCCTTACTATGAATCAGTAAACAAAAAAAATCAAAACATGTCAATAGATTATGAACGTGAGTTTTATTCTTTTTTTCATCACAATAGAATTTGGGTACTTGTCAATAAAATGCATATAACATCAATAGAGTGGAAGGTTGAAGAAGCTTGCAGTTCGTCTTCTGAAGGTTGAACAAAACCCTAAATATGGAGAAGAAGATTTTACCTGAAAACAGTGATGCCGGAGAAGAGAGGTAACGGCCACGACGGCTGGAGACAGACGGAGGAGAGACGGACGGAGACGAGACGGACGGCGGCGAAGAGACGGACGACGGCGACGAGACGGAGCGAGTAGGCGGACGGAGTTGGTGAAGAGATGAATTGCTGGAGAAGAAGATAATGAACAGAAGCGTATCTGAAAGAATAAGCCCTCAACTTTATTAATTTTAATTATAACATGGGGTACCAAAGCGCTTTTTAAAAAGCGCTCTCTAAGCATGGGGTACCAGAACGCTTTTAAAAAGCGCTCTCTAAGCATGGGGTACCAGAGCGTTTTTTAACTACCAAAGCGCTATCGTAGCATGGGCTATAAGAGCGCTTTCACATGTCAGTTTATAAGAGCGCTTTTCAAAAGCGCTTTCGTACGGTATGCACATTTTTTAGCGAAATTTTTTTAAAAGGCTATGAGTGCGCTTTCACTAAAAAGCACTTTTATGTTTCCACCCTATCAGAGCGTTTTTCAAAAGCGCTTTCGTAGGGTATGCACTTTTTTTAGCGAATTTTTTTTGAAAGGCTATGAGAGCGCTTTCACTATAAAGCGCTTTCGTAAGGGCGCTTTTAAAAATCATTTTTGGCGTAGTGTTGGGTGGAATGAAAGTTGAAGGATATGATGGAATAGGATGGAATAGATTCCATCATATTCCATTCCATTCCATCCATTATTTATAAATCCAAACAATGGAATCTAATTAAATACCACTTCACTTCATTCCATCACATTCCATTAATCCAAACATACCCTTATAGTGTGTTTGGATGTTGTAATTGAGATTTTTTTAAAAATTCAAAATTTTAAGCAATTCAAATGATTCAATTGAAATTCATTCCTTTTTAAAATTTTTTGTTTTGATGGAGTATTAAAATGACATATTGCTAAATTTTTGGGGTCATTTTCATAAATTTTAAAACTTTTGAGCCAAATTTAAAATATAAAAAATCAAGACCAATTTGCCGTTTTTAAAATTTTAAAGAGACCAATTTGTAAATTTTAAATTTATTAGGGACTTATTTATAATTTTTGAAAATTTTGGAAGTAAATTTGAAATTTCTATATAATATGAAAATCATCTTGTAAAATTTGAAAAAGTAATAATAAACAATTTAACGTTCGCATTATTATATAGAGAGTGAAAGAACAATTTTAAATTCTTTACTTTTCTGTGTCATTTGAAATTCTTTAAATTTAACTTCAATAAAATATTTCATAAATTAACATCATTTTAACAATTCCTCATATTTTTATCTAAATAGTGGATTTTTGTCAAATCATTTTAAATTTTCTTAAAAAATTATTTTCCCTCATTAAAATGCTCCATCTAAAAACACTCTTAGAGTGTGTTCGGATGAATCATTTTAATGAGGTAATGTATTGTTTTGAGAGAATTTAAAATGATTTGCACAAAATGTATTATTTCGATACAAAATTAAGGAATTGTAAAAATGATGGAAATTTATGGAGTATTTATCTAAATTAAATTTAATCATTTTGAAATGACACCAAAAACCAAAGAATTTGAAATTCCTCTCATACTCCATAGAATACATTTGTTACTATTATTTCTTCAAAATTTGCAAATTGGTCCTCATATTTTTCAAATTATAAAATTGACCCCAAAAAATTGCAAATTGGTACTTAATAATTTTTAAAATTTACAATTTGGTCCTTCAAATTTTTAAAAATGCAAATTGGTCCATACTCTTCAATTTTTTAATTCGGTCCAAAAAATTTAAATTTTATAAAAAATGACCCCAAAAATCTAACAATGAATTATCTTAACAACTAAATCCAAACAAAATAATTTAAAAATGTTTGAATTTTAACGAGGAAAATTAATTTTTTGAGTGAATTTAAAATGACTTGACCAAAATTTGATTCTTTGATTAAAAAA
The DNA here is from genome assembly GCF_029867415.1 of Vicia villosa. NCBI lineage: Eukaryota > Viridiplantae > Streptophyta > Magnoliopsida > Fabales > Fabaceae > Vicia > Vicia villosa. The sequence goes on from NC_081180.1 coordinate 193,125,083, forward strand.
TATTGAAAATTGTTAAAATGATGTGGATTTATGAAATATTTTATTCAAGTTAAATTTAAAAAATTTCAAATGACTCCAAAAAATAAAGAATTTGAAATTGTTCATTCACTCTATATAATGTAAATGTCAAATTGTTTATTATTAATTTTTCAAAATTTGTAAGATTGTCCTCATATTTTATGAAAAATTTAAATTCACTCCAAAATTTTTAAAAAAATTACAAATGAATCCCTAATAATTTATAAATTGGTCCCTTCAAATTTACTAAAATTGGTCCCTATTTTTCATATTTTAAATTTGGCCCAAAATTTAAGAAAAATACCCCAAAAATTTAACAATGAATCATTTTAATACTCCGTCCAAACAAAAACATTTAAAATGAATGAAATTCAATTGAATAATTTGAATCGTTTAAAATTTTAAATTCCTTAAAAATTCTCAATTACATCATCAAAACACACTCTTATTGTATCGAGTACTTTACTTAATTAAACGTATAGTGAGATGACTAATATTTAATAAGTGTTGTTTCCAATGTTCTTGTGGAGTTATTGCTTCTATCAAAACCTATAGACATGAATATTATATCATTAGGTTTTTTGAAAGGATTGAATGAGCTATTTTCTCATTCTAAATCACAAATTATGAAGAAAAAAACAAATCACAAATTATGATGATGATGATGATGAATCTATTGTTAGACATTGATAAAGCTTTCTTTTTGATATTATAACAACAATAAGAATTAACTGCTTATCTCTGCCTCTAGTGTTAGTGAGCAATCTGAATCTTCAATTGCTTTTCAATTTAGTTACTTTCATCAAGGAAAGAACATTCAATAAGGAAAATGGATGGGCTAGGGAAATTTTTCAAATGGCAATAATCGTGTTTGCACACATTGTGGAAGAACCAAACATATAATTGTTACATGCTCTAGTAAGCATGGATTTCCTCCAGGATACACGCCTAAAGGAAAAAAATCACCAAAAATCTCAAGTTAATGTTCTTGTTACTTAGAGTTCGTCACATATAAATTCTTCTTCACGGGGTATATCTACATCGTCGTATGGTTTTACACATGATCCATGTAATAGCATCATTGAGCTTCTGCAACAGTCAAAATTGAATCTAACTTTCCAACCTAAAGTCAATTGTGTCACTTTTTTCTCTTTTGTCCTCAAACATAAATGGTAAGCATCATAACTTTTGGATTTTGGACACTAATGCAACTGATCACGTTATCTTTCAATTTGAGTCTTTTAATTCTTATAAAAGTATTGTACATTTCTTTCAATTTGAGTTTACCAAATGGATATCAAATTTTATTTAATATTTCTGGTAATAATGTTTTATACATTTCTATTTTCCATGTCAATCTCATCTCCATTATTAAATTAGCTAGTAATAACAAATGTCAAGTTCATTTTAATTTCGATGTCTATACAATTGTGTAGAATCTTTCTCAGCAAGTGATTGGTATAACTAGCTTGCAAACCGGACTACATGTACTTGATTAAGCAATTATTATCCAAGTGTGACTGCTTGTAATTCTTGTCAAAATAAGTCATATGAACTCTGACATTTTTTATTAAGGCACATCCCAAATGTAGCCTCGCAAGCCATTTCCAAAAAATTTCATTTTATTCCTTGAAATAATAATAAATTTACTTGTTATTCTTGCCATTATGATAAGCAAAATAATGATAGGGGAAAGATAGAGAATGTAGAGAGAGAATAGAGATTAGAGATAAGAAGAAAGATTTTCTTTATTCAATAATAGCATACATTCAATGGTTAGTTCCTAACTATTTATAATTGTCAAAACAGTTATAAGAACCCCAAACTAACTATATATGCATCATATCCCTCCCCTTAAAGTCTTCCTTGTCCTCAAGGAACAGCTGTAACATCAAAGTGGGGAAACTGGAGTTTGAGTTTGTAAAGCAACTCCCAAGTAGCCTCTTCCATAGCTTCTCCTTTCCACTGAACCAAAACCTCAGTAACCGCCCTATTGTGCCTCTGAATGGAGCGCCTCTGCAAAATCTTAAATGGCTCCTTTGGATCATCCAAACTGCCCCACTCCTCAGGAAGTGCAACCACGGGAATGTTCTCATTAGGACACGGTTTCAAAAGAGATACATGGAACGTAGGATGAATCCGCGAAGTAGATGGGAGAATCAAGGTGTATGCAACTTTTCCGACCCTATGCAGCACCTGATAAGGACCATAAAACCGAGGAGAAAGCTTTTCGGAAGCACGATATTGAGCAGAAGCTTGTCTATAGGGCTGCAACTTTAGGAAAACCCAATCACCTTCCTTAAATTCCCGATCACTGCGATGTTTATCAGCCTGTCGCTTCATACGTGCTTGAGCCCGGACCAAATTACCCTGTAATTTCTGAATCATTTCTTCTCTTACCATGAAACTTCGGTCGACCGCCTCAACCTTGGTACTTTGCGGGCAATAAGGAAGGTGCAGTGGTGGTGCTTGGCCATACACAATCTCATAAGGGGTAGCTTGAATAGCGGAATGGTAAGTGGTATTGTACCACCACTCAGCCAAAGGTAACCAACTGACCCATTCCTTAGGCCGCTGCCATGTCATAGCCCGCAAGTAATGTTCTAAACAACGGTTCAAGACTTCACTTTGACCATCCGATTGAGGATGATAAGCTGTTGTTAAGCTCTGAGAAATGCCCAACTGACCAAGAAAAGAACCCCAAAATTTACTTGTAAACAAGGGATCACGGTCACTCACGATGTTGGCGGGTGCACCATGTAACTTGTAGATGTCAGCAATAAAAATTTCAGCTAATTTGGATGCAGTAAAAGGGTGAGCAATAGGGATAAAATGGGCATATTTGCTCAGCCTATCGATAACTACCCAAATCGTATCTTTACCATGAGATTTAGGAAGCTTTTCAATGAAGTCCATGGCTATACTTTGCCACACTCCCTCTGGGACTGGCAGGGGCTGAAGCAAACCCGCCACAGCTCTCGGTTCATACTTGCATCGAAGGCAAGTCTCACATTGCTGAATGAACTTTGTGACATCCTTGGCAAGGCCTTTCCAATAAAACATGCTCTTTATCCTTGCTATAGAAGCCCTGATGCCTGAGTGGCCTCCTTGATGTGAAGAATGAAGCCATTGTAGAATCACTAGCCGTACTTGTCCATCATTAGGAATGACCAGCTTCTGTTTTCTATACAGCAAATTGTCCAAAACAGAAAAATGGGGATGCAAGGCTGGATTAGAAAGAACCTGCAGCTTGAGGTCCTGTAAAGCTGAATCTTGCTCATAGCTCTTAAGAAGTGAATCCCATAACTCAGAAGAAATAGAAGAAACAGTCAGCTGTAAAACTTCACCGTGCGAGGCTCTAGATAATGCATCTGCAGCCACATTATCCTTACCCTTCTTATACAGAATTTCATAAGAAAGACCCATGAGCTTAGTGACCCATCTATATTGGGCTGGAGTAGATAGACGTTGCTCCAATAAGTACTTCAAACTGTGCTGATCAGTAAGGATAGTAAATGTGTTCAGGGAGAGGTATTGGTGCCACTTAGAGACTGCATGAACCAATGCCAATAATTCCCTGTCATAAACTGACAAAAGCCTGTTTTTAGGAGATAAAACCTTGCTAATAAAAGCCACAGGGTGTCTGTCCTGCATTAGCACAGCACCAATTCCAGTGCTTGAAGCATCGGTTTCAACCACAAATGGCTTTTGCATATTAGGGATGGCCAACACCGGGGAATTACTCAAAGCATCTTTCAATGTAGTGAAGGCGGTGTGTGCCTCTTCGGGCCAATGGAAAGAATCCCGCTTGAGTAAATCAGTAAGAGGAGATGCAATGATACTGTAACCTTTAATGAACCGCCTGTAGTAACCGGTCAAGCCCAAAAATCCCCTCAATTGCTTAATTGTTTGCGGTGCCGGCCAAGCTCTCACAGCTTGAACTTTAATTGGATCAGTAGTGACTCCTGTAGGTGTAATGAAATGACCTAAGTATTCGATCCGTGTAGTGAAGAATGCACACTTACTTCTCTTAACATAAAAGGTGTGAGCTTTAAGGATCTGGAACACTTGTCGGAGATGATCCACATGTGCCTCCAAAGATGGGCTGTAGACTAATATATCATCAAAGAAAATAAGAACACACTTCCTCAATAATCTAGAAAAGATAGTGTTCATTGTGCCCTGAAAAGTGGCTGGTGCGTTGGACAACCCAAAAGGCATCACCACATATTCATACTGCCCCCCATGCGTTTGAAAAGCTGTCTTTGGTACGTCCTCTCTTTTCATCCTGATTTGGTGATATCCAGCCCTAAGATCCAGTTTCGAAAACACCACCGCATTACCTAATTCATCCAATAAATCCTCCACCAAGGGAATTGGAAATTTAGCCTTAATCGTCATTTCATTCAACCTCCGATAATCCACACACATTCGCCAACTCCCATCTTTCTTTTTGACTAACACAACCGGGGAAGCAAAAGGGGAAGAACTTGGTTGAATTACTCCGGAATCCAAGAGCTCCCTAACCATACCCTCAATGATATCCTTCTGATCTGGTGGATATCTATAAGGTCTTAAACTAACTGGGTTAGAACCCTCCTTTAGCACAATTTGATGATCATGAATACCCCTAAAGGGTGGCAGCTCAGTAGGTGTTTCAAAGACCTCCTGGAACTCCTGTAAAACAGATTCTATATGCGCCGTCATCATAGGGTCCTCCATCTCTTCAGTGGTCACAGAGCAACACACCGCCTCTGCGGAACATGGTAGTAGCTGTAGCATGTAACAGAAGCTATCTTCCACCACCAATTGATGCAATTTAGAAGCAGAAACCACCCTACTTTTATTTTCTTTAACAGCCTGCAACTTCACATTCATACCATTCATAGAGAATTCCATAGTCATATTGGTAAAATCCCATTGTATGACACCCCATTGCCTTAACCATTGCATGCCCAATATAACATCACAACTAGACAATGGTATAACAATAGCGTCAGTAAAAAAGTCATACCCTTGAAGCTTTAACCTGATGCCTTCACACCGTCCTGCCCCATGTATAAGCCCGCCATCAGCTACAGTTATCCGCAAGGGATGCATCGGTTGTAGAACATTAAGCCCCTCCTTGCATAATTTCTGGCTAATGAAATTATGAGTGCTGCCAGTGTCGATGAGTACATGAACTCTCTTTTTGCCCAGCCAGCCAATCAATCTCATCATAGGATGACAAGAGTCTCCTTGAATGGCATTAAGAGAAACAGTAGGATCAACACTTTGAGTAGGGTCATTAGACACTTCTTCAGAAACAGAATCAACTTCAATTGAGTCTAATTGATTTTCCTCCCCAACCTCCATAAGGAAAACTTGCATTTTTTTTCTCTGAGGACAATCATGTCCCGGAAAGAATTTGTCATGACAGAAAAAACACAAGTTTTGAGCCCTATGTTCATCCATTTCCTTAGGGGAAAGTTTCTTCTGAAACGTATATGCCGATTTTCCCAAAATGCTTTTCTGAGAACCTTCGACAATCCCTTTCTTCTCTTGAGGCATCAATTTCTTGTCAAAGGTGTTAGAAACTGTATTCTTCTTCTCACTCCAAGAACCTTGGGTTCGATTTGCAGGCACCAACCGTTTCTGCAACAAATCCAAGCTTCGTTCTTGCAACTTTGCCATACGAGTAGCTTCCAACACCGTACGCGGAGCGAACATCTTCACACCATTACACAATTCCTGTTGAAGGCCTCCCAAATAGCACTGGAGCTTTTGAGATTCTGTCAACGCTGTTCGACCCACCAGATTGTCGAACGATTCCTGATACGCTTCCAGCGAACCAGTTTGCACCAATTTCTTGAGTTCTTCCATAGGTGAATCGAATTGGAGGCTAAATCGCATCTTCAAAGCCTCGGTGAAATTCGGCCATGTCAATCGGCCATTCGACCCCTGTTCTAGACTTTGGAACCAACGAAAAGAGTTATCATCAAGAGCGATACTCGCAACCGAGACCTTGTCCCCTTCTTGCGTTCCATCCAACGAAAAAAAACGTTCGCATTTCGCGATCCAAGATTCCACATCGTCTCGAGTGAATTTTGGAAAATCCAGACGCGTTAATCGCGTTGCTGGTCGAGTTGCACCGTCGCCGACGCCGCCATGGCGACGCGCCGCCGTTAACTCTGACATCTGCAATCCAATTCCGCGCATGGCTTCTTGCACATTGGTGAATTGAGTTTCGAAGCGATTCTCCAATTCACGAATTTGCCTCGTGATACATGGCTCTACTGACGCCATGATGCGTTCCTCTGCCTCACGAATGGCGTTCTGTAGTCGCGTCGCTTCTGCCATGAATGGTGTGGCCGAGGTCGACAAGCTCTAGATACCAATGATAGGGGAAAGATAGAGAATGTAGAGAGAGAATAGAGATTAGAGATAAGAAGAAAGATTTTCTTTATTCAATAATAGCATACATTCAATGGTTAGTTCCTAACTATTTATAATTGTCAAAACAGTTATAAGAACCCCAAACTAACTATATATGCATCAAATAAGCTACCTTTTCTACTTAGTCTTTTTTTCAATTACTCCTTTTGAAATCTTATATGCAAACTTATGGAGTCCTTATTCCATAAATTTAATTTTAGGACACAAATATTTCATAACTCTTTTTGATAATCATACAAGTCCTACATCAAAAGTATTGTCCATCACAAGTCCATCACAAGTCCTACACCCAAAAGTATTGTCCATCACAAGTCCTTCATCAAAATTCTACAACAATTAAAATAGAGTTGTAGAACGGAAACACCAATACATGTTAAATATAGTTAGATCCCTTGTTTTTCACTCTCACGTTACATTGTTACTATGGAACTTTAGTATTCGACATGTTGTTCATATCATTGCCAAATTACCTAGTCCATTGTTTAATCTAAAATGCCTCTATGAAATGCTTTTTGAAGAACCTCCTTCCCTCGACCATCTTAAGGTGTTTCGATGTTTGAGCTATGTTATTGTATTACAAGCTCATAGATTAAAGTTTGATTATAGAGCCAGAAAGACATGTTGTATTGGTTATAAAGATGATACATACTCTATGACTTTTATTATCATGATTTTTTTACAAGGAATATCATATTGTTTTAGCACATATTTTCATGTTCATCTTTGTCTGCACAAAATTCTACTTCTGAGTCTTTTTTAGCATATATTTTCATGTTCATCTTTGTCTGCACAAACTTCTACTTTTGAGTCAGCTAGTATACCTACCCCTGCTTTTGATGATTTTCCTCCTATACCTAAGTCTAATCCTTTGTCCACAAGTTTAGATTCTCCATATGATCCTAATGGTTCTCCTCACTTAGATGTACCTATTCCCATTCAAAATTAAGATATTGAACATCTAGACATTCCACTAGATTATTTATCCCCCATGTAATTTAGCAAGTTATCATTGTTAAATAACTTCTAGTCATTCTCCAATTTATGTATATTACCTATCCAATTTCTTCTAGTTTTTATGATCACTGTGCTCCTTCATATAAACATATTTTTTGTTCTATCTTAACCAACATTGAACCCAAAGCAATGGGGGTTGAATTATTTGCCCGCGCAAAAAATCATACATGATCAGTAGTTGATCTTCCTTTTGGAAAATATTTTGTTGGTTGTAAATGGATGTATAAAATCAAATATCACTCTAATAAAACGATAGAGAGGTACAAAGCCCGTGTTGGGAGGAAATCCATAACGCAACAAAATACCTTAACAACACAATTTCTTCCAAATAATAAATTCAACTTAGAGACAATCATCTAAAACCCACCAAACAACGCAACACATTTTAGCGTGGAAAAACCTTCGTTAACTAGGAGTAAAAAACCACGGGACTCGTAGTCCACTTAATATCTCTACTATAGACAACAATGGGTACAAACAAGGTTCTCTCTAACACTAGTTAGAGGCATATATAAATATCATCAAGATCTATAATCAATCTTGGAATACACAAAGAATCAAGAGAGGCAAAACAACCCAAAAACACCAAGAAATTTGCACCTCAAAGGTTGACTCGACAAACGGACTCAGAGAGCTTAAAATCCAATCTCCACCATTCAGATTTTACTACTATGAGTCATGAACACTGTGACAAATTTCAAGACGATCCAACGGTTAAATTGTGTACAAACTCCAATCTCGTGAGACTGATCTGTGAAAAAATGAGGCTGCGGGATTTTCATTCTTATCTCTACTTTTTTCTTGTTGTCTCTCACACAATGAATGAATAACTTAATTTTCTTTGTTGGATAATAAAAAAGTCTTACACACACCTAGGCCACTAACCTACATCCATTTGGGCCACTCCAAATAGGAGGGATAACCTTACAAACTCCCCCGACCGACTAGTTGGAGGGCAATACCAATCTGGCTTTCATACGACAAAACTCAAACTTCCCCCTAGGCAACACCTTCGTAAACATATCTGAACCATTGTCATCAATGTGAATCTTCTCAAGATTCATCAACTTGGAATCTAATGCATCACAAATCCAATGATAACTAACATCAATATGCTTCGACCTCGAGTGAAAGGAGAAATTCTTCGATAAGTGAAAGTCAATTTGATTATCACAAAACAAGACATACTTATCTTGTTTCACACTAAGTTCCATTGAACTACAACAAATATTTTGACGCTTCCATGACGGCTATAAACTTAACTTTGGTAGTAGAGAGTGAAACACACTTTTGCAACTTTAATTTCCAAGTCACGACTCCTCCGGCAAAAGTCACCATATACCCCGAAGTGGATTTTTGATCATCAAAGCTTCCGGTTAGATCTGAATTCATATACCCAACCAACATAGACTTCTTGCATCCCAATGTTAGCTTCAAATTTTACGAGCCACACAAATATCTCATCGTCCACTTCACGGCCCCCCAATTACCTTTTCTCAGATTTGAGAGATATTGATCCACCTTTCCCACGGCATGAGCAATATCGGGTCTTGAACAAACCATTGCATTCATTAAAACTACCAACGGCCGACGAGTACGGAATATTCTTCATACTCAACTTTTATTGATTCATAGATGGATATAGTTTAAGACTAAGCTTGGAATGAGAAGCAAGTCGAATGCTCACCTTTTTAGCCTTATCCATACTAAAACGCCAAAGGAATTTCTCATCATACATTTCTTGTGACAAGTACAACTTCTTCTCATTTCTATCTCGAACAATTTCAATATCAAGAATTTTTAGAGCCTCTCCTAAATCCTTCATAGCAAAAGATTCACTCAAAGTGTTCTTCAATTCTTTATTCTTGAAATATTCTTTCCAACAATTAGCAAATCATCTACATAAAGCAAAAGAATAATGAAATCACCTTTGATTAAATTTCGAAAAAAACACACAATGATCGGCCTTGGTTATCTTGTACCCATGTTCAATCATCATCGAGTTGAACTTTTGATACCACTGGTGAGGTGCTTGTTTCAAAACATAAAGACTTTTTCCCAATTTGAAAACATATATTTTTCCCTTTCTCTCAGAATCCATGCAGTTGCTCCAAATAAATTTCTTCATGTAGATCACCGTGAAAGAAACTCGTCTTCACATCTATTTGCTCTAATTCAAAATCAAGACTAGCGGCTAGTCCAAGAACCACTCAAATAGATTGCATCTTTACAATCAGAGCAAAGATCTCACCAAAGTCAACACCTTCCCGTTGTTTAAAACCTTTTACCACCAAGCGAGCCTTGTATCTTCTTTGAAAAGTACACTCATCTTGCTTAATCCGATAAACCCATATATTCTTCAATGCTCTCTTACCCTTTGGTAACTTCACTAACTCAAAAGTATTATTCTCACAAAGTGATTGGATTTCATCCTCCATGGCATTCATCCACTCATTTTTGTTCTCATCCTCCAAAACTTCTTTAAAGCTTTTGGATTCTCCATCATCGGTAAGAAAAACATACTCGTTCGAGGGGTACCGAATGGAAAGCCTTTTATCACGAGTAGACCACCTCAATTCATTAGAAGCAACCGGTTGCTTAACACTTTCAACCTCTTGATCAACCTCATTTTCAATAACGTCTTTCGTAGTGTAACACCCCATATTTTCATTAATTGATTTAAATTGGAATTAAAATTATTTATTTGAAATTATTTGGCATTTGATTGGATTTAATTGAAGAATTATGAAAAAGGAGGTTATTGGGCCAAATGTGGTGTTAGTAAAGAGGGGGTGTTATGTTAGTAGGCCTTTTACTAAATTAAAATCTATTTTTCATAAAATAAGGAATTGAGGAAAAAAGGAAAATAGATGTGGAAGAGAAGTAGAAGAGTAGAAGTGCTGATACGTGAAAGAGGAACAGAAGAGGAAGAGGGCTAATCAAGATCCTTGGCTAAGGTAAGGGGGGACTCTTCTGGTTAACATCTTTTATCGTATTATAGATGATGGGACTGATTTAGATGCATTGTTTGTGTCAATTGGTTATATGTTAGGTTGGGGTTTTGGGATGATTTTGATGGGAATTGTTTGACGTGATGAATTGTATGATCATATGGCTGTTATGATGATTGAATGATCCTCTTTGTGTGTTATATTTGTGTTATAACATGTATGTGGCTGATATGGTGGTATTTGAGGTTCATGATATAACTTGATTTGGGTTTTGGGGATTTTGGGATGAATCCCGTAATGCTGTCAGTCGATGTGAGATCTCTGGTTTTTGCCAGTTCGCGCTGCGAAGGTGGGTGCGCGCCGCGAAGGCGTAACTTTTCTCGTTCCGCGCCGCGAACCTGTGTTTGCGCCGCGAAGGCGTGTTTTCTATTCGTTACGCGCCGCGGACTGTGTGTGGCGCCGCGTGCTGTAGCGATAATTATTTTCTTTGAAAAATGTAAAAATGTGTAACTTTCAAACCGTAAGTCCGTTTTAGTCGCCGTTTTGGACGTTGTTCCTTAAATTAAATGTTCTACCATATAAAATAAATATAACAACAATAACTTGATTTTATTTTGAAAAGTATCGTTTTCTTCAAATCTGGTTTACTCTTGTTTTGCATAAATGATGAGGTGCAATGGGTTGTTGTTTGCATAATTGAATGTGTGCAATGATGGTGTTGTTATAATATGATTGCTCCTGTTTGTTATACAAATGGATGTTGTTCATGGTAAATATGGTTATCATGTATTTTGATGAATGATGAGGTAAATACTCTATCGTGGGTGAGTTGCTTTGTTGTACTTGGTACGCGATTGTGAGGGGTGCTATTGTTGTGCACTGTATAATGAATGATTTACCTGCTATGATGTTGTGGTTGTAATTGGTGTTTATTATACATATATTGTTGATGTAAAATATGTATTTTATTATGGTTGAGAAACAACATAACTGTGTGTGGCTGTTGATTATTGTGGTGGTTGATGATTATGATGTCTGGTTGATTAATGTTGATGATGAGCATGTTATGGTTGATACATGCATTTCATAATCATGTTGTGGGCTGTATCCCTTATGGTGGTGGGACAGCGGTAGCTAATTCCCATTGTGTGGAATTGGTGAGAGAAGTAGCCGAATCTTTATGGTGGTGGATCGGTGAGATGGGTTATCCCATGTTTGGTACCACATGCATATAGTTGCATTTGCATTAGGTTGTTGTGTATAATTATAACATGAATGGAAGATTGTCCAATGTTATAATATTTGATGATGGTGTAATTGTTATGGTGATGTCTTTTGGTAATTTATTCTATTGTTGTTGTGTGTTGATAAGTACTTCCTGACAATCTGAATATAATGAAATTGGATGAATAATGTGACTATGATGTGTTATTGTTTATGATTCGATAACATTTGTTAATTGTGAATGAGACTCACCCTTACTTTGATGATTTCAGATTGGCGAGTAGCGGCTTTTGGCTCTGGTGAGGATAGCTCATAGGCCAGTTTGTTTAAGTATAGTGTCGGTGTCATGCTCTGATATTGTAACACTGGGGGAACGCTAGTTTAGAGTTGATGATGATACTCTATTTTGTTGTTATTGGAGTAATTTTGTGAGATATTGCATAGATGATGTTATGCTTATCTGTTGATTAATGTTCCGCTGTATAGAAACATGATTTTGTTAAATGGATGATTTGCCCCTAAGTGAAGCATGACAATTGATTTATGATAAATTTATTATAATTGGAATTGTGGCACCCTTGTTTTCATGTTTTACTCTGAGTTATTTTATTAATTTCCGTGGGGTTTAGAAGGGTGTTACACGTAGCACCTACATCAACAATATCATTATGATTTAAAACATTATCAACATTCAAATCCATACCTTGATTTTCAATTGGAATATCTTTAAAAATGATAGGGGTAGAAGAAATGGTAGTTTAGTCCATATCAACAATTTCTTCGTCTTCAAAATTCAGATCTTTATTCTCAACTTTGTTGTTAACCTCAATAGTATAATCCTCTAAAAATACGACATCACGACTATGAATAAGCTTTCATTGAACCGGATCAAAGAATCGATACCCAAACTCATTAATTCCATACCCAACAAACACACATTTCTTCGGCTTCTCATCCAATTTCAATCTCTCATCCTTCGAAATATGCACATAAGTTATGCACCCAAACACCCGAAGATGGTCATAAGAAATATATTTACCACTCAAAACATGATTTGGAACATAAAACTTCAATGGAACACATGGAGTGAGGTTTAAAAGATGTACAAATGTGATCAATGCTTCTCCCCAAATGTATTTCGGTAACTTTGATTAAGAAAGTAAACATCTCACCCTTTCCATCAAAATTCTATTCATTATTTCGGTTAACCCATTCAATTGTGGTGTCTTTGGAGGAGACATTTGATTACGTATACCTTGATCTTGACATAAAACTTGTCGAAGGGTCCAACATACTCTCCCCTGTTATTGGTTCGGATACACTTTTCTCTTTTAATTGATGCTTGAAATGACTTAAAGATATCTAACACTTATTTTTTTTCTTAAAGGTATAAGCCCATGTTTTACGAGAATAATCACCAATGGAATTCACAAAGTAATAAGCACTATCAAGTGGCCGTGTCTTCATCGAACCACACACATCAGAATGTACTAAATTCAACACTTATGATTTCGTCTTTGGTTTGGATGACGTAACGGAAACCTGCCTTTTCATACTCGTCAAACAATGCAAACACTTTCTCAACTTTGCATTGGAAACACAATACTACACATTCTTCTTTGCAAAAATGCTCAAACCTTTCTTACTCATATTGTAACACCCCGATTTTCGCTATTCAATGATTTAGTGTTATTTTGATATTTTGTTGATTTATTGGATGAATTTTCTTTGATGTTATATGATGATTGTGGTATCGGAGGGTATGTATCCTTAAAATGGAGGGTAGTGCCTTTGAATTAAAAGTTGCATAATTAAATAAATAAAATTAGTTCTAATCATTCATTTGATTTAATTTATTAGAAAATTAGATGATTTAATATGACTGAAATAAGAATTATTATTAAGGTCTAATAAAAATAATAATAATAAGAGAGTTAATGAGTAAATAGTTAGTGGGCCTATGTTGTGTTAGCATGAGGAATAGTGGGGGTGTGTTTATTAAGCCCATTAGTGAAGTTAAAAGTTAGTAAGGAGATAAATAAAAATAAGTAAGAAAATAGAATGAAAAATAGAGAATTTGGAGAGAACGTGAAAAGAGAAGTTTTTCGTGAAAGAGAAGAAGAGGCACAAAGAGGCTAGGGCAAGGATTCCATTGAAAGAGTATAGAACCTTCAATCCACGGTAAGGGTGGGGCTCTAACTTTATAAGATTTGGTATGATGATTTGTATGTAGGAATGAGTTTTGGAGTTTTATTGATAACTTAGGTTTGGAAGGGGAATTATATGAAATTAATAAAATCGATGCATGTTTATAATGATTCTTGTTGCAATGTGTTGTATGGATATTGTATGGCTTATATTGTATGAATTATGGCTTTGTTGTTGTGTTTTGTAAAAATTATTATTTTGACCGTAAAACTAAGAATCCTATGAAATTGATGAAATTGATGTTTGTTAGTGATGATTCTTGTTGATATATGTTGTATATGTGTTGTAGAACTTATATTGCATGAATTTCAATGTTGTTGTTATGTTTCGCAAAAATTCGTATTTTGACCGTAAAACGAAGAATTATATGAAATTGATGTATTTAGTGATGATTCTTGTTGATATATGTTGTATATGTGTTGTAGAACTTATATTGCCTCAATTTTGATATTGTTGTTGTGTTTCGTAAAAATTCGTATTTTGACCGTAAAATGAATAATTCTATGAAATTGATGTATGTTAGTGACGATTCTTGTTGATATGGCTTGTATACGTGTTGTAGAATTTATATTGCATGAATTGTGATGTTGTTGTTGTGTTTCGTAAAAATTCGTATTTTGACCGTAAAATGAATAATTCTATGAAATTGGTGTATGTTAGTGACGATTCTTGTTGATATGGCTTGTATACGTGTTGTAGAATTTATATTGCATGAATTGTGATGTTGTTGTTGTGTTTCGTAAAAAATCGTATTTTGACCGTAAAATGAAGAATTCTATGAAATTGATGTATGTTAGTGATGATTCTTGTTGATATGTGTTGTAGAACTTATATTGCATGAATTGTGATGTGTTAGAACATAGTTTGGTTCTAATTATATTTTAGTGATTTAATGATAACAAGCAAACAAATTTTGTATAAAGCAAACATGGTACTCTAATCATATGGTTCTAATTTTAGAAGATGTACCAGTACCAGCAATTACCAGCAATCAGAACTTGAAGAATCAGAACTTAAAGCTAGAGAAACTTCTGATATCGCATGCTCCAAACATATCTATCACAGAAGTTGAAGAACAAGGCTGAACAGAAGATTATAAGGAATTATTCAAGTTAACACCACTGAAAAGCAACTTCTAATACCGCACGCTGAAAACATATCCAAAAAAGAAAATGAAGAACAAATACTGAACAGAAGTTTACGCAGATTGATTCAAAATAAACCGTTGAAGACATAATCATTAGCAAAATGGTTGCAACACTCCAAAAGCGTAATTTCCAAGGTTGATTGAAGAAGTTATCCACATGTAAATTCTTGGAGAAAGCAAAAGCAAAGACAACACGAAAACCATTTAATGTTGAATGCAAGCTTTGGAGATAACGGTCAAAACTTCTGAAGCTATATATACTCATGATCTTTTGAAGAACAAATACAACAAAACGAGCGAAATAGAAGAAAGCAAGAAAGAACACTCAAGAACGCTGCAACTCTGAAAAATCATCAAGTGTGAAGAAAAACTCTCTGAAGCTAAATTCTCTTATTCAAATTCTGAGTTCATCATTATGTACTTAATCTTAGTGAAATATCACAGTGGTGATTACAACATTTTAGAAGAAAAACTATACACTATTACCAGAAGTTACGTGGTAACTAAGTCCTTGAGAGACCAGTTGGGTCAGAAGTCTCAAGAAGTCTAGGACTAGTTGAGTCTTAGAAGATTGGTTAGTCACAAGCAGTGGGCTTGTGCGGGATCGTTAGTCACTAGCAGTTTGGCTCGTGGATTGTATTGTGAGTCACGACAGTTGGTTGTGCAAGTGTAATCAGGTTCTGATTATAGTGGATTACGACCTCAGTTGAGAGAGATGGTTACAATCATTGATAGGAAAATAGCAAGTGTACTATTTTTGGCTATTGTAGTGATAAAAGGAGTTTTCTCCGAATGTCGATCTCAAGGACTGCTTGAGGATATAGAGTTGAAATATGATTTCAATTAAACAAAAGGTCACTGGTAAATGGTTTGGTTTATAAGAAAATGATTAAAATATGTAATTCAGACTAGCGAATAAATGAGTTAAACGAATAACAGATATGAGTAATATGCTAAAGGTAGGTGAATGATTCTGCCTGCAATAATTTCGACTTATCAGTGCAATAATATACTTCACAGCAATTGATTACCGGTTCTCTACACCATCTAATCCTAAATCCTTAGTCAGAAGATCTTTGAACACATACCCTAACTTCTATGTCCATAGTCAATTACGGTAATGATCAAGCATTCAAATATCGAGAATTTTCCGGTCAAGATAAAATATTTCTAGTCCTAGATAATATTTATTATCCAATGTTCTTATTCAGGTCGATAAACAAAAGCTGCCCAGCTTAATATTTATAAAAACTCATAATCCGTTTTTCCGACGGTTTACTCATTAAGAACGATAACAAGAACAAATCAATTTAACAATGAATAACAAAAATTAATACATTGACAAATACGAATTCATTACATTCAGAATCAGGGTCACCCCCCTTAGCAAAAGGGGGTTTAGCTACTCATAATCAAAAACAAAGCAATGAAAAGAATTGTTGTCATTACAAAATCTGTGGAGGAATCAATCTTCAATTGTGTAAACTCTTGAATGATGTGAAACCCTTGCCAAATTCTGAGTTCTCCAGCGCTCTGAACGTGTCTTTGCAGTCAAAAATCGTCCAACCCGGTGAAATTCGCAATACTGGTTTATATAAGTCTGAGATGGGCAACATTTTGGGCCTCATACGCGTATGATACTCCCTATACGCGTATGGGCAGAGTCAATTTTGCACATGATTTCAACAAAACGCGTATGAGACGCGTATAGGCTAGGGAGCATACGCGTATGACATTCCCATACGCGTATGAGCAGACTTGTTTTTTGCCTTGGACTTTAAGGAACACGTATGGGACTTGTGGCTGATTGAGCCATACGCGTATCAGAAGGGCCATACGCGTATGGGCTGCCTTGACTTGGATTTTCTTCCTTTCTTGCTTGCTTGTCCCAGCTTTTGTGCTCCTGATCTTGGACATCCATGCTCATAAACCTGAAACCACTAATTATACCAAAAAGAGCGTAAAAAGAAACCAGAAAGAGATTGCCTTAAGCAAAATACTTTTTACTGAAAAGAACATAGATAACTTAAAATCGCGTGTTAAATCAAACAGTTTTCCTGAATTCTTACTTTTTAAATGGTGAAATACTAACAAAAATGGTGACTGATCACAACCCCAAACTTAAATTGTTGCTTGTCCTCAAGCAACTTCAAATCAAGACCAATCATATCACCCCAAACTTATTTGAAACAAAACTCTTACCACAATACCTGTGAAATCTTTCGCACCTCATTTCGCGATCACCCTTTAATTCTTCCAACTTTATGTCACCATCGCTTAGAGACACTTCCATTTTGAAACATCATTCGACCTGTCAGCTTCTTTCACACTCTCACCAGTTCTCTCAGGGGTTCATGTGTTTACACTCAAATTCATGGTATGTAATACTCACTCAATAATTCGAATGAATCCTAATCCTTGTTAACATGCATAAGTCACACACTTTTTCGAGGTCTTTAAGGATGTAATGGGGCTCGGATTAAGGTGGAATAAAAATCAAAAGGATGAAGGTTACAAGTTTCAAGTATGTGTCTATGCGTCTCATTACTAAACACGGTTACTGCTGGGTCTCTTGGAAAAGTCTTCGGGTAGTTCCATGCACTTATTTATGAGTACCTTTTCATTGTAAACTTTTTTTTTTCAACTCTTTTTTTTAAAGGTACTCATATTGTGAGTTCATCTTTTGAATATCATTGCATAGCTACCCCAAACTTACACATTTCTATTCCATGAGCAACCCCAAACTTACACAAAAGCCGATAAACCAACAATTGCAATTTACATACTTGAAACAGGGGAAGGTGACATTTAACCAGGGTGTGAGAGAAAGAAAAGATATGTTTTTTTTTTATAAGCTCGAAAATGGGGAACAAGGGATAATAAAGATCAGGTGACTACAAAAGGCTCTAGGGTGAAAGAAAAAACTTGCCTCAGTGTGTTATCATGCAGTATACATCAGAAAAGGACGCATGCAAACTCTGAATAGTAGAATCATACTTGAATATCCCTCATGGAAATGAATGAATAATCAGCTATATCTGATCTCACCATGGTAGGTTGATTTTGACAGATTTCTTGATGGCTCTCCATATTGTGCGTCGTCACTACAGTTGTCACAAAGTTGTTAGGATTTCAAGATGAGGTTGACTAAAGTGCGTCCAATCTTGAGTCACAGGTATCTATGAATGAGGTAACATGATTGGATGATTTACACATTTGTGGAGTCTAGAATCGATGTCACCCATTTAGTTAGAACCACCATCTCTATAAACAAGAAATTCATACTGAATGATAAAACAACGGATTCATTAATAAGTTATGCCCAATGGGCGATTACAGAGAAATAAAACTAAAATAAAACAAAAACAACGAAAACAAAAGAAATGAAACAAAGTACGTTATAACACAAGATAACTAAAAGCGATTGAAACAAAAAACTAACAAACGAACTAGACGATAACAAAGAACTCTATGCGTCGGTTCTTCCATCCATGTCCTGCATATCCGCATCAAAACTGATGTGCTCATCGATATCAAAAGGTGTCCCCTGAACAAATGCATCTAGTGGAAATACAGTCGGCTGCGGGTTAGGGGTTTGGTGATGTGGCTGTTCTTGCGGGATAAAGGGTCCCCCCATCTGAAATGGCGCAGGGAATCCCGGAATGCAAACGATCCCAAAAGAAGGATCATCTGAAGTGCCAGAGTAACGATCACGGAAGCGCTGAGCATCATTCCACAAATCAGTCTGGTGACACATGTAGCATGCTGGAATCCCCATCTGCAGCACTGATCTTGCCACATACACCAACCTGACATCATAAACCGATACAACTGAGAGTTTTCATCCATCATATCTGCAGCAAAAGATGATGGAACAGATGCAGAAGCATCTGGAGCAGTAGTACTCTCTGGTGCGGAGGTGGTGTTCTCAGGTCTCGTTGTGCCACTCGGTCCTGAACCATCAGCTCTAGGTTCTTCAGCTTGAGTATTGTGAGGTGCAACGAGGGACAAACAACTCGACCCTAATGATTTAGCTGGTCTAACCACTGGTCCATCATGATCCGGAACACCTGCTTCCCTGCATAACAAATAAATCACAGAAGCATGACCAAGCGCTTTCTTGGAAGAAGATTGTGTTATGTCGTCAATATCAGAAGAGATGATCCGCCCAATGTTCATAGGACGGTGGGTCAGAAAAAAAATAACAACATTGCTCTTTCAGCAATTAAATCAGAGCCGCTTTGATTTGTGCTCAGAGTGTGATGGACAAAGAAAGCCCAAGCTTTTGGAATAGGGGCCAAATCCACAACCATCATCTTTGAAGGCGAGGCTCTTGTAGTAGGGTGCCAGTCCTTTCCTTCTTGAAGCAACAAATTTTTCATCTCGTCAAATGGCCAGAATCTTCTCATGGACATTTTCATCTCTTGATAGTGGCAATGTTCCTCGAGAGGTTTTGATTTCAGAATCCGATTAATCTTATTAGCACTAAAGTTTATTCTTTTACCCCGAACTCGAGATTCCAACACTGGATCAACCTCTGAGCCTGTTCTGAAGGCGTTGGCATAAAATTCTTGGATCAAAACTCTGCTAACAGGTTTAATCCCCTCATTCAAATATGTTAACTTTTGTTCCGGAAGAACAATTTGGACTTCAGGTAGTTCCTCTGGTGTTAACGTCCACGATCTTTCTTCAATAATGTTTCTGGTGGCTAAACTTTCAAACTTTGCATAGTGTGCAGCAGATCTGAATCTGTTTCGATCATATGGGGCCATGGTTGAGAAGAAAGAACAATGTAACCTGAAAACTTAGGCACAGACACACAAAAATCCACAATTCTGCAGATAAAATGAGAGCAATACGGGAACTGTGCGTATGCAAAAACAGAATAATGATCAGAAATGTCAGGAAAAAGCATAAATAGTGGGTCCAGAAAATGATACGCGTATCATACGCGAAAATGGACGAGCCATACGCGTATCATACGCCTCATACGCGTATGGGCAGAGTAATTTTTGTGTGTTAAAAACTTGGATCTCGTATCAACCATACTCATACGCGTATGGTGCTTTTCATAAGCAACTTCCAACGGTCACAAATTCAAAAACGCGTATCCAGATCTTGTATCACATTCCATACGCGTATGGATGCGTACCATGCCTACCATACGCGTATGATACGCAAATGGCCAGAGCCCAAAACCTCAGAATCCAATATCCCATACGCGTATACTAGGTCTCATACGCGTATGGGCAGCCAAATTTTTCAACTTTTTCATTTTTTTTAACTGAATTAAAGATATTTGCAGTAAAACAAAATTCGTACCTTCCTTGGGTTGCCTCCCAAGCAGCGCTTCGTTTAACGTCGCATGGCTCGACGGTCTCCACATCAAGATGTGAGATGAAGATATTGAATCAAACCTACCTCTTGGACTTGATGGTAAGGTTTTAACCTCTGTCCGTTGACTTTGAAAATATCCCCGTTACTTGGGTTTTTAACCTCCACTGCTCCATGAGGGAATACTTTCGTGACCACGAACGGTCCGGACCTCCTTGACTTTAATTTCCCAGGGAATAGCTTCAACCTGGAGTTAAACAATAAAAAAACTGCCCTTCCCAAAATTCTTTCTTCTCGATCCTCTGATCATGCCATTTTTTTGTGTTTTCTTTATATATTTTGGCATTCTCATACGCATAGTTCCTAAATTCTTCTAACTCATGGAGTTGGAGAATTCGGGAACCATCAACTTTTTTGGAATCGAGGTTTAAGAATTTGGTGGCCCAAAATGCCTTGTGCTCGAGTTCAAGCGGCAAATGACAAGCTTTACCATAAATAAGCTGATATGGAGACATACCTATAGGTGTTTTGAATGCTGTCCTGTAAGCCCAGAGCGTGTCATCCAATTTCACAGCCCAGTCTTTCCTAGAAGCATTAACGGTCTTTTCCAATATTTGCTTGATCTGCCTGTTGGACACTTCTACCTGTCCACTCGTCTGAGGGTGATACAGTGTTGCAATCTTGTGCTTCACATTGTATTTTTTTAGCAAACTCTCCACAAGCTTATTCAGCAAGTGAGTGCCTTCATCACTAATCAAAGCTCTTGGTACCCCAAACCGGGAAAAGATATTGTGTCTGAGAAAACTCACAACTACTTTAGCATCATTTGTGGCTAATGCTACAGCTTCTACCCACTTGGACACATAATCGACCGCCACCAAAATATAGTTCTTTCCGAATGATGGTGGAAACGGTCCCATAAAATCAATACCCCACACATCAAACAGCTCTACCTCTAACATTGAATTTTGTGGCATCTGGTTTCTCCTCGTGATATTTCCTGTTCTTTGGCATCTGTCACATTCTCGGACCAAGTAATAGGCATCCTTGAATAGCGTAGGCCAATAGAACCCGGATTGGAGGACTTTTGCTGCTGTTCTATCTCCACTAAAGTGTCCTCCATACTCGGAATTGTGACAAGCCTTCAGTATATCTCTCTGCACTCCTTCGGGAATACATCTTCTGATTAGGCCATCCACTCCCCTTTTGTATAGGAATGGGTCATCCCACAAATAAAACCTGCAATCATAGAGAAACTTTTTCTTTTGGTTAGCACTAAAATCATCAGGTATAACTCCACCTACCAAGTAATTTGCATAGTCAGCAAACCACGGGGTTCCAGTCACAGCTAGGATTCTCTCATCAGCAAATGTGTCTTGGATTGGATGCTCCTCTTCAGTTCCCTTAATCGGGTTCATGCGAGATAAATGATCTGCAACTGTATTCTCACACCCCTTTTTATCTTTGATTTCAAGATCAAATTCCTGAAGGAGAAGTATCCATCTCAAAAGTCTGGGTTTAGATTCCTGCTTAGCAAACAAATACTTTAAAGCAGCATGATCAGTATAAACAATAACTTTAGACCCAAGCAAATAAGACCTGAATTTGTCAAAAGCATAAACCACGGCCAATAACTCCTTTTCGGTAGTTGCATAGTTCATTTGGGCCGGATTAAGGACATGACTAGCATAATATATCACATGTAATAGTTTGTCCTTTCTTTGTCCCAAAACAGCCCCCACAGCAATGTCACTAGCATCACACATTATTTCAAAAGGTAATGACCAATCGGGGGCTATTACAACAGGTGCAGTACTCAACTTACTCTTTAAAGTCTCAATAGCTGCCAAACAATTACTATCAAAATTAAAGGGCTTGTCTTTAACAAGCAAATCAGTTAATGGTTTGGCCACTTTTGAGAAGTCTCTGATAAACCTGCGATAGAAGACTGCATGTCCTATAAAGCTCCTTATCCCCTTTTCATTCACGGGGGGTGGAAGATTAGCTATCACCTCCACTTTGGCTTTGTCCACTTCAATTCCTTAATGGGAAATCTTGTGGCCAAGCACGATACCTTCCTGCACCATAAAATGGCATTTCTCCCAATTGAGAATAAGGTTAGTTTCCTGACACCTTTTCAAAACAAGAGATAAGTTAGCTAAACAAATAGCAAAAGAAGAACCAAAAACAGAAAAATCATCCATAAACACCTCCATATGCTTTTCAAGCATGTCGGGAAATATAGATGTCATACATCTCTGAAAAGTAGTTGGGGCATTGCATAACCCAAATGGCATCCGTCTGTAAGCAAAAATACCATAAAGGCATGTGAATGCAGTCTTCTCCTGATCTTCTGGGGCTACAGCAATCTGATTGTACCCCGAATATCCATCCAGAAAACAGTAATACTCATACCCTGCAAGTCTCTCTAACATCTGATAAATAAAAGGAAGAGGAAAATGATCCTTCCTTGTCGCAGTGTTGAGTCTTCTGTAATCAATGCATACTCGCCACCCTGTTACTGTGCGAGTTGGAATCAGCTCATTTTTTTCATTCAAGATCACTGTGGTTCCTCCTTTCTTCGGTACCACATGTACTGGACTCACCCAAGAACTATCTGAAATAGGATAAATTAATCCTGCATCCAACAACTTTACAACTTCTTTCCTAACTACTTCTTTCATTGCTAGATTTAACCTCCTTTGAGGTTGCACAACCGGTTTCTGGTTATCCTCCATCAGTATTTTATGCATGCATACCGTGGGGCTAATTCCTTTTATATCCTTGATAGTCCAACCAATAGCACTCCTATTCTTCTTAAGTACCTGTATCAACTTTTCTTCATCTTTTTCATTTAACTCAGAATTGATAATAGCAGGACATTTTTCTCCAGATTCTAGAAAAACATATTTAAGATTAACAGGTAGTTGTTTTAACTCGGAACTTGTACCTGTTTTGTTTTCCTTTTTATCTTCTGTTTCTGGTGAACCTCTTAAATCCTCCCACCGGTGTGGTTTGGATTTCAACCAAGGTGGTTGTGCATCAAGTAGAGCAAGAATTTCTTTTTCCTTCTCATTATCACTCTCCTCCATCTCCTCAGTTGACAAGCACATAACTCTTTCTAATGGTGATTCTGGAAAACTACTCTGAACGTTATCGGCTACTATCTGATTAATCACTTCCACTGAGTGATTTGTACCTACATCCTCTTTGTGCTTCATAGTGCTTCTCACATTAATTTTTAGCTCCTCATCATAAACCTTAAGAGTCATAGTACCATTTTCAATGTCTATCATACACCTACCTGTCTCTAAAAATGGTCTACCCAAGATCAGGGGTATCTCCTCATCTTCTGGCATTTCCAGAATTACAAAATCAATAGGAAAAACAAATTTATCAACTTTAACCAGAACATCTTCAACAATCCCAAAGGGTTTCTTCACTGAGTGATCGGCAAATTGAAGTTTCATTCTAGTGTCTTGAACTCTTCCAATCCCGAGTTTCCTGTAGATGGACAAAGGCATAAGGCTCACACTAGCCCCCAAATCAATCAGAGCCCTTTTAAAGGACCTATCTCCAATGGTGCAAGGAATAGTAACCGAGCCTCTATCTGGTTTTTTAACTGGAATCTTCATACCCTGCAAAATAGCACTACAAGTTTCAGTTAGTATAACAAAGTCAGTGTCGGTGGTGCGCTTCTTGGATATGATGTCCTTCATGAATTTGGCATAAATAGGCATTTGCTCGAGTGCCTCAGAGAATGGGATGTTGATTTCCAACTTCCTGAACATTTCTACAAACTTCTGAAAATTTTTCTCGTCCTGCTTCTGCTTCTTGTTCCTTTGTGGGAATGGGAGCTTTATTATGGGTTTTTGCTCAGTGGACCTTTCCTTCACAACTGGCTTCAATATGACTTCTTCAGTTGGTGGTGTTTTATTTTCTAAGATTTCCAAATCCACTTCAAGCAATGTACCTTCTTCCTCAACTTTCTTTTCAAGAACTTCATTCGCTTTTCTACTTCTTGTAGTTACTGCACTCACATTATTATGCTCTCTTGGATTTATCACAGTTGCACTTGGTAAAGCACCTGGTGCTTGAGAACTCGTGATCTGCTGTGCTATCTGTCCAAGTTGAAGTTCAAGATTTTTGATAGAAGCATTAATGTTCCTTTGGTTATTTCTTGTCTCTTCCTGGAATTTAACATTCTGCACTGCCATTTTTTCAATGGCTATCTCCCAATCTACTTTCTTCGTCCCTTGTTGCTGATAGGATTGCTGAGGTGGCTGATATTGTTGCTGGTAAGGTGGTTGTTGTTGAGGCATGTACTGTTGTTGTTGAGGAACTTGCTTTTGGACATTACCCTGTTGATCCTTCCACGAAAAATTTGGATGATTTTTCCACCCTGGATTATAAGTGTTGGAGTAGGGGTTATTTTGCCTCAAGAACTTTATAGCCTCCACTTGTTCTGCAGTAGCAACACAATGAATGGCAAAGTGTGGTCCATCACAGATTTCACAAACCATCGCTTAAGCAGGTTGAACTTGAGCTAGCGTCTGAGTACCTAAATTCATACCTTTCAGTCTTCTTTCCACTTCAGCTTTAATTTGATCTTCCATGTTCACAACCTGATTTGCCAGTTTTAAATCAATTTTTCCTTCAGGTTGACTCACAGTACGATCATAGAGCTCCAAATGCTCATTAGCAGCAATAGCCTCAATAATCTTCTTAATACTAGTGGCTGTTGAGAAATTAGTTGAGCCACCGGCAGCTGTATCAATAAGTTGCTTTGTCTTCAATTTCAACCCATTCACAAAGTTTTGCATTTGTTCAGTTGCGTCCAGATTATGAGTGGGACATGCAACTAAACACCTCTTAAACCTTTTGTACGCATCTCCCAGTGACTCTCCATCTTTCTGTTTGACGCTTCCATGACGGCTATAAACTTAACTTTGGTAGTAGAGAGTGAAACACACTTTTGCAACTTTAATTTCCAAGTCACGACTCCTCCGGCAAAAGTCACCATATACCCCGAAGTGGATTTTTGATCATCAAAGCTTCCGGTTAGATCTGAATTCATATACCCAACCAACATAGACTTCTTGCATCCCAATGTTAGCTTCAAATTTGACGAGCCACACAAATATCTCATCGTCCACTTCACGGCCCCCCAATTACCTTTTCTCAGATTTGAGAGATATTGATCCACCTTTCCCACGGAATGAGCAATATCGGGTCTTGAACAAACCATTGCATTCATTAAAACTACCAATGGCCGACGAGTACGGAATATCCTTCATACTCAACTTTTCTTCATTCATAGATGGATATAGTTTATGACTAAGCTTGGAATGAGAAGCAAGTCGAATGCTCACCTTTTTAGCCTTATCCATACTAAAACGCCAAAGGAATTTCTCATCATACATTTCTTGTGACAAGTACAACTTCTTCTCATTTCTATCTCGAAAAATTTCAATATCAAGAATTTTTAGAGCCTCTCCTAAATCCTTCATAGCAAAAGATTCACTCAAAGTGTTCTTCAAATCTTTATTCTTGAAATATTCTTTCCAACAATTAGCAAATCATCTACATAAAGCAAAAGAATAATGAAATCACCTTTGATTAAATTTCGAAAAAAACACACAATGATCGGCCTTGGTTATCTTATACCCATGTTCAATCATCATCGAGTTGAACTTTTGATACCACTGGTGAGGTGCTTGTTTCAAAACATAAAGACTTTTTCCCAATTTGAAAACATATATTTTTCCCTTTCTCTCGGAATCCATGCAGTTGCTCCAAATAAATTTCTTCATGTAGATCACCGTGAAAGAAAGTCGTCTTCACATCTATTTGCTCTAACTCAAAATCAAGACTAGCAACTAGCCCAAGAACCACTCAAATAGATTGCATCTTTACAATCAGAGCAAAGATCTCACCATAGTCAACACCTTCCCGTTGTTTAAAACCTTTTACCACCAAGCGAGCCTTGTATCTTCTTTGAAAAGTACACTCATCTTGCTTAATCCGATAAACCCATATATTCTTCAATGCTCTCTTACCGTTTGGTAACTTCACTAACT
This sequence comes from Vicia villosa, assembly GCF_029867415.1. NCBI lineage: Eukaryota > Viridiplantae > Streptophyta > Magnoliopsida > Fabales > Fabaceae > Vicia > Vicia villosa. Next base: position 193,151,494 of record NC_081180.1, read on the forward strand.
CAAAAGTATTATTCTCACAAAGTGATTGGATTTCATCCTCCATGGCATTCATCCACTCATTTTTGTTCTCATCCTCCAAAACTTCTTTAAAGCTTTTGGATTCTCCATCATCGGTAAGAAAAACATACTCGTTCGAGGGGTACCGAATGGAAGGCCTTTTATCACGAGTAGACCACCTCAATTCATTAGAAGCAACCGGTTGCTTAACACTTTCAACCTCTTGATCAACCTCATTTTCAATAACGTCTTTCGTAGCACCTACATCAACAATATCATTATGATTTAAAACATTATCAACATTCAAATCCATACCTTGATTTTCAATTGGAATATCTTTAAAAATGATAGGGGTAGAAGAAATGGTAGTTTAGTCCATATCAACAATTTCTTCGTCTTCAAAATTCAGATCTTTATTCTCAACTTTGTTGTTAACCTCAATAGTATAATCCTCTATAAATACGACATCACGACTATGAATAAGCTTTCATTGAACCGGATCAAATAATCGATACCCAAACTCATTAATCCCATACCCAACAAACACACATTTCTTCGGCTTCTCATCCAATTTCAATCTCTCATCCTTCGAAATATGCACATAAGTTATGCACCCAAACACCCGAAGATGGTCGTAAGAAATATATTTACCACTCAAAACATGATTTGGAACATAAAACTTCAATGGAACACATGGAGTGAGGTTTAAAATATGTACAAATGTGATCAATGCTTCTCCCCAAATGTATTTCGGTAACTTTGATTAAGAAAGTAAACATCTCACCCTTTCCATCAAAATTCTATTCATTATTTCGGTTAACCCATTCAATTGTGGTGTCTTTGGAGGAGACTTTTGATGACGTATACCTTGATCTTGACATAATACTTGTCGAAGGGTCCAACATACTCTCCCCTGTTATTGGTTCGGATTCACTTTTCTCTTTTAATTGATGCTTGAAATGACTTAAAGATATCTAACACTTAATTTTTTTTCTTAAAGGTATAAGCCCATGCTTTCCGAGAATAATCATCAATGGAATTCACAAAGTAATAAGCACTATCAAGTGGCCGTGTCTTCATCGAACCACACACATCAGAATGTACTAAATTCAACACTTATGATTTCGTCTTTGGTTTGGATGACGTAACGGAAACCTTCCTTTTCATACTCGTCAAACAATGCAAACACTTTCTCAACTTTGCATTGGAAACACAATACTACACATTCTTCTTTGCAAAAATGCTCAAACCTTTTTTACTCATATTGTAACACCCCGATTTTCGCTATTCAATGATTTAGTGTTATTTTGATATTTTGTTGATTTATTGGATGAATTTTCTTTGATGTTATATGATGATTGTGGTATCGGAGAGTATGTATCCTTAAAATGGAGGGTAGTGCCTTTGAATTAAAAGTTGCATAATTAAATAAATAAAATTAGTTCTAATCATTCATTTGATTTAATTTAGGGTTAATAGCACTTCAACCCCCTGTAATGTTAGCGAATTTTGTTTTTCCCCCTCCCTACCTTTTGGCAACGTTTTTTTTAAAAAAACCGTTGCCAAAACCTGCCTTTGGCAACGGTAGGGGGTAACCCAAAACACGCTCATATTACAAGGGGGGAAAAGTACTATTAACCCTTTAATTTATTAGAAAATTAGATGATTTAATATGACTGAAATAAGAATTATTATTGAGGTCTAATAAAAATAATAATAATAAGAGAGTAAATGAGTAAATAGTTAGTGGGCCTATGTTGTGTTAGCATGAGGAATAGTGGGGGTGTGTTTATTAAGCCCATTAGTGAAGTTAAAAGTTAGTAAGGAGTTAAATAAAAATAAGTAAGAAAATAGAATGGAAAATAGAGAATTTGGAGAGAACGTGAAAAGAGAAGTTTTTCGTGAAATAGAAGAAGAGGCACAAAGAGGCTAGGGCAAGGATTCCATTGAAAGAGTATAGAACCTTCAATCCAAGGTAAGGGTGGGGCTCTTACTCTATAAGATTTGGTATGATGATTTGTATGTAGGAATGAGTTTTGGAGTTTTATTGATAACTTAGGTTTGGAAGGGGAATTATATGAAATTAATAAAATCGATGCATGTTTATAATAATTCTTGTTGCAATGTGTTGTATGGATATTGTATGGCTTATATTGTATGAATTATGGCTTTGTTGTTGTGTTTTGTAAAAATTCTTATTTTGACCGCAAAACGAAGAATCCTATGAAATTGATGAAATTGATGTTTGTTAGTGATGATTCTTGTTGATATATGTTGTATATGTTTTGTAGAACTTATATTGCATGAATTTCAATGTTGTTGTTATGTTTCGCAAAAATTCATATTTTGACCGTAAAACAAAGAATTATATGAAATTGATGTATTTAGTGATGATTCTTGTTGATATATGTTGTATATGTGTTGTAGAACTTATATTGCCTGAATTTTTATATTGTTGTTGTGTTTCGTAAAAATTCGTATTTTCATCGTAAAATGTATAATTCTATGAAATTGATGTATGTTAGTGACGATTCTTGTTGATATGGCTTGTATACGTGTTGTAGAATTTATATTGCATGAATTGTGATGTTGTTGTTGTGTTTCGTAAAAATTCGTATTTTGACCGTAAAATGAATAATTCTATGAAATTGATGTATGTTAGTGACGATTCTTGTTGATATGGCTTGTATACGTGTTGTAGAATTTATATTGCATGAATTGTGATGTTGTTGTTGTGTTTCGTAAAAAATCGTATTTTGACCGTAAAATGAAGAATTCTATGAAATTGATGAAATTGATGTATGTTAGTGACGACTCTTGTTGATATGTGTTGTAGAACTTATATTGCATGAATTGTGATGTGTTAGAACATAGTTTGGTTCTAATTATATTTTAGTGATTTAATGATAACAAGCAAACAAATTTTGTATAAAGCAAACATGGTACTCTAATCATATGGTTCTAATTTTAGAAGATGTACCAGTACCAGCAATTACCAGCAATCAGAACTTGAAGAATCAGAACTTAAAGCTAGAGAAACTTCTGATACCGCATGCTCCAAACATATCTATCGCAGAAGTTGAAGAACAAGGCTGAACAGAAGATTATAAGGAATTATTCAAGTTAACACCGCTGAAAAGCAACTTCTAATACCGCACGCTGAAAACATATCCAAAACAGAAGTTGAAGAACAAAGACTGAACAGAAGTTTACGCAAATTTATTCAAATTAAACCGTTGAAGACATAATCATTAGCAAAATGGTTGCAACACTCCAAAAGCATAATTTCCAAGGTTGATTGAAGAAGTTATCCACATGTAAATTCTTGGAGAAAGCAAAAGCAAAGACAACACGCAAACCATTTAATGTTGAATGCAAGCTTTGGAGATAACGGTCAAAACTTCTGAAGCCATATATACTCATGATCTTTTGAAGAACAAATACAACACAACGAGTGAAATAGAAGAAAACAAGAAAGAACACTCAAGAACGCTGCAACTCTGAAAAATCATCAATTGTGAAGAAAAACTCTCTGAAGCTAAATTCTCTAATTCAAATTCTGAGTTCATCATTGTGTACTTAATCTTAGTGAAATATCACAGTGGCGATTACAACATTTTAGAAGAAAAACTATACACTATCACCAGAAGTTACGTGGTAACTTAGTCCTTGAGAGACCAGTTGGGTCAGAAGTCTCAAGAAGTCTAGGACTAGTTGAGTCTTAGAAGATTGGTTAGTCACAAGCAGTGGGCTTGTGCGGGATCGTTAGTCACTAGCAGTTTGGCTCGTGGATTGTATTGTGAGTCACGACAGTTGGTTGTGCAAGTGTAATCAGGTTGTGATTATAGTGGATTAAGACCTCGGTTGATAGAGATGGTTACAATCATTGATAGGAAAATAGCAAGTGTACTATTTTTGCCTATTGTAGTGATAAAAGGAGTTTTCTCCGAATGTCGATCTCAAGGACTGCTTGAGGATATAGAGTTGGAATATGATTTCAATTAAACAAAAGGTCACTGGTAAATGGTTTGGTTTATAAGAAAATGATTAAAATATGTAATTCAGACTAGCGAATAAATGAGTTAAACGAATAACAGATATGAGTAATATGCTAAAGGTAGGTGAATGATTATGCCTGCAATAATTTCGACTTATCAGTGCAATAATATACTTCACAGCAATTGATTACCGGTTCTCTAGAGCATCTAAGCCTAAATCCTTAGTCAGAAGATCTTTGAACACATACCCTAACTTCTATGTCCATAGTCAATTACGGTAATCATCAAGCATTCAAATATCGAGAATTTTTCGGTCAAGATAAAATATTTCTAGTCCTAGATAATATTTATTATCCAATGTTCTTATTCAGGTCGATAAACAAAAGTTGCCCAGCTTAATATTTATAAAAACTCATAATCCGTTTTTCCGACGGTGTACTCATTAAGAACGATAACAAGAACAAATCAATTTAACAATGAATAACAAAAATTAATGCATTGACAAATACGAATTCATTACATTCAGAATCAGGGTCACCCCCTTAGAAAAAGGGGGTTTAGCTACTCATAATCAAAAACAAAGCAATGAAAAGAATTGTTGTCATTACAAAATCTGTGGAGGAATCAATCTTCAATTGTGTAAACTCTTGAATGATGTGAAACCCTTGCCAAATTTTGAGTTCTCCAGCGCTCTGAACGTGTCTTTGCAGTCAAAAATCGTCCAACCCGGTGAAATTCGCAATACTGGTTTATATAGGTCTGAGATGGGCAACATTTTGGGCCTCATACGCGTATGATATTCCCTATACGCGTATGGGCAGAGTCAATTTTGCACATGATTTCAAAAAAACGCGTATGAGACGCGTATAGGCTAGGGGGCATACGCGTATGACATTCCCATACGCGTATGAGTAGACTTGTTTTTTGCCTTGGACTTTAAGGAACGCGTATGGGACTTGTGGCTGATTGAGCCATACGCGTATCAGAAGGGCCATACGCGTATGGGCTGCCTTGACCACGATTTTCTTCCTTTCTTGCTTGCTTGTCCCAGCTTTTGTGCTCCTGATCTTGGACATCCATGCTCATAAACCTGAAATCACTAATTATACCAAAAAGAGCGTAAAAAGAAACTAGAAAGAGATTGCCTTAAGCAAAATACTTTTTACTGAAAAGAACATAGATAACTTAAAATCGCGTGTTAAATCAAACAGTTTACCTGAATTCTTACTTTTTAAATGGTGAAATACTAACAAAAATGGTGACTGATCAATCATCCAGAAGATGCAGGTGAAAAGATAGCAAGGAAGAACATGGATGATAAACAGAAGAAGGAATTCAAGAATCATCATAAAGCCAGAATTATCTTGCTGAGTGCTATCTCTCAGGCAGAATATGAAAAAATCACCAACAGAGATACAACACATGATATATTTAAGTCACTCAAGATGACTCGTGAAGGAAATGCTCAAGTCAAAGAAACAAAAGCTCTAGCTTTAATCTAGAAGTATGAAGCCTTCAAGATGGAAGAGGACGAGACTATCGAAGCCATGTTCTCAAGATTTCAAACCTTAACAGTTGGTCTAAGAGTTCTAAACAAAGGATACACCAAAGCTGATCATGTAAAGAAAATTATCAGAAGTCTACCAAGAAGATGGGGGCCAATGGTTACAGCATTCAAAGTTGCAAAGAATCTTGATGAAGTATCCCTTGAAGAACTCATCAGTGCACTAAGAGGCCATGAGATTGAGCTTGATGCAAATGAGCCTCAAAAGAAAGGTAAGTCTATGACTCTTAATTCCGTTAAAAAATCTGAAACTAATGCTTTGTAGGCTAAGGAAGAATTCTTAAGTGAGTCCAGATCAGAGGAAGAAGATGAGTTGTCTCTTCTATCCAGAAGAGTAAGTCAACTCGGGAGGAACAAGCAAAGGAAGTTCAAAAACTACAAAAGACCAGAATATAAAAGAGAAACATCTGAATACAGAAGGCCTAGCAGAAGAAGTGGTGTGTGCTATGAATGCAACGAACTAGGACACTTCAAAAGTGAATGTCCTAAACAGCAAAAAGAAAGGCCTAAGAAAAGATCTGAAAGGAAGAAAAGTCTGATGGCTACTTGGGATGATTCTGAATCATTTGAAGACGAATACAACTCAGAAGATGAACATGCCAACATAGCATACATGGCCACCGCAGAAAATGACTCAGACTCAGAAGGTGAATCAAACGAGGTATTTTTTGAACTTACTAGAAAAGAACTTGAAGAAAGCTTATTAGAACTTTTAGAAAGACATAATAGATTAAGAACAAAATTTAAAAGGCTAAAGATTGAACTGTTAACTGAAACAAAGAAACTTAAACAAGAAAATTATGAACTTAAAGTTAACACTACACAACTAATAGAGGAAAAGGAAACAAAGATTCTTAATTCAAATAGCACCTTAAAATCTGATATTCTGAAAGAATATGATGATAGTTTTCAAAAAAATTCTTGTTAAAAGCATAAACAGAAGGAAAATGGCCTCAGTGATTTATGGTGTTAGTAGAAGCAATCGAAATGGAATTGGCTACGAAACACCTCAGGGTAAGGATCCATATATACCTAAATCAGTTGATGACATGAAAATAAAATATAAACCTTTGCACACACAGTTTAACTATGGTCACACTCATAATATTAAATATACATCTACTCTGAAAACTATTGTGCTAGACCTAAGCTAAGACAAAGCTTCAGGCACACTAACATCAAAGGACCCAAAAAGATATGGGTACCTAAGAAGAAAATTGTCTATGTTGCAGATGCCTTTAGCAGTGAAGTCAAAACACCAGTCATGGTACCTGGACTCTGGATGCTCGGGTCACATGACGGGAAGAAGGTCTATGTTCCAAAGCTTGGAACTTAAATCCGGCATAGACGTCAGATTTGGAGGGAACCAAAAGGGAAAGATCATTGGATCAGGAACTATTGGTAATGGTAACTCTCCCTATATAACTAATGTTTTACTTGTTGAAGGATTAGCTCATAATTTGTTGTCCATTAGTCAACTAAGTGATAATGGTTATGATATAGTCTTTAATCAAAAATCATGCAAGGCTGAAAGTTAGAAAGACGAATCAATTCTTTTTACTGGTAAAAGAAAGAATAACATTTATAAGATTAATCTTTCTGATCTTAAATCTCAGAAAGTGACTTTTCTTCTGTTTGTAAATAATGAGCAATGGATTAGGCACAGAATATTGGGACACGTTAGCTTGAGGAGATTATCTCAACTAACAAACTCAACTTAGTAAGAGGACTGCCCAATTTAAAGTTCAACTCAGATGCTCTTTGTGAAGCATGTTAGAAGGGGAAGTTCTCAAAATCCTCTTTCAAATCTAAAAATGTTATTTCTTATTCAAGACCTTTAGAACTTCTACATATTGATTTATTTGGTCCAGTGAAAACAGCATCTATAAGAGGTAAGAAATAAGGTTTAGTCATTGTAGATGACTACCGCAGATGGACATGGGTAAAATTCTTAAAACATAAAGATGAAACGCATACTGTTTCCTTTGACTTCTGTAATCAAATACAAAATGAAAAAGAATCTAAAATTATTAAGGTCAGAAGTGATCATGGAGGAGAATTTGAGAATCATCTCTTTGAGAAGTTCTTCAAAGAAAATGGAATCTCTCACAACTTCTCCTGTCCTAAAACACCTCAGCAGAATGGGGTTGTAGAACGTAAAAACAGAACATTACAAGAAATGGCAAGGACAATGATCAATGAAGCCAATTTGGCTAAGCACTTCTGGGCAGAAGCAGTAAACAGTGCATGCTATATTCAAAATAGAGTGTCCATAAGACCTATTCTGGATAAGACCCCTTATGAACTATGGAAGAATAGGAAACCTAACATTTCATATTTTCACCCATTTGGTTGTACTTATTTTATTCTTAATACTAAAGAACATCTGAACAAGTTTGATTCTAAGGCTCAAAAGTGTTTTCTGCTAGGATATTCTAAACGCTCAAAAGGCTACAGAGTACATAACACAGAGACATTAATAGTTGAAGAATAAATCAATATCAGATTTGATGATAAGCCTGGCCATCAAAAGCCAAAGAAAATTGAAAATTTTGCAGATACAGAAGAACAACCTTTAAATCTTGATGATTCAGAAGACAGAGATACATCAGAAATCACATCAACCATGGAGAACATGAGAACTTCTAAAGAAAACTCTCAGAAAAGATTTCCAAGACTAACTACACATCATTCAGAAGATGTTATCCTGGGCAAGAAAGATGATCCTATCAGAACTAGAGCATACCTAAGAAATAATGAAAATTCATTATTTGGATTAGTATCAATCATAGAGCCAACTTCAGTAGATGAAGCACTTCAAGACACATATTGGATTATTGCTATGCAAGAAGAGCTAAATCAATTCACCAGGAATGATGTATGGGATTGTCGCGCGCTCGGTTTTTTGCCATACCTCTCGCGGAGAGATACGCGAACTAACTCTTTTTTGTTTCTGCTTTTGTGTTTGAAAATCAGAGAGTCGCCACCGACCTTTTATTTTATCCAATTAAGGAAAGGTTTATAAAAGAAACAAAAAAAAGACCTTTAAGAAATTCTGGGTAAGGGGGTAGGTTATACAAAGGGAAGGTGTTAGCACCCTTTGTATCCATGGTTATCCATGGGCTCTTTAATTTGCTTAGCTCACTTGTTTTCAATTACTTTTCGATTGCCTTGAAATGCTCGTATGTGGTTCCAAATACCTTTGTAAATTGACTTTGTAATGATCCTTGTGCGGATGTATACAAAGTGTTTTTATCTTTCAAAAGATGTTTTTTGAAAAAAGAACGTTAACTTCGTAATGATCCTCGTTTGGATATATACAAAGTATTGTCTTTTTTTGAAAGTTTTATTTTGAAAAACAATGATATATGAGAGATTTGTTTGTTTTGATTTGAGCAAGCAAATTAGGAGATTTACCCTGAGTTATAAGGTCTTTATCCTATTTCCTTTAAAAATCTATCCTTTCACCGGATATAAACAAAAGTTCGATTTTGCGTTTGAAATAATAGAATTTGATTTTGATTTTGAAAAGAATGAGAAAGGGATTACCCTAAGAGGTGCAAGTGTGATTGTGTTTGGATTCAGATATTTTATCTTTGAAGTTAGTGATCTAACGATTCAATTTTATCTTTGGCATACACGCAGTTTATATGTGCTGGAATTTAAAATGCGGAAATGTAAAATGCGGAAAGTAAATCTACGCTATTACATCGATTGTGCGGGAAATGTAAACTACGCTATTTACATGAATTTGACAACCTATACATTTATCTAGGAATTTAAATTGCAAGAAATATAAAAGAAATGTTTTTGGATTTTTATGATTGATTTTAATTATAATTAATGCATGATTAATTAAATTAAAATGAGGAAAAAAGATGAAAATAAATTTCAAACCTAAAAATTAAGTTCAAAATATGTTCAAAAATGCTTGTTAATTAAATTTAAAACAAAACTAATTTTTTTTTTGTTTTTTTTGAAATTTGATTTGAAATCTATTAAGTTAATTAATACATAATTATATAAATAATTACACAAATAGTTAAAACTTGAAGAGAAAATTATTCAAAATATGTACAAAATTAGTTTATAATATATAAACAATATTTAATATAAAGAACAAATTTTTTTATGATTTTTGATTGGGTGAAAATAATTAAAAGATAAATATATGCATATTATCTAATTAATTACACAAAATATTCAAACTATGAAGAAAAATAAAATATTTTTATATCAGAAAATAAAATATTATTTTAGAAACTTAAAAATATTTTTTGTGTATTTTTTGGATTTTTAAAACTATTTTTAATTAATTTAACAAAGAAATTAAAATAAAATAGAAAATAAAAAGCTGAATGATCAGGTGTGGTATTTAAATGAGGACCATGGTAAGGATGAGTGTTTTGATGCGTTGGATTGAGAGTTTAATGAGATCAGACGGCCCAGATATTGAGGTCACATGGAAAGATGATGTAAAGCGCACATGGGAACCCAGAATTCAAAAACACTGGCGCGCGCGTTCTATCCAATGAGGTGAGGACACCTCATCGTCTTCAACCTCCAGCCAGCACCTTTAATAACGTTTTTGTAATAAAAGCGATGTAATAGATACCTTCTAAACCTGCAAAATAGCGAATAGGGTCAAACATGAATATAAATTTGGCGCGACATGCCCATTCGATTCGTCTCAATCTACTGAATTCAACCATGCCCTTAATTTGTCCTATTTTTGGTTCTAACGAAAAACCCTAAATTTGAACTAAGAAACCCTAAAATGGTAGTTTCGTGTAAAGGCTCCCAAACTTTAATTAAATGTCCAGAAATGATCAGGACATTAAGCTAAGTTCAAATATATGTCTACATCTTGTTAAACATGCCTGAATGATCAGATACGAGTTGGTTTTATTTTGAATAAATCGTGACCTGTAGTGCTTAGTTCAGTGGGTTTCAAGGCTGGGAAATGATTGGAATAGTTTCAGTGATACTTGAGGAAGGTGTTTGAATGTTTAGTTTGTATTGAAACTGACTTGAATTCAAAATTCGAATTTGGAATTTCTTTGAAAAATTTAAGTGATTACAAGTATGGTTACAAGCATAGATTCTCTTCTGAATTCGTGGTTTTTTATTTGTGAAGTACTCTAAGCTATTTATAAGCTATGTTGTGCTTAGAATTGAAGCCAAGAAGCCTTTGGTTGCCTTTGTTGAATTCTTGATTTTTTTATATTAAAACCTTTGAATTGTTGACCAAGTCTTGCTTCTCTTCAATGCTCTTGCCTTGTACCTCAATCTTCTGCAGAAAATTAAAGATTCTTGGATGACTCATGCTTAGAAACTAAGCTATCCATTATCCTTCCATTTTCCATTTTCATTTAATCTTAAAATAGGATAAAATTAAACCAAAAATGGATAAAAATGGTGTGGGCTTTGTCTTGGTCGTGGGAGGCCCATAATATCATGGCAAACATGTTTGAACCATGAAAACTTGGCCCCATTTGGAAAAAAATACATTTTTGAGCAATGTTGGTTTTATGCATTTTCCCAAAATTTAGCCAACTTCAACAAGGTGTAAGTCCCTCAATTTTTGTCATATGAAGGAGATCTTGCACTTTTTGGAAACCTCAAAGAGTCCTCTAACCAATGTCTTTGGTCTCATGTCAAAATGATTTTTGATGCTCCTTGTGTGTCCTTTTGAAAAAAGTGTCTTTTTGTTGACTTTGAAAATGACCTGTAATGTCTTTGTTCATATTTTTCAAATGGTGAATGTAATGACCATGGGATCGAATGCATTTGAAAGATAATTGAATTTCCTTCAAAATGAGCTTTAGTTTGAACTTTTTGGATGAAGGATGAGAGAGTTATGACCAGTCAAAGTTCAGTTTACTTTTTAGGAGAAAACCCTAATTTTGAATCTTAGGGTTTTGTTGATTTTTTATCTTTCCTTGATGAATTATGATCATCCAATGATCAAATGATGAATCCTTTGACAAAATATGGATGTTGACAAAAAAATTCATTTTTGACTGTCTGTTGTCTTTTTGGTCAAACGGGTCGTCTGTTGACTGTTTGAGCTGCTGACGGTGCGTCTGAGTGAATTGAAGTCTGAAAATTTGTATGATGGTACTTTGAGATATATGGAGTTCCATGAAATCCATTTGAGGTCTCAAAAACTTGTTTCTCCTGAAAAAACAAGAAACCCTAATCAGGGACTGTTTGTGTAGGAGACAGTTAAGCGTACCTGATTTTTGTGCAGTGCTGAGTCTCTGCTAATCATGTGATATTCAGAAGACTTCTAGGACAAAATTCTTGGAATTTTGAAATGCAAAATTTTGATTTGATTGATGGTACAAAACACAGAGAATTGTACTGTCAGCAGTTTGACTGTCAACTGACTATTCAGGCATGTAACAGTTAGAGTGAAAAATCAACAGTCAAAGTTAATTTTCTTTTTGTTGTTTTTGTTTTATGTGAAAGATGAAAGTTTATTTACATGACTTGTTAAAAAACACAGACATAATAAATAATTATTATTTACTGTACGCGAGCAAAATTACCGATAATAACCCTAAAAATCATTTAATGCACAGAAACATAAATATTTGACTGGCAGAAAACTCACAAAATATTATCTGAATAATTAAGCAACAATATGACAAATAGTACAACATTTAATACTGACAGTACAAACATTACATACTATAATGAACGGTACGACGAGTAAACGGTACATTTAAGAAAATAAGAGATACGGCAAACTTTAAGAATGACGGTTAATAACCCATGCTATGACCAACAGAAAATAGATGATCGGGAGTGTAACCATCGCGGGTCCACATTTTTCAGGACTATGCAGACAGAAGAAGGACATGATCACCGTAGCAATGGTGATGACCATAAGAAAACACGTTTCCATCCGCTTCGCCATTTTGCCGGGGAGGAAGAGAGAATGGATATGAAGTAGAAATTTGAGAAATGATTTAGAATTTGATGTGAGATTTTATGGAAAAAATGAGAGGTATTTATAGAATGAAAAGAAGGATAGAGACGTTGGGGAATGAAGTGATTCCGTACAAAAGGAAAATTTGAGTGGAAGTAAGATTTGAAAGAAAGTGTATGATAGTGTTGGGAAAAAGAGAGATGTGTAGAATAAAGTTAAGATTTGATTTTTGAAAATGAGATTTGAAAAGAGATTTCGAAAATAATGGAATATAGTACAAAAGTTAGTGGGAAACAAAAATTAGTAATAATTTACTTGTTTACCAGTACAGTCTGAATCCCGGACTCTGCGCCTGCAAAAGATTTAATTCTGTACCAATTGCGTCAGTACTATTTATCTGTAAACAAATATCAAATAAATAGCGTGTGTGAAGCAATAAACAGTACTTGGCGTTTGCGTAAGAATAAATTCAACAGCAAGCAAAAATACTGTATAAGAAAAAATTCTAAAAATCAAGTATTCATAAATCAGGATGTGAAAATCCAAGATTATATGAAACTCTTAATTTTTAGATTGAAGTTTTCTTAAAAAAAGATGCGGGAAAATTTTGGGGTATAACAGTTGCCCCTATTCAATCTTCTTAAACCTGAAGAGATTGTCTGAAATCTGAAGGTGGAAGATGATTGAATATTTTAGATGCCCTGAAAATTTGCACTTACCTCCATCGGGAGTGATGTTGGAATTTGTCTTTGAATGTTGTCTGAGAAATGTGGTTGGAAGATTGAAACATTACCTGGGATGGGCTTTCAGATGCCCCCTGGCAAATGTGTTTGATGGTTTGTTCATCAGAATGAATCCATTGATTATATCTTGATGAAGGATTTGAAAGTCTTTGTGTTGACTGTTTCGGAACCGTCCAAGGTTACCGCTTTAAGTCTAGGAGGATGATTGTTATGGAACTGTCCAAAGTTTTTCCGCTTTAGATTTTGAAAGTTGGTCGTTGTGGAACCGTCTGAGGTATCAGCTTTAGATCTTCGATGGTAGATCGTTCTGGAACCGTCTGAGGTATCAGCTTTAGATCTTCGATGGTAGATCGTTCTGGAACCGTCTGAGGTATCAGCTTTAGATCTTTGATGGTAGATCGTTCTGGAACCGTCTGAGGTATCATCTTTAGATCTTCGATGGTAGATCGTTCTGGAACCGTCTGAGGTATCAGCTTTAGATCTTCGATGGTAGATCGTTCTGGAACCGTCTGAGGTATCAGCTTTAGATCTGCGTTGCTTGTTTTTTGAGTTGATAAGTAATTTGAAAAGGAGAGATCTCTTCAGAATGAATCCTTGGCTTGATTATGTCTGAGAGGACTGCTTATTTGAATAGAGTTCAAGGGGAACACTGTATGTGATTGAGAACATCTTTGTTGAAGACATCCGTCTTCCTGAAAAATCAAGTTAGTGATATGCAATGGCATGATGTATGTAATGCATGAGATTCTCTAACTAAAGGAGAAATATGCATGTTATGTATGCGTTTGTCATGAAATATTATATGCTGTGTATGAATATGCGTATGACGTATGATGTATGATGTATGATGTATGATGTATGATATATGATGTATGATTGGGAAAGTAAATCCCAGCTAGTCAGTCATCTGGAGATGAAGGTATTGTGATTGTTGATGATCTTTTGAGTGGGAATGAGGAAGATGCATAATCCTCCGATGCACTATTTGACCAAGTCCTGGTGTGGAGACCACACCTTCTGGAGATAGTAATCTGGAACAGCCCTGCTGGGGGATAAGATTTCTCGAATCACTTCGTTTGGAGAGAAAAATCTTATCGAGGAATTTGCTGAGAAGTGCATTTCTCTTGGGGATTTTCTTCTGATGCTGGTTTCGGGATGATGTCCAAATGATTGGGACATTACCTGAATGTTGTTCCTGTTTTTCCTGGTAAACATCAATCATATTCAAATGCACATGTTCATTCAAAATTATCATTGGGACGTTTATGTATTCAAAACAGAAAAAAGTGAAAATGTTGATTTTGAGCCTAAGCTGCATTGATTTTTGAAAAAGAGCCATGATAGGCTGATTAGTTCAAGGAAACAAAAATCCTAGTAGTAGGAAATTGTCATAAAGCTTTGGAAAATATTTATAAAGATAAATAGCTATGTGAAAACAATCCAGTCAAGTTTCAATTCTGCTATTGCCAATCTGTCTTCGAACATCTCATCCCTCGCTTGTTGGAAGAAAGTAATTGGACTGTTCGGTGTCTTTGATGTGTTGAATCTTGAAGGTGAAAAGGCAGCTATACAGAACATAGTTGTACGCTTTATTCCCTAACTTTTGCCTAGGCTGCCTTTTCAGGTTTTCAGCCTACCAGGATAGTATTATTTAGTCTCTAATTTTTGCCTGGACCGCCCTTTCGGGTTTTCAATCCACCGAGACGCTCATTTTTTTCCTAAGTTGCCCTTTCAGGTTTTCAACTTAGCGACCTTTTCTTTTCAAGTGAAGTATTTTTTGACTATGTCCGCATTCACAGGGTGTGGGAAATCCTCGCCATCCATGGTGGTAAGCAACATGGCACCGCCGGAGAATATTTTCTTGATTACAAATGGTCCCTCATAAGTGGGAGCCCATTTGCCCCTGGGATCACCTAGTGGTAAGATGATGCGTTTGACAACCAAGCCACCAGTTTGGTATGCTTGACTTTTGACTTTTTTTGTTGAAGGCTTTGATCATGCGCTTCTGGTACAATTGACCATAACAAATAGCTGCGAGCCTTTTCTCATCAAGCAAGTTTATCTGGTCTAACCGGGTCTGAATCCAATCGTCTTCGTCTAGATCGGCTTCTTTCATAATCCTTAGGGAAGGGATTTGAATTTCAATTGGAAGAACTGCCTCCATACCATAGACTAAGGAGAATGGAGTTGCCCCTGTTGAAGTACGCGCAGATGTGCGATAACCATGAAGAGCAAAAGGTAACATCTCATGCCAGTCTTTGTAGGTTACTGTCATCTTTTGTATGATTTTCTTGATGTTTTTATTGGCAGCTTCCACTGCGCCATTCATCTTTGGTCGATATGGAGAAGAATTATGATGTTTGATCTGGAATTGTGTGCAGAGTTCAGTAATCATTCTGTTGTTTAGATTTGTGCCATTGTCCGTGATGATCCTTTCGGGAATGCCATACCGACAAATGAGATTGTGCTTGATAAATCGGGCCACAACATTTTTGGTGACAGAAGCAAAAGAAGCTGCTTCTACCCATTTAGTGAAGTAATCAATAGCGACCAGGATAAAGCAATGTCCGTTGGAGGCAGTAGGCTTGATTTCTCCAATCATATCAATACCCCACATTGCAAAAGGCCAAGGAGCTGTCAGGACGTTTAATGGGACTGGAGGTACATGTACCTTGTCTGCATATATCTGACATTTGTGACAGGTTCGGGAATGATGACGACAGTCCGTCTCCATGGTAGACCAGTAATAACCTGCTCTGAGGATCTTTTTAGCCATTGTATGTCCACTTGAATGAGTACCAAAGGCACCATCGTGTATGTCTTCCATAATCTGTTCTGCTTCCTTCTTGTTTACACAACGAAGTAAAGTCGAGTCATGGTTGCGTTTGTATAGGGTTCCATTACTTAGAAAGAATTTGGCGGCAAACCTCCTTAGAAACTTTCTGTCGTTGATGGACGCCCCTTCAGGGTACTCCTGAGTTTCGAGATATCTTTTTACTTCATGGAACCATGGTTTTTCTCCCGTTCCTTCGGCATTGATCTCATTGCTGTAGGATGGTTCATCTTGTCTGTAAATGGTGATCGTCGGTGCCTCATTGTCCCAACTGACTTTGAACATGGATGACATGGTAGCCAAGGCATCAGCTAGTTGATTTTCCCCGCGTGGGATGTGTTCAAAAGTGATTTCTTCGAAATAAGGAATCAGACTCAGCACATATTCTTTGTAAGGAATTAGATTCTGGTGCTTCGTGTCCCATTCCTCTTTGACTTGGTAAATTACCAAGGCCGAGTCTCCGTAGACCTTCAGGAACTTGATTCTTAGATCGATTGCAGCTTTGAGACCCAGAATACATGCTTCGTACTCGGCTATATTGTTAGTGCAGTTGAAGCATAATCTGGCAGTGAATGGTGTATAACCTCCTGCAGGAGAAATGATCACAGCTCCGATGCCATTGCCAAGTGCGTTAGAAGCTCCGTCAAAAACCATAGTCCACCGGGATCCTGGCTCGGGTCCTTCTTCTGGTCCTGGTTGTTTGTAGTCATTGACTAGCATAATGTCCTCGTCTGGGAAGTCAAAGTTCAATGCTTGATAATCATCCACTGCTTGATGAGCCAGATGATCAACTACCACACTTCCTTTGATTGCTTTTTGTGAAGTGTATTGAATGTCATATTCTGTTAGGATCATTTGCCATCTTGCTATTCTTCCAGAGAGAGCAGGTTTTTCGAACACGTACTTGATAGGATCCATTTTGGAGATTAGGAAAGTGGTGTGATTTAGCATATACTGTTGTCGCACGCTCGCGAAAATGTGAACAGAGTCGCCACCAATATATTTATCCCATAAGGGAAAGGAATATCAGAAAACCTGGAATAAAGAAAGGACAAGAAAAGGTCTTGCGACCAGAGATCGGGTAAGAAGTCGGTTACGCGAGGGGAAGGTATTAGCACCCCTCACGTCTGTGGTACTCCACAGGATCCACTTATGCTTGTTCTATTCTAAGGGTGTATAAATCTAAAGCTTAATTACTAAGGGAATGCATGCAAATGAAAGAAAAAGAAACACGGGGAAAATAAGGTTTATAAATAGTTGTGCTCGTTTAGGCCCCGCGACCTAATGCCTACGTATCCTTTTCAGGAATCAGAGCGCCGTAGTTCGGCTCTTTAGTTTTTGTTTGTTTTTGTGTTTTTTAGTTGAACAGTTACATTCACACTCCGCTGCTCGACCTCTGGAGTCTTAAGCTGGGAATGGAGCGGAAATAACGTGTCCGATTAGGAGAAAGAATGCCCTGAAGGCAAGAGAAAGAATGCCTCGGAGGCAAGAGAGAAAAGAGATTGGTTTGTGTCTTTTATGTGTGATTCCATGATGGACGAAAACCTACTACAAGGCATCGCATCACTTCCTCACTTTGATTAGCTCTGAGCCTTTATTAGATATTTTGAAATGTTTTTGGTTGGGTGTCTTTTAAGGGAAATTAATTTGTGACTTAGATCATACCAAAAAGAGTTTTGTTTTGCATATTTAGAGAAAGCACATCGAGGCCTACGCCACAATCGTTTCTCTAAATAACGGTTAAGAAATACATCGAGGTTTCACACCTCAATCATTTCTTCTCCGCTAAGTAAAGGAGATACAAAAAGAGTTCTTTTGTGAATATTTAGAGAATGCACATCGAGGCCTACACCACGATCGTTTCTCTAAACAACGGTTAAGAAATACATCGAGGCTTCACACCTCAATCATTTCTTCTCCGCTAAGTAGGAAAGAACCTACATCGGGGCCTACGCCCCAATCATTTCTTTCTTACTATGAAATATAGTAACGGTATGATCTTCATCGATATTTATTAAGTATTTTAAAAGTTGAAAAGAAAAGAAGGACAACTAGCCTAAAATGAAAACTAGTCTAATGTTATGATTCTACCTAAATGTTAGGAGCAAAAAGCGACATGAGAATATAAGCATAAGCGGAGATCGAAATTACAAGTAAAAATACAAGTAAATAACGATACAAGAATTAGTGTAAAATGGCTAACATAAACACTTGAAAATATGGTACAAGACATGAAAGTGAACGATGCAACATAGTACAAAAAATCAAATTTAAAGGACTATTTATTTTTATTGATTTTTTTATGTGACAAAGAGACAAGAATTTAATCAAGCAAGTGAATTAAAAATACAAGCCTAAAACTATTATTTTTGTGATTATTTTACTATTTTTATATGTGACAAAAATTCTATCAAGGTCTCAAAATTAATAAGAGAGAATTAGTATTAATTATCAAAATGAAAATGGCAAAAAACTAATTAAAAACTAAATTCTAATAATAGATATAGGGGGGTGCAGCACTGAATATAGTGGTGTAATAGCAGTTAGGGCGCTGGCCCATTGAGGCAGGCCCAGGACATTATTTTTGTTTCAGATTGTTGGCCAAAAATGGATAGCACGGGCCAGTGGGGTGTAAATGGTAAAACGGCCCATGTGCGATTTTATTGTTTGATTTTCTTGTCAAAGAAGTTGTATGGGCTTCATAGGTGTGTGCTTAGCAATTACGACCCAGGGATTGTTTTTATCAGATTTTCATACAGAAAAAAATAAAATTTAAAAAAACAAATTAATAATGGAAATAATGGAAAAAGAGAAATTGGGGATTAGGGTTAGGCTTTGCGCCGTTTCAACTCTTTCTCTTAACTTCTCGTTCTCGTTTCTCCTTCGTGAAAACGGCGATGGCCTTCCCCTCCTCTCCGGCGAGCGTTATGAACGCCGCCGCAACTAACCCTTCTTCTACCTCGATCTCCGTCTCTAATCCCAACCTCATTCTTTCTAATTCGTCCCTCAATTCTCTGTATTTGATTCACAACAAAACCCTAAGAAGCCTAAGAAAGCGATTACAAGATGATGATGGACGCTACTGCTCAATTCATGGGGGAAACAATCAGAAGACCACAATCTACCGTATAGCATCAACAATGGCGCAAAAGAAGATGAATGATGGAAATAGCGATTCGAAGACTTACCTGAATGTGAGCCGAAGATGGTTGTTGAGGAAAACCAGAGGTGAGGTAATATTAAGCATCCATTATTCTTCAGTTCTTTGCTCTTCTTCTTCTTCTTCTCTTCTTCTATTTCTGAATTTTTGCTTTGAAACTCTGTTGATTGTTATTCTACGATTTGTTGTTGTGTTGATGTTATTGCAGTTAGAGATGAGGCGAATATGATGATGCTGTTTGAAGGAATTTGTTGAAGATGAACGAATGGAATTGGTGGATGGGAGTGTTTCTTTGGGAGATTGAAGGTGAAGAGTAAGAGTGACGCCGATGGTTGTGATGCTGAGATGAACGTTGGATGAGGCTCGTTCTTGGAGAATTTGCAGTGATTTCGAGGCGATACGAAAGCGAAGTTGTGAGGAAGATTGAGGTTTGCGGACTTATGTATGGATTGACGATGATGAAATCTTCAGGTGTTGACCCTTTTCTTCTCCTTCTTCAATTTTCTTCTTCAATTCTGTTATGTGTGGATTTAGGATTTGGCTTGTGATAGTGATGATGGTGAGGTGCAGGTTTGGAGTTAATTCGATGAAGATGAAGGTTGAGGTTGCAGAGTTTGAAGATGGGTGAGTATGGAAGAGAGTGAAAGCGTGGAGTTTGTGATGTGGAACTGAGAGAATGAATGGAGTGAAAATGGTGGAGACGCTCAAGAATGATTGAAGTCTCTGTTATATAGGGATGAAAGGTTGGTTCTCTTCTGAAGTTTCTGTTAATTCAGTTAGAATTCTGTTAGCTTTTCTATTGGCTATAACTGAATTAGTTAGGTTTTTAAGTTTGTTATGAGTTGGTTTAGGAATCTGTTAGGTGTTTTAGAAGTTAGTTACAAGGGAAGTTACAATTCTGTTATAACTGTTAGGATGAGTTAGCTTTCTGTTGGAAGGTTAGTTGGTGGTTTGAAACTGGTTAGAGGTGAGTTATGCAGTGTTTGTTAGTACTGGCTGAAACTGGTTTTTGATATGGATGTGGCTGCTGTTTGATATTGGTGTATATGACATTTTTCTGGTTTGATTTGCAGGTACAGGCTCAGTTTTGAAGATGGAATATGGGGCTGAAGTGAATTTATCATGCAGCGGGCTCGGTTCGACTTCAAGTGCAGGCTGCAGAGCATGAAGAAAAAGGAAGAGGAACTTGGGATTAGTTTTAGGTTTAGAAGTGAGCATATGATGTTTCTTTTTTCTTTCTGTTCCATGTTCCAAAAGTAGACAAACAGTAGGGTATTGGTATGGTTTGTAAATAATGGATTTCATTTGTAAATTTGAACTTGAATGAATATATTTGGAATAATGTTGGTTTTGAATGATGTGATATTGAGAATGGATGACGAATACATTTGTTGTTGAAATTGTGGTGATCTTTGAAAGAGCTTTGAATAAAGAATTCCAATTACTCTTACACTCCATATTAGCCCGCACGAATTTTCTCTCCAAACTCAACATGTTTACAACCCACTCTAATCAAGTTATTTGAACATACATTTAAATTCATGACATTGAATAATTCCAAACAAGGGATCCCTATGATCAAACTAAATTAGTCTTGCGCTAAAACTCTTATCTTCAACCATCAGATTTAATCCAGGTTAATTGCTCTCGGCCTTAAAATATCTTGCTTTGGTGAACACACGATGGGGATTCCTTGAAATAAATGATGGTGGAAGCATCAAGGAACACCTTGGCATGAAATCTCATGAGAATTTAGATGAAGAAGAGATTCATACTGCCCAAAAATTAAAGCTTTAATCTTATAATCCAACACCCGAAGTAACATTTACTGAATCATACTTGAATGAAGTAGAAACCCCAATCTCCAAGATCCTTGAACCCAAGACAACTTTATTGATTTAATGATGCATGAGTTATGACGACCTAAGATGTAAATGAATGAGAAACATAAGCCAATTAGAAATAAAATTAGGAGGGCAAATTTTGGGGTGCAACAGCTGCCCCTATTTAATCGCCTCAAACTTGAAGGCGAGATTGGCGCTAGCCTTTCGAGCAATCAAGGTAGAAGAAGATTAAATACCAAGTAAACCCGAAAATTTGCCTGATGAGAGATGTTATCCACTGGGGAAAAGATGGTGTCAACTCCACTTAGGTAGAATGTATCAATTCTGGATTGATCAAATTGACTCTGAGTCAAAAATGAAATACACATCAACTCTGGGTTGAAAAGGAAAGGTGGGTTGACTCTGGGTCGAAGAATAAAGGGAGGTCAACTCTGGGTTGGATAAGAGGTAAACATCAATTCTGGATTGAGAACGGAAAGTGAAATTAGTATTAATGGGACAAGATATAGGCATCAACTCTGGGTTGAGAAAGAAGGAAAGAAAATCAACTCTGGGTTGAAAACAAGAGATAGACATCAACTCTGGGTTGAGAGAAAGTAAATCAACTCTGGGTTAGAAATGAAATAAACGTCCACTCTGGGTTGAAAAAGAAACGTGGGTCGACTCTGGGTTGAAGGATGAAGGGAAATCAACTCTGGGTTGAGGACAATAGGTAGACATCAACTCTGGGTTGAGAGAAGGTAATTCAACTCTGGGTTGAAAGAGGAAAGATGATCAATTAGGAATAACCATCAACTCTGGGTTGAATGAGAGAGAGAAATCAATTCTGGATTGAATAAGGGATAACCATCAACTCTGGGTTGAGAGGGAAAGGAATCAATTCTGGATTGAATAAAGGGTAACCGTCAACTCTGGGTTGAGCGGGAAAAAGGATAAAGGATAACCATCAACTCTGGGTTGAGTGAAAAAAGATAAGGGTCAACTCTGGGTTGAATAGAAGACAACCGTCAACTCTGGGTGAGTGGGAAAGCAAGGATCAACTCTGGATTGAATAAAGGATAGCCGTCAACTCTGAGTGAGTGGGAAAGAGAGATAGTCAATTCTGGATTGAACAAATGATAACCGTCAACTCTGGGTTGAGTGGGAAAGAGATCCCTAACTCGGGGTTAAAAAAAAAAAAAAAATGGAGGGAAAGTCAACTCTGGGTTGAACTCAAAAACATCAACTCTGGGTCGAAGAAAGATGAACAAGATTGACTTTAGGAGATGACACCACAATGGTAACTCTGAGTGATCCAGTGGACTATCAATGGAATGCTTGTAGGGACCTCATCTGATGAGTAACTTGGCTTATGCTTCATATGCAAAGTTTGATTTGTTTTATGCACTTCTGGAGATGCAATGCTATGGGTTCTATATGCGGTGTACTGATTGTTCAGGGTTTTTGCTTTGTGTGGAGTAGATTAAGTGGAGTTCTAAAACTCTGTTTGAGAATCGAGGTGGGGTGGATGCCCCTGATTTGTTGATGATTGGATCATGCAGGAGAAATGATAATGAAAATGCAATGATATGCATGATGTATGTATGACTATGAATGGAATGATTGTTTCCAAGATATGAAGGACGGATGGAGAATGCCCTTGTGGAAAGGTCATTGCTTGAAGGATAGGATTTGTGAAGGTGAGGTGTTTGGCTTGACTCCTCGACACTTGTCTCAATATCTGACACTTGATTGAAGATGAAGAGATGAATTGTTACTAGCTTGCCCCAACGTGTATGATCTCTTGAGATAGAACTTTGATAATGCTTGAATCATGGAGATTTGCGATGGTCTGCCCTAGTGTAGATCATGGAATGAATGTCCCAGATTGAAAGGAACTCTTCCAACCAATGGATTCTTCAGATATTTGCTAGTTGATGACCAACCTTTGCCTTTGTAAGATTACTCGATGGAATTTCAATGTTGAACTTTCCTTGGTATCAAGTACTTACTTTCAAGTTTAGAGACAATTCTGTTTTGGAAAGATAATGAGAATGCAATGCACATGTTAATCTCAAAGTAGAAGTTTTTATTTGTCAAAATGTTGTACTGATACTAACACAAATGACACAGCAACATTAGGAGTCAGTTTGACATGATTTTACAGTTTGTATGCTTTCGGAACGAACCCTGCTTCAATTAGGACTTTTGAGGGTTGTAACGTGGCCGGGTTCACGGTTTGAGAAACAAAGGATAAAGGCTCAAGTTCTACTTAACCCACCCCTTCTTCGTGATGTTCTCCAGTCCTACGTTCAGCTAGTTCGACACGAGTATTCACTTTTCAGGAAGGATTGTGATGGATGAGGATCCTTTATGGCTTTGGCGGAGGTGGCAGCCACCCTTTGATTCTTTTGTTGATGGTCACAACAACTTGTCCCTTGGAGGATTTTTCTTTTGCTTTGTTTTTTTACTTTCCCTAACTTTTGCCTGGACAAAGAGTTTCTTTTGAATTTGGTTTTCGTTGTCCAGCGGGATATGCCCTAATTTTTGCCTAAGTCATTTGCTTCAAAGCTTTTCTTTTCTTCCTTTTGACTTAGCGGGCTATTGTTTTTTTTTTTTTTTTATCATGATTCATAACTTTCTTTTCATCATTTTTGTCTCGTTCGGGAACAAGTTGTATGACTTTTGTGATTGACTTGTTGAAAAGGTTGTGACTGCCTTCTTCTTAGTGAATGAGATACATCCATTGTGGATTGTGCTCTTCTTCTTTTGTTGTGAGGTATGATTGATCCTCTGATGGAATACCTGAAGGTTGAGCGCTCGGTTGCACTAGCTGAAGACTACCCTGCCCCTGGTTAAGATTGAGGGTTTTGTTATTTTTTGAAAAGAAACTACTACTCCTTAGGCTCAAAGGGGTTGACGAAGGTTTCACTCCCTTATAACTCCAGTGTTTAGGAATGGAAACAATGCCTGTACATCGTCAGCAGGATCTTGTTCCAAAGGCATACAATTAGTGATTCATGTGTTTTTGATTTTTCATCATTCTCCTTTTTTAATTGCTTAAGACAAATGAGTGAAGTATCAGTGAACATAATGACAAAGATGAAATGATTTGAGAAAAACATGTATATTGCATTATTTTTATTTATTCAAACAGAATGAGTTTCTTACAATGAGGAGTACTTGATAACAACAAAAGTAATACAATTGAAAATACTAAAGAAATCTATACAATGGCAAGCTTGGCCTTATTCTAATGCAAATGAAATGTTCTCTGACAAACATAAAGTCTTTAGGCTCCATTGGTGGGAGGTGCCCTTTTGGGAGGCATGGATTTTCTGATAGTAGCTTGATCTTGTTTCTAATCCCCCATGATTCTTTGTCTATTGTCTCATTTCAAATATCAGTGTCGAGGAACTGTCTTGTCTGATCTGGTGGAGAGGGAGAATGTAGGAGTCTTGGTAACCATGGATGCATATGCATGAATGCAAAAATGTTAATGAAGATGCAAATGTATCATAAATCAGGATCAAGGATCAAGGCTTCTTGGATAACAACTTCTCATGGTCAATAAGATATGGTCGAATCCTCCAGATTCAGAGGTTCGACGTTGCTTTCTGGATAAACAGCTTGTTCATAAGTCAAGGGTGGTCGAATCCTCCAGATTCAGAGGTTCGACGTTGATTCTGATAGATAACCTTGCATAAGTCACATAAGGTCGAACCCTCCAGATTCAGAGGTTCGACGTTGATTATGATAGATAGTCTGAACGGGCATAGGGTGGGATGGAAGCTTGTTTTCCTGCAAAACAAAATTTCCCAACCCCTCTCACAGGTAGGATCTAGTATATGGTAGGTCAAGAAGCCAACAGAGGATTGAAAGTAGGCGCTATCATACGATATTGCCTCGTTCAACCAAGCTCTGCCCGTGGATACATGATCGGATCAATCAGACATACGTCTTCTGTCCGTCATGGCCACTCTATTCCTAGTTCCTAAGGTATCACTCATGGCCTGGGTATTGGGCCTTTTACCTCATAGAACATCCCACCCAACCTGCAAACAGAGAAAATATGTGGTCCCCACGGGGACCCATAATATAGTCCAGATGCATGCGGAAAGTAAATATGATATGCAAACAGAAATAAACATGATACGGAAACATATATACACAGGATGTAAGCATATAAATAAACAAATAAAAACACCCAAAAAAAGAAACAAACAAAGGCTAGGATCGACTCGCTAAGAATGGACCAGCACAGGTCTATCACGTCCCCAGCAGAGTCGCCAGCTGTCGCACGCTCGCGAAAATGAACAACAGAGTCGCCACCAATATATTTATCCCATAAGGGAAAGGAATATCAGAAAACCTGGAATAAAGAAAGGACAAGAAAAGGTCTTGCGACCAGAGATCGGGTAAGAAGTCGGTTACGCGAGGGGAAGGTATTAGCACCCCTCACGTTTGTGGTACTCCACAGGATCCACTTATGCTTGTTCTATTCTAAGGGTGTATAAATCTAAAGCTTAATTACTAAGGGAATGCATGCAAATGAAAGAAAAAGAAACACGGGGAAAATAAGGTTTATAAATAGTTGTGCTCGTTTAGGCCCCGCGACCTAATGCCTACGTATCCTTTTCAGGAATCAGAGCGCCGTAGTTCGGCTCTTTAGTTTTTGTTTGTTTTTGTGTTTTTTAGTTGAACAGTTACATTCACACTCCGCTGCTCGACCTCTGGAGTCTTAAGCTGGGAATGGAGCGGAAATAACGTGTCCGATTAGGAGAAAGAATGCCCTGAAGGCAAGAGAAAGAATGCCTCGGAGGCAAGAGAGAAAAGAGATTGGTTTGTGTCTTTTATGTGTGATTCCATGATGGACGAAAACCTACTACAAGGCATCGCATCACTTCCTCACTTTGATTAGCTCTGAGCCTTTATTAGATATTTTGAAATGTTTTTGGTTGGGTGTCTTTTAAGGGAAATTAATTTGTGACTTAGATCATACCAAAAAGAGTTTTGTTTTGCATATTTAGAGAAAGCACATCGAGGCCTACGCCACAATCGTTTCTCTAAATAACGGTTAAGAAATACATCGAGGTTTCACACCTCAATCATTTCTTCTCCGCTAAGTAAAGGAGATACAAAAAGAGTTCTTTTGTGAATATTTAGAGAATGCACATCGAGGCCTACACCACGATCGTTTCTCTAAACAACGGTTAAGAAATACATCGAGGCTTCACACCTCAATCATTTCTTCTCCGCTAAGTAGGAAAGAACCTACATCGGGGCCTACGCCCCAATCATTTCTTTCTTACTATGAAATATAGTAACGGTATGATCTTCATCGATATTTATTAAGTATTTTAAAAGTTGAAAAGAAAAGAAGGACAACTAGCCTAAAATGAAAACTAGTCTAATGTTATGATTCTACCTAAATGTTAGGAGCAAAAAGCGACATGAGAATATAAGCATAAGCGGAGATCGAAATTACAAGTAAAAATACAAGTAAATAACGATACAAGAATTAGTGTAAAATGGCTAACATAAACACTTGAAAATATGGTACAAGACATGAAAGTGAACGATGCAACATAGTACAAAAAATCAAATTTAAAGGACTATTTATTTTTATTGATTTTTTTATGTGACAAAGAGACAAGAATTTAATCAAGCAAGTGAATTAAAAATACAAGCCTAAAACTATTATTTTTGTGATTATTTTACTATTTTTATATGTGACAAAAATTCTATCAAGGTCTCAAAATTAATAAGAGAGAATTAGTATTAATTATCAAAATGAAAATGGCAAAAAACTAATTAAAAACTAAATTCTAATAATAGATATAGGGGGGTGCAGCACTGAATATAGTGGTGTAATAGCAGTTAGGGCGCTGGCCCATTGAGGCAGGCCCAGGACATTATTTTTGTTTCAGATTGTTGGCCAAAAATGGATAGCACGGGCCAGTGGGGTGTAAATGGTAAAACGGCCCATGTGCGATTTTATTGTTTGATTTTCTTGTCAAAGAAGTTGTATGGGCTTCATAGGTGTGTGCTTAGCAATTACGACCCAGGGATTGTTTTTATCAGATTTTCATACAGAAAAAAATAAAATTTAAAAAAACAAATTAATAATGGAAATAATGGAAAAAGAGAAATTGGGGATTAGGGTTAGGCTTTGCGCCGTTTCAACTCTTTCTCTTAACTTCTCGTTCTCGTTTCTCCTTCGTGAAAACGGCGATGGCCTTCCCCTCCTCTCCGGCGAGCGTTATGAACGCCGCCGCAACTAACCCTTCTTCTACCTCGATCTCCGTCTCTAATCCCAACCTCATTCTTTCTAATTCGTCCCTCAATTCTCTGTATTTGATTCACAACAAAACCCTAAGAAGCCTAAGAAAGCGATTACAAGATGATGATGGACGCTACTGCTCAATTCATGGGGGAAACAATCAGAAGACCACAATCTACCGTATAGCATCAACAATGGCGCAAAAGAAGATGAATGATGGAAATAGCGATTCGAAGACTTACCTGAATGTGAGCCGAAGATGGTTGTTGAGGAAAACCAGAGGTGAGGTAATATTAAGCATCCATTATTCTTCAGTTCTTTGCTCTTCTTCTTCTTCTTCTCTTCTTCTATTTCTGAATTTTTGCTTTGAAACTCTGTTGATTGTTATTCTACGATTTGTTGTTGTGTTGATGTTATTGCAGTTAGAGATGAGGCGAATATGATGATGCTGTTTGAAGGAATTTGTTGAAGATGAACGAATGGAATTGGTGGATGGGAGCGTTTCTTTGGGAGATTGAAGGTGAAGAGTAAGAGTGACGCCGATGGTTGTGATGCTGAGATGAACGTTGGATGAGGCTCGTTCTTGGAGAATTTGCAGTGATGTCGAGGCGATACGAAAGCGAAGTTGTGAGGAAGATTGAGGTTTGCGGACTTATGTATGGATTGACGATGATGAAATCTTCAGGTGTTGACCCTTTTCTTCTCCTTCTTCAATTTTCTTCTTCAATTCTGTTATGTGTGGATTTAGGATTTGGCTTGTGATAGTGATGATGGTGAGGTGCAGGTTTGGAGTTAATTCGATGAAGATGAAGGTTGAGGTTGCAGAGTTTGAAGATGGGTGAGTATGGAAGAGAGTGAAAGCGTGGAGTTTGTGATGTGGAACTGAGAGAATGAATGGAGTGAAAATGGTGGAGACGCTCAAGAATGATTGAAGTCTCTGTTATATAGGGATGAAAGGTTGGTTCTCTTCTGAAGTTTCTGTTAATTCAGTTAGAATTCTGTTAGCTTTTCTATTGGCTATAACTGAATTAGTTAGGTTTTTAAGTTTGTTATGAGTTGGTTTAGGAATCTGTTAGGTGTTTTAGAAGTTAGTTACAAGGGAAGTTACAATTCTGTTATAACTGTTAGGATGAGTTAGCTTTCTGTTGGAAGGTTAGTTGGTGGTTTGAAACTGGTTAGAGGTGAGTTATGCAGTGTTTGTTAGTACTGGCTGAAACTGGTTTTTGATATGGATGTGGCTGCTGTTTGATATTGGTGTATATGACATTTTTCTGGTTTGATTTGCAGGTACAGGCTCAGTTTTGAAGATGGAATATGGGGCTGAAGTGAATTTATCATGCAGCGGGCTCGGTTCGACTTCAAGTGCAGGCTGCAGAGCATGAAGAAAAAGGAAGAGGAACTTGGGATTAGTTTTAGGTTTAGAAGTGAGCATATGATGTTTCTTTTTTCTTTCTGTTCCATGTTCCAAAAGTAGACAAACAGTAGGGTATTGGTATGGTTTGTAAATAATGGATTTCATTTGTAAATTTGAACTTGAATGAATATATTTGGAATAATGTTGGTTTTGAATGATGTGATATTGAGAATGGATGACGAATACATTTGTTGTTGAAATTGTGGTGATCTTTGAAAGAGCTTTGAATAAAGAATTCCAATTACTCTTACACTCCATATTAGCCCGCACGAATTTTCTCTCCAAACTCAACATGTTTACAACCCACTCTAATCAAGTTATTTGAACATACATTTAAATTCATGACATTGAATAATTCCAAACAAGGGATCCCTATGATCAAACTAAATTAGTCTTGCGCTAAAACTCTTATCTTCAACCATCAGATTTAATCCAGGTTAATTGCTCTCGGCCTTAAAATATCTTGCTTTGGTGAACACACGATGGGGATTCCTTGAAATAAATGATGGTGGAAGCATCAAGGAACACCTTGGCATGAAATCTCATGAGAATTTAGATGAAGAAGAGATTCATACTGCCCAAAAATTAAAGCTTTAATCTTATAATCCAACACCCGAAGTAACATTTACTGAATCATACTTGAATGAAGTAGAAACCCCAATCTCCAAGATCCTTGAACCCAAGACAACTTTATTGATTTAATGATGCATGAGTTATGACGACCTAAGATGTAAATGAATGAGAAACATAAGCCAATTAGAAATAAAATTAGGAGGGCAAATTTTGGGGTGCAACAGCTGTCTTAGTCGGCGAGCCGCCCATGCTAAGGCACAGCAAGTTTTTTCGAGTAGTGAGTATCTTGTTTCACAATCGGTAAACTTTTTGCTAAGATAGTAGATTGCATGCTCCTTTTGGCCGGACTCGTCATGTTGCCCCAGTACACACCCCATTGAATCTTCTAACACAGTTAGGTACATTATCAGGGGTCTTCCTTCCACAGGTGGTAGCAAGATTGGCGGTTTTTGGAGATACTCTTTGATTTTGTCAAAGGCTAACTGGCATTTGTCATTCCACCTTTCCACTTGATCTTTCTTCAACAAATTGAAGATCGGCACACAAGTAGTAGTCATGTAGGCAATAAATCTGGCGATGTAATTCAGACGTCCCAAGAATCCTCTGACTTGTTTCTCGGTACGGGGTATAGGAATTTCTTGAATGGCTTTGACCTTGGCCGGATCAACCTCAATACCTTTGCTACTGACGATGAAACCTAAGAGTTTGCCGGATCTTACTCCAAAGGTACACTTATTTGGATTCAGTCGCAACCTGTATTTCTTGAGTCTATCAAACAGCTTATGTAGATGACCCAGATGTTCTTCTTCGGTGTTGGACTTTGCAATCATATAATCGACATACACCTCTATCTCCTGATGAATCATATCATGAAATAGAGCTACCATTGCACGTTGATAGGTTGCTCCTGCGTTCTTTAAACCAAAGGGCATTACTTTGTAACAAAAGGTTCCCCAGGGTGTTGTGAAGGTTGTTTTTTCCATGTCTTCGGGTTCCATCTTGATTTGATTGTACCCTGAGAATCCATCCATAAAGGAGAATACCTTGCATTGTGCGGTATCATCAACCAGTACATCGATGTGAGGTAAAGGGAAATCATCTTTGGGGCTTGCCCGATTTAGATCTCTGTAGTCTACACACATTCTGACTTTCCCGTCTTTTTTAGGTACGGGCACGATGTTAGCTATCCAAGGAGGATAACTTACAACCTTCAGGAATCCGGCATTAAATTGCTTTTCAACCTGGTCTTTGATCTTTTTTGACATATCAGGCCTACTCCTTCGTAGATTCTGCTTGACTGGAAAGCTACCTTCTTTGATTGGCAGGCGATGAACCACAATGTCCGTGTCAAGGCCTGGCATATCTTCATAGGACCAGGCGAATATCTCGACGTAGTCTTGCAACATTTGAATCAGTCTTTGCTTGACACTATTTTCTAAATCAGCCCCTATTTTGACTTCTTTCTTTTCTTTGTTGCTGCCCAAGTTGATAACCTCAATTGGTTCCTCATGAGGCTGTATAGCCTTCTCTTCTTGTTCTAGCAGCCTTGCAAGTTCTCTTGGTACTTCACAATCTTCCTCACTTTCGTCCTCAGTTTGGTAGATCGGATTTTCAAAGTCATGACGGGCAATAGCAGAATCGTTATCGACTGGATCCAATGTGAATGTGAATCTGCATTTTATTTATGTGAGTGTGTGTAAGAAAACATAGCTATTTGAAAAGAAAAGAAAGAAAAAGGATCACAAAATTTGAATATGCAAACGTCCCATGATTTTATTGAATGCACATGCTCATGATATGATAAACCCTTATAAAAGGACCGGTGTGCTTCGGGCAAGGCACACGGCTTTCAAGCTCATGGTTCGATATTACAGGAACCATTTTTATCTTTGCACAATATACACAAAGAAAACAGGAAATTGCATTTACTCCTGATCGAAGGAGATCACATCCTCAGTTTTCCAGTTGTTCAATCCATTGTTGTGAGCAGGGAGTATCCAGCTGTTCCAGTTGCAGTTGTCTTCTTCATCTCCCACAGCATTGATTTCATTGGTGGGGAAATGAGTCGGTGATCTTTCAGGATAAGTAGGATGATCTGTTGGATATGAGGATCCAGGTTGAGGTACCTCTGTTGGCTGAGCGAGATACTCGATAAGGCCGTCCCATCCAGTCGGGATGATGTCTTTGAGGGAGACTTGTGCAATCTGCTGAGTAGTGTACTGTGACAGAAAGTAACCCTCGTTATTTGGTGTTTCCCTGGTGTTTTCAGGAGTAAAATTGTCATCATAATGTTCATCCCATCTAGTTGGGACAATGTCTTCCATGGCGATTTGTGAGCTCGGAGGAGCGGAATATTTCACCGTAAAGTCATATTTGCTACTTGGATCTACTAGCGTATCCCAAACTTCTTTAGGTGGATTTTGATATTGCTGAGTGCTGGGACTTTTGTCACTTTCAAATTGATCACCCCATACAGTTGGGGTAATATCTTCCATAACAATAAAAGAATTCTGAGGTGCGGTATATTGATAATTATATCCGCCGCTTGGATCTCCCAAAGTATCCAACATTCCCATGGAAATGGGTGGAATTTCATCTGGATATGGCTGAATGATATGGTTCAAGAACACCCCATCGTCTTCAATGGCGTTTACTCCTTGGCTGATGAAATGTGACATTAATCCTCCAGAACAAGGACTTTGATCATTCTTTTGATTTCCACTATCATAGCCTAGGCCTAGCTTGTCGGACTTGTAAGGTATATCGAGGAGCTGTCCCCATACTGTGCAATCACCTTTTTCGATCACAGCTTTGGCATCTTTGAGAGAAGCCAGAGTTTGTAGTTGGAGTAGCAGAAATATGCTTGGTAGTAGAGACATCTGGAGAGACCACCTCAAAAGATTGGCAGGGAGTTTCGATGAATTCGTCATCAAACTCGACATATTTGGAATTTCTCAGGTCACTAACCACATATTCCTCTTCGCCATAAACTGTGACAATCTTTCCTTTTACTGGATATTTCAACTTCTGATGCAGGGTAGAAGCTACAGCATTTGCCCCATGTATCCAAGGGCGTCCTAGTAAACAGGAATATGCTGGGTGAATTTTCCATTACGTAAAAGGTAGAATCAAAGATCTGAGAGCCCACTCTGATTGGGAGATTCACCTTTCCGTACACTGTTCTTGTTGACCCATCGAAGGCTCTTACCACAACATCGCTTGGTTGTAACACAACTCCTTCGAAGTCAAGCTTTTCCAGTACTGTTTTTGGTAACACGTTCAAAGAAGAACCGTTATCTACCAGCACATGAGATAGAGTGGTGTCATTTCATTCAATGGAGATATGTAGGGCTTTATTGTGATTCTTTCCAGCAGGGGTTAGATCAACATCAGAGAAACCGAGGCCATTGGTCAATTGTTAGATTGGCAACACAATTTTCAAATTGATCGACTGAAATCTCTTGAGGCACATGCGCAGCTTTCAGGAACTTCATCAGAGCTTTGGCATGAGCTTCTGAATACTTTAACAGAGACAGCATTGATATTTTTGAAGCAGTGTGCCCCAGTTGTTCGACAATATTGTAATCACTCTTGCAGATGATTTTCAATATTTCCTCCATTTCTTGCTTCGATGGATCTTCAACAGTGACCTCCACCGGTATTTGAACTGGTTCAACTTGTGGCTTTTTGCCTCGAGCGTCGATATCTTGATTAGAAACTGGGACCTGGACTGGACCAGTAGCAACATTTGGAGAAATTTCTGGTGAAAAGATCCTTCCACTTCTCGTGATCTTGCTGGTACCCACAATATTATCCACAGTTGGAGCAGTTAACTTCGTGGCCTCTTCAGTCGAGGTACCCTGCTTAACTCCATGGACATAAACATTAGTGTCGTAACCCCACAGGACAGCTTTATCTGAGGAGTATGGAAATGGAGTTGGACTAGCAATGATTACTGATGCCACTTTGAGTGTAGCGGAAATTTTGAAAGGAGCCTTGGCAGAGATTTTGAATGGTAAGCTGGAGATCACTGAGACATCCTCTATTCTCATCCCGTTTGCAAAGACTTCGCATAAAACGTCCATAGAAAGGAGCCTCTCAAACATAATGATACGGCGATCCATCCATTTTTGAATTCCCATTCTCAGATTCTCACAACCATTGGGCAGGCATGTGCAATAAAAGCAATCAGGGTCACAACCTGAAAAGTAACCAGCTCGGATTACTTTGACTTCAAGGAGCGGAGTTGACAATTCGGTCACATCATAGATGTAAACATGTCTAGGATAGCGTTGACAGTTTTGTCATGCTTCGGCATGGGTGTCGTGATGACATTTGGAGTTTCTGGAGGATCGAACTC
The DNA here is from genome assembly GCF_029867415.1 of Vicia villosa. NCBI lineage: Eukaryota > Viridiplantae > Streptophyta > Magnoliopsida > Fabales > Fabaceae > Vicia > Vicia villosa. The sequence continues at coordinate 193,185,179 of NC_081180.1, forward strand.
AATTTCCCCAGCATCTATCATGTCTTGTATTTTATTTTTCAGGGCCCAACAGTGATCTGCGTCATGTCCTGGACAGTTTGAGTGATACGCACACGTTGCATCGGGGCGATAACTCGGAGAGGAAGTGTTGACATTCTTTGGAGGATCTTTTAATGTGATCAGATATGCTTTTAACAAATGCTGCAATGCCTGAGAGATTGGCATATTGATTCTGGTGAAATTTCTTCTTGGCGCATCTGGTCGACGCGTATATTTTGGCTGTTGATCTTTTTGAGGTGCAGATGCGGAGATCAGAACTGCCCCCACAGATTGGTGCTGCTCACTTTTGTGACCTTTCAGACTGTGCATTGTGTTGACCTCGTTTCTCCCACTGATGGGCCTTTTTGTAGTACCAGAGGAAGAGCCTATTTGAATTTTTCCATTTTGAATGCCACTTTCGACACGTTCCCCAGTTAATATCAGGTCAGTGAAACCTGATGATGAGCTTCCCAGCAAATGAATATAGAAAGGGCCAGTTAAAGTGCCCATGAACATGTCGACCAGCTCGCGATCAGATAAGGGTGGTTGAACCCTTCCAGTCATATCTCTCCATTTTTGTGCATATCCTTTGAAACTTTCTTTTGGTGCCATGGACATGCCCCTTAGTTGAGTACGGGTTGGTGCAAGATCAGCATTGTATTGATACTGTTTGTAAAAAGCAGCAGCTAAATCTTCCCAGGTATGAACTTTGGTACTTTCCAGCTGGTAGTACCATTCGAGTTGTGTACCCGACAGACTTTCTTGGAAGAAGTGAATCTACAATTTGTTATCTGTTGTGTGAGGTTGTATCTTCCTTACATAGGACCTCAGATGTAGTTTTGGGCAAGAAACTCCATCATATTTCGCAAATATAGGAACTTTGAACTTTGGAGGGATAACGACATCTGAGATGAGTCCCAGATCATTGAAATCTAAGCCAGGTATTTTTTGTATCTCCATAGCTTTCATGCGTTCCTCCAACTGCTGGTACTTGTCATCATCCTGTTCGTCTCCAGAATGATAATCTTCTTCATTAGAAGAGAGAGAGGGTTTGGCAGAACCCTGGTTGCTGTGATTGTCTCCTTGTTCACCATCACCGACTATTTCAGGGATCGGTGGCTTTTTGAACTTTTTGGCTGGGATTTTGATCTTTCTTTTCAGTTGGCTCAAGCCTACAGATCCTTTGGGCTTCTTTTTCTTCTTGATCATCAGGGCTTTCAGTTCTTGTTGCCCCTTTGCCAGTTCCAGAATTGCCACTTGAACTTGGGCGTTCTGTGCTTCGAGATTCTTGATGCTTGTTTCAGATTCCATCTCTTCTGACTGAAATAAACAGCGAGGAGATGAGAAATCTATCATGTGAACCTGTTATGCAATGTATATGAATGAAATGTATATGCAATGAATGAAATGTATATGCAATGTTTTCAAGGATCTTAGAGTTTAGATTTGTTAAAACAAAAGAAAAACAAACATTTGTTAGTCAAACAATTTATTATTATTTTTTCTTCTTTTTTTTCTTTTTTGCCTCATTCGGGCTTACAAAACAAAAATAAAGAAAATGAAGGATCCCTCAGGTCTCCCATGGACGCTTTCTCTTTGCACCCAGGAATATGTTGATCTGCTGCTCTTCTTGGAGTTGTCCGGTGAGCTCCAATAATCTTCTCTCATAGTCTTGACAGTATGCTTTGAAGGTATCTCTTTCCTCTTTTAGTTGAACCCAAGATTTTTGCAACTCTTCCAGGTCAGTTGGCATATCCGGATGTAGAATAACTTGAGGTTCGTCTCCTTCGGCTTCCGGCTCAATAGTCACAGGTAGAATAGCAGGATATGGCATGATGAGTTTCTGAGCATGAGCCCGAACCCATCTGAGGTAAGGTTCCATAGGAATAGAATTCCATTGTCCCAAAGTTTTGCTTTCTATTCTATAGACACTTCCCCACGCATGTATGAACCTTCGTCGATGTCTGTGGGAATCATCCTCGTAATCAAACACAATGCCACGGATAATCATGTCATGAGGACCGTTGCTCCGTGCATATCCAAATTGGCGTAAAGCTAAAGAGGGATTGTAAGTGATGCCCCCTTTGATGCCAAGTAGTGCCACATTAGGGTACTCTCCATAATGATCAATGATAGTAATGTCTCTCCGAAAGAAGTTGTTCCACCGGATATCTGAACGAGACAAAGACATAATCCTGTGAGACCATTGCATTCTTTGTTCATTTCTCAACACTGATCGGGGAAGATGAAATGTAAACCACCTAGCCAGTAGTGGTATACAGCACATGAGAGTTCCTCGTTTCTTCATGGTACGAGTGTGTAGAGAATGTAGAATGTCTCCCAGCAATGTTGGTACCGGGTTACGGGTTAGGAAAAGGTTGATGACGTGCACACTTATGAATTGGTCGGGATTAGGGAATAAAACCAACCCATAGATCAAAAGAGCCACAACCTCCTCAAAAGCTGGGTAACTTTTGTTTTCTAGTAGTAATCGAGCCTTTTCCATTAAGAACTTAGCAAGCAAACCCTTAACTCCACTCTTTGTTTCCCAATTGGACTTGATTTCTGACTTTCGCAAATGTAAAGCAGCAGCAATGGTTTCAGGTTTTGGAATCCTTTCTAAACCAGTGAAAGGTAATTGATTTCGAACAGGTAATCCAATTAGTTCAGAGAACTCTTCCAAAGTGGGTACTAACTGGTAATCAGAAAAGGTGAAGCAATGATGTTCGGGATCAAAGAACTGGAACAGGACCCGTATCATGTCTTCTTCAAATTTTGAGGTAACCAAATGGTGTAGGTGACCGTGCTTTTCGGTGAATTGAACATTCCTGGGGAATTCTGATACTAAGTTTTTCAGTTCAGATGGCACCGTTGAGATGTTGATTCGGATGTAATCTCTGGTGGCGGGAGCCATTACCTGCAATAACAAAACAAAGGTAAACTCTTTGATCCTTGAAATGATTAGTGAAAAAAATGATATGCTTATGATGCTTATGATGTTATGATGTCAAACATGTGGCACACAAAAACAAATCAAACAATAGCCTTAAGTTTAAAGGCTTGCATGAAGTCCATAGGTGATACCCTCCCCACTGAAGTTGAGATGGTTAAAACCTGTCCTAGAATAGTATTCGGGTTCTATGATCCTTGAAGGTAACATCTCAATACGGCGCTCGGACGGCCGATCAAAATATTCCTCGAGGATAACTAACTTCGATCAACTTCAAAGCTAGCCACTTAAAAGGCCATAAGTCAAGTTCAACTAAAAGGTTCTAAGACAAATTAGTGTTTAATGACATTTCGGAAGCCTAATATACTCCTTGATCGTTTTCAAGGGACATCAGTATAAACCAAAGTATCGCACTAACGGTGACTACCAGATCAACCGTATCGGTACATGCCGTACAGTTTCCTTGGTCTATTTTCACATACTTAAGGTATCTCGAGATTCGGGTTAGAATCTTTCACACAAGCAAAACACCCAAACAACCTTTTGAAAAATAGAGCAATCAAGTCAAACAATTGAAAACATCGGAATGATCTATTCTCTAAAGGTAACCCCTTTTGAAAACATTTTGTTTTTAGAAAGTATCCCCAGCAGAGTCGCCAGTTCTGTCGCGCGCTCGGTTTTTTGCCATACCTCTCGCGGAGAGATACGCGAACTGACTCTTTTTTGTTTCTGCTTTTGTGTTTGAAAATCAGAGAGTCGCCACCGACCTTTTATTTTATCCAATTAAGGAAAGGTTTATAAAAGAAACAAAAAAAAAGACCTTTAAGAAATTCTGGGTAAGGGGGTAGGTTATACAAAGGGAAGGTGTTAGCACCCTTTGTATCCATGGTTATCCATGGGCTCTTTAATTTGCTTAGCTCACTTGTTTTCAATTACTTTTCGATTGCCTTGAAATGCTCGTATGTGGTTCCAAATACCTTTTTAAATTGACTTTGTAATGATCCTTGTGCGGATGTATACAAAGTGTTTTTATCTTTCAAAAGATGTTTTTTGAAAAAAGAACGTTAACTTCGTAATGATCCTCGTTTGGATATATACAAAGTATTGTCTTTTTTTGAAAGTTTTATTTTGAAAAACAATGATATATGAGAGATTTGTTTGTTTTGATTTGAGCAAGCAAATTAGGAGATCTACCCTGAGTTATAAGGTCTTTATCCTATTTCCTTTAAAAATCTATCCTTTCACCGGATATAAACAAAAGTTCGATTTTGCGTTTGAAATAATAGAATTTGATTTTGATTTTGAAAAGAATGAGAAAGGGATTACCCTAAGAGGTGCAAGTGTGATTGTGTTTGGATTCAGATATTTTATCTTTGAAGTTAGTGATCTAATGATTCAATTTTATCTTTGGCATACACGCAGTTTATATGTGCTGGAATTTAAAATGCGGTAATGTAAAATGCGGAAAGTAAATCTACGCTATTACATCGATTGTGCGGGAAATGTAAACTACGCTATTTACATGAATTTGACAACCTATACATTTATCTAGGAATTTAAATTGCAAGAAATATAAAAGAAATGTTTTTGGATTTTTATGATTGATTTTAATTATAATTAATGCATGATTAATTAAATTAAAATGAGGAAAAAAGATGAAAATAAATTTCAAACCTAAAAATTAAGTTCAAAATATGTTCAAAAATGCTTGTTAATTAAATTTAAAACAAAACTATTTTTTTTTTTGTTTTTTTTTGAAATTTGATTTGAAATCTATTAAGTTAATTAATACATAATTATATAAATAATTACACAAATAGTTAAAACTTGAAGAGAAAATTATTCAAAATATGTACAAAATTAGTTTATAATATATAAACAATATTTAATATAAAGAACAAATTTTTTTATGATTTTTGATTGGGTGAAAATAATTAAAAGATAAATATATGCATATTATCTAATTAATTACACAAAATAATCAAATTATGAAGAAAAATAAAATATTTTTATATCAGAAAATAAAATATTATTTTAGAAACTTAAAAATATTTTTTGTGTATTTTTTGGATTTTTAAAACTATTTTTAATTAATTTAACAAAGAAATTAAAATAAAATTGAAAATAAAAAGATGAATGATCAGGTGTGGTATTTAAATGAGGGTCATGGTAAGGATGAGTGTTTTGATGCGTTGGATTGAGAGTTTAATGAGATCAGACGGCCCAGATATTGAGGTCACATGGAAAGATGATGTAAAGCGCACATGGGAACCCAGAATTCAAAAGCACTGGCGCGCGCGTTCTATCCAATGAGGTGAGGACACCTCATCATCTTCAACCTCCAGCCAGCACCTTTAATAACGTTTTTGTAATAAAAGCGCTGTAATAGATACCTTCTAAACCTGCAAAATAGCGAATAGGGTCAAACATGAATATAAATTTGGCGCGACATGCCCATTCGATTCGTCTCAATCTACTGAATTCAACCATGCCCTTAATTTGTCCTATTTTTGGTTCTAACGAAAAACCCTAAATTTGAACTAAGAAACCCTAAAATGGTAGTTTCGTGTACAGGCTCCCAAACTTTAATTAAATGTCCAGAAATGATCAGGACATTAAGCTAAGTTCAAATATATGTCTACATCTTGTTAAACATGCCTGAATGATCAGATACGAGTTGGTTTTATTTTGAATAAATCGTGACCTGTAGTGCTTAGTTCAGTGGGTTTCAAGGCTGGGAAATGATTGGAATAGTTTCAGTGATACTTGAGGAAGGTGTTTGAATGTTTAGTTTGTATTGAAACTGACTTGAATTCAAAATTCGAATTTGGAATTTCTTTGAAAAATTTAAGTGATTACAAGTATGGTTACAAGCATAGATTCTCTTCTGAATTCGTGGTTTTTTATTTGTGAAGTACTCTAAGCTATTTATAAGCTATGTTGTGCTTAGAATTGAAGCCAAGAAGCCTTTGGTTGCCTTTGTTGAATTCTTGATTTTTTTATACTAAAACCTTTGAATTGTTGACCAAGTCTTGCTTCTCTTCAATGCTCTTGCCTTGTACCTCAATCTTCTGCAGAAAATTAAAGATTCTTGGATGACTCATGCTTAGAAACTAAGTTATCCATTATCCTTCCATTTTCCATTTTCATTTAATCTTAAAATAGGATAAAATTAAACCAAAAATGGATAAAAATGGTGTGGGCTTTGTCTTGGTCGTGGGAGGCCAATAATATCATGGCAAACATGTTTGAACCATGAAAACTTGGCCCCATTTGGAAAAAAAATACATTTTTGAGCAATGTTGGTTTTATGCATTTTCCTAAAATTTAGCCAACTTCAACAAGGTGTAAATCCCTCAATTTTTGTCATATGAAGGAGATCTTGCACTTTTTGGAAACCTCAAAGAGTCCTCTAACCAATGTCTTTGGTCTCATGTCAAAATGATTTTTGATGCTCCTTGTGTGTCCTTTTGAAAAAAGTGTCTTTTTGTTGACTTTGAAAATGACCTGTAATGTATTTGTTCATATTTTTCAAATGGTGAATGTAATGACCATGGGATCAATTGCATTTGAAAGATAATTGAATTTCCTTCAAAATGAGCTTTGGTTTGAACTTTTTGGATGAAGGATGAGAGAGTTATGACCAGTCAAAGTTCAGTTGACTTTTTAGGAGAAAACCCTAATTTTGAATCTTAGGGTTTTGTTGATTTTTGATCTTTCCTTGATGAATTATGATCATCCAATGATAAAATGATGAATCCTTTGACAAAATATGGATGTTGACAAAAAATTTCATTTTTGACTGTCTGTTGACTTTTTGGTCAAACGGGTTGTCTGTTGACTGTTTAAGCTGCTGACGGTGCGTCTGAGTGAATTGAAGTCTGAAAATTTGTATAATGGTACTTTGAGATATATGGAGGTCCATGAAATCCATTTGAGGTCTCAAAAACTTGTTTCTCCTGAAAAAACAAGAAACCCTAATCAGGGACTGTTTGTGTAGGAGACAGTTAAGCGTACCTGATTTTTGTGTAGTGTTGAGTCTCTGCTAATCATGTGATATTCAGAAGACTTCTAGGACAAAAATCTTGGAATTTTGAAATGCAAATGTTTGATTTGATTGATGGTACAAAACACGGAGAATTGTACTGTCAGCAGTTTGACTGTCAACTGACTATTCAGACATGTAACAGTAAGAGTGAAAAATCAACAGTCAAAGTTAATTTTCTTTTTGTTATTTTTGTTTTATGTGAAAGATGAAAGTTTATTTACATGACTTGTTAAAAAACACAGACATAATAAATAATTATTATTTACTGTACGCGAGCAAAATTACCGATAATAACCCTAAAAATCATTTAATGCACAGAAACATAAATATTTGACTGGCAGAAAACACACAAAATATTATCTGAATAATTAAGCAACAATATGACAAATAGTACAACATTTAATATTGACAGTACAAACATTACATACTATAATGAACGGTACGACGAGTAAACGGTACATTTAAGAAAATAAGAGATACGACAAACTTTAAGAATGACGATTAATAACCCATGCTATGACCAACAGAAAATAGATGATCGGGAGTGTAACCATCGCGGGTCCACATTTTTCAGGACTATGCAGACAGAAGATGGACATGATCACTGTAGCAATGGTGATGACCATAAGAAAACACGTTTCCATCCGCTTCGCCATTTTGCCGGGGAGGAAGAGAGAATGGATATGAAGTAGAAATTTGAGAAATGATTTAGAATTTGATGTGAGATTTTATGGAAAAAATGAGAGGTATTTATAGAATGAAAAGAAGGATAGAGACGTTGGGGAATGAAGTGATTCCGTACAAAAGGAAAATTTGAGTGGAAGTAAGATTTGAAATAAAGTGTATGATAGTGTTGGGAAAAAGAGAGATGTGTAGAATAAAGTTAATATTTGATTTTTGAAAAAGAGATTTGAAAAGAGATTTCGAAAATAATGGAATATAGTACAAAAGTTAGTGGGAAACAAAAATTAGTAATAATTTACTTGTTTACTAGTACAGTCTGAATCCCAGACTCTGCGCCTGCAAAAGATTTAATTTTGTACCAATTGCGTCAGTACTATTTATCTGTAAACAAATATCAAATAAATAGCGTGTGTGAAGCAATAAACAGTACTTGGCGTTTGCGTAAGAATAAATTCAACAGCAAGCCAAAATACTGTATAAGAAAAAATTCTAAAAACCAAGTATTCATAAATCAGGATGTGAAAATCCAAGATTATATGAAACTCTTAATTTTTAGATTGAAGTTTTCTTAAAAAAAGATGCGAGCAAATTTTGGGGTATAACAGGGATCTAGTTCCAAGACCTGAAGAATTCAACATTATCGGAACAAAGTGGGTGTTCAGAAACGAAATGAATGAGCAAGGAGAAGTCATCAGAAACAAGGAACGACTGGTTTCTCAAGGGTATAGTCAGCAAGAAGGTATTAACTATAATGAAACCTTTGCTCCAGTCGCCAGGTTAGAGTCAATTAGACTATTAATTGCTTATGCTGCTCAATTTAACATAACTCTATATCAAATGGATGTTAAAAGTGCATTTTTAAATGGTTACATCGAAGAAGAGGTGTATGTTCATCAACCCCCTGGTTTTGAAGATTCTATCTATCATGAACATGTTTTTAAATTAAAGAAATCTTTATATGGTTTAAAACAAGCTCCCAGAGCTTGGTATGAACGACTTAGTTCATTTCTTCTAGATAAAGGTTTCACAAGAGGGAAAGTTGATACAACACTCTTTCGAAAATCATTCAAAATGATATCTTAATCTGTCAAATATATGTGGATGATATTATCTTTGGAACTTCTAATATCTCTCTTGGAAAAGAATTTGCTAAGTCTATGCAGGAAGAATTTGAAATGAGCGTGATGGGTGAACTAAAATTCTTTCTGGGAATTCAAATAAACCAAACTTCTGAAGGAACTTACATTCATCAGGCAAAATATGTCAAAGAACTTCTGAAGAAATTCAAATTATCAGAAAGTAAAGAAGCAAACACCCTAATGCATCCTACTTGCATTTTAGGCAAACAAGAGGTAAGTAAGAAGATAGATCAGAAGCTCTAAAGAGGTATGATTGGATCATTACTCTACCTAACTGCATCTAGGCCTGATATTCTGTTTAGTGTATGTTTATGTGCAAGATTCCAATCAGATCATAGAGAATCACACTTGACTGCTGTCAAGAGAATTCTAAGGTATCTGAAAGGTACTACTGATGTTGGATTATGTTACAGAAAATCCAGAGAATTTAACTCAGTAGGTTATTGTGATGCTGATTTTGCTGGAGATAGAATTGAACGTAAAAGTACATCTGGAAGCTGTCAGTTTCTAGGAAATAATTTGATCTCCTGGTATAGCAAAAAGCAACCCACCATTGCACTATCAACTACAGAAGCAGAATATGTTGCTGCTGCAGGATGTAGCACTCAAATGCTTTGGATGAAGAGTCAGTTAGAAGATTATCACATCTATTAGCATAAGATCCCTATTTTCTGTGATAACACTTCTGCAATATGCCTTTCCAAAAATCCTATTCTTCACTCTAAAGCTAAACATATAGAAATTAAGCATCATTTCATCAGAGACTATATTCAGAAAGGGATATTAAGCTTAAACTTTACGGACACAGACCATCAATGGGCTGATATTTTCACAAAACCTCTTTCTAAAGATAGATTCAAGTTCATTCTAGAGAACATTAGTATGGATTTGTGTCCTGAATGAAATCGTGGTTAAATTCTGAAGTGCGAGTTGAACTATCTACAAGACTATCATCTAGAAATAGCTGACCCCTTGGATCAGAAGTTCAGCATATAAAACTGCAAATTCACATAAACCTGAGATTCTTGAGCACATGTTCAAAATCTGAAAGGTCGCGCGTGTAAAGCAAAATGAGTAATAAGTCTTCGTAACTGTTGCATTAATTCTCTACGTTATCCCTAACATGTTTTTAATCATAACGCTACTATCTCCTTGGTCATTGCAATATTTCTCTCCTTCTCTTCATTCCATAATGCATGCGAGTTCATACATTGATTACCTAGTTCAAACGTTTTCTCTTCTCATCAACCTCTATAAAAAGCTTTCCTTTTCTAGCATTCATTCATTCAATTAGAATCAGTTTTCTGTTCTCTCATCAATACTTCCTTCCAGCATAACGTCCCAAATAGCCCTCACTGTCATAAAAGAACAAAATCAATGGCTAGCTAAAAGAGACAACTACTACATAAACCTCTGCCATAAGCAAGGATGGGAATCCTACATTTCTATTATAAATGGTACTGTCCTTCCAAACCTTGTCAAAAACTTCTAGGTCAATGCGTCTGTTAGTGAAGATAACCTCAGTATCACTTCCTCCATTTATGGAATTCACTTTGCAATTTCTGAAGCATCCATTGCTGAAGTTATTGGTTGTCCAGTCAGACATGATGCTTCATGTCTCTTAGTCTTCGACTATGCCAATGCTTTTGTCATTCCAAACGATTTGAGCAGACACGCTCGTCGTATCAAAAACAATCCCTACTACCTCTCCTCATCCAAACAAGTCTGGTTCAGGATGATTCTTTCAAATCTCATTCCTAGAGGAAAATTCCATAAACTCTTGTGTGCCAGAGACAGGTTATTAATCAATCGCTTGGAATCAGGTTATCTGATAAATCTTGCTGCGATTATCTTTGGACACATTAGAGAGTCTCTAATAGCCTTCAAATATGGACAAGAATTATTTGTTAGAACAAGATTTGTTCTGATCAATATTCTTGTTTTGATGATAACAATGTATATGACTAAGAAGGTTCAAGATTGCAACATCAGAACATGCTCTCGCAAGACATTAGAAGATGGTCAAGCAGAATCAAAACATGGTCTATGAAGCATCAGAAGAACATGAGATCAGAAGCAGAAGCACTGAAGTTCTTATGGTATCACGCTCAAGCACTTCAAAGTCAGAAGACAAGAAGATGCTCTGCACCAAGCTGTTTGACTCTGATTATTCAAACGTTGTATCTACAAACATCAGATCAGAAGCAAGTACAAGATGACAGGCTACGCTGACTGAAAAAAGGAACGTTAGAAGCTACAAAAGGCAAAGTCAGTAGAAGCAGCAAAAGCAAGGCTTGAGGTAGTTGACAAAAAAGTGAAACATTAAATGCAGAGCTGTACGGAACACGCAACGCATTAAATGCTCCCAACGGTCATCTTCTCAAAACGCCTATAAATATGAAGTTCTGATCAGAAGCACAATGAACAACTCTTGCAATATACTGAAATGCTGCCGAATTCATTACTCACGAACTTCATCTTCAAACTCACTTCACTTGTAATATCTTAGTAAGAGTTAAGCTTAAAACTTAAGAGAAATATCGCAGTTGTGATTATAGCTTTCTAAGAAGCATTTCAATACTCTTGTAAACATTTATTTTACATTGATTTGTAAAAGGTTCCTAGAGTGATCAGTGAGATCAGTAAACTCTAGAAGACTTAGAAGTTTCTAAGTGGTGTATTCCTAGAGTGATCAAGTTGTGATCAGTATACTCTAGAAGACTTAGAGGGTATCTAAGTGGAAAACCATTGTAATTAAGATTGATTAGTTGATTAAATCCTCAATTGAGGTAAATCACTCTAAGGTGGTGGACTGGAGTAGTTTCGTTAACAACGAACCAGGATAAAAATAATTGTGTTAATTGTTTTTGTCTTAAGAGTTTTTTAAAGTCACACTTATTCAACCCCCCCCCTTTCTAAGTGTTTTTCTATCCTTCAATTGGCATCAGAGCGCCGGTTCTAGGTGCAAGCACTTAACTGTGTTAGAAAAAGATTTAGGAAGAGAAAAATGCTAAGTCAATATGGTTGATACACCAACTACTCCATCAACTCCTACACCTGTTTCAAATGATCAACACAACAATGGAAATGGATATTCTAGACCACCAGTATTTGATGGTGAAAACTTTAAATACTGGAAAGATAGATTGGAAAGTTACTTTCTTGGTCTAGATGGTGATTTATAGGACTTACTTGTGGATGGTTACAGACATTCTGTAAATGCTGGAGGGGTAAAGATGTCAAGACAAGAAATGAGTGATGATCAAAAGAAACAATTCAAAAATCATCACAAGTCTAGGACTATTCTGCTAAATGCTATTTCTCATGCTGAATATGAGAAGATATCAAACAGAGAAACTGCCCATGACATCTTTGAATCCTTGAAGATGACTCACAAAGGAAATGCCCAAGTCAAGGAGACAAAAGCTCTTGCATTAATCCAAAAGTATGAAGCCTTCAAGATGGAGGATGATGAAAACATTGAAACAATGTTCTCAAGATTTCAAACTCTAACTGCTGGATTAAGAGTGCTTGACAAGGGATATACAAAGGCTTATCATGTCAAGAAGATCATCAGAAGCTTTCCCAGAAGATGGGGCCCAATGGTGACTGCATTCAAGATAGCAAAGAATCTGAATGAAGTCTCTTTGGAAGAGATGATCAGTACTTTGAGGAGTCATGAAATAGAGCTGGATGCTAATGAACCCCAAAAGAAAGGTAAGTCTATTGCGTTGAAATCTTTGAATAAAAAATGCAATAACACTTTTCAGGCTGAAGAAGAAGATTCTGAAGAGTCAGAATCAGAAGAAGAAGAAGATGATGAACTGTCCATGATCTCCAGAAGGGTAAACCAACTCAGGAAGAGCAAACAAAGGAAGTTCAAGAACTTCAGAAGTTCCAAAAAGCCTGAAAGAGGAGAATCTTCTGGAATCAGAAGATCTGGCAAAAAGAAGGTCACGTGCTTTGAATGCAAGGAGCCAGGTCACTACAAGAGTGAGTGTCCAAAGCTTCAGAGGGAGAAGCCCGAGAAGAAGTTTCAAAAGAAGAAAGGTCTTATGGCAACTTGGGACGATTCAGATTCATCGGAATCAGAATCAGACTCTAAAGATGAGCAGGCAAACATTGCGCTCATGGCCACTGTTGATGATGGATCAGAATCTACATCAGAATCAGACTCAGACTCTGAACAGGTATTTTCTGAACTATCTAGAGATGAGCTAGTTCCAGCCTAACTGAAATTCTGGAAATAAAGGCTAAGCTTAGTATCAAATACAAAAAGCTGAGAAAGCTCTTTGCATCTGAAACTAAGAAGCTTGAATTAGAAAATTTTGAACTCAAAGAAAAAGTTTTAAAACTATCCAAAGATGCTGAGTCATCTTCTGGTTCAAAAAAGTCTATTCAAAGCCTGAACAATATTCTCAAAGAATATGACTTGTGTTTCAGGAAGTTCTTATCTAGAGGTATTGAAAGAAGTCAACTTGCCTCTATGATATATGCTGTTAGTGGAAACAAGAGAGATGGAATAGGCGATGAGGGTGATACCCCATACAAACTTGAACCTATAGATGATATGAAAATCACATACACACACTAAGCTTCTTAGGCTCACTCCCATGATACCCCTTGTATGATCAGTTCAAGTATGGCCACTCCCATGATATTAGGCTCACATCACATGTCAAAAGCTTTCACATTACACACACTAAGAAGCATATTACACAAAATAGAAAATATCATGTTGCTCAAACTAAGGAATATCAAGTTGTACCTCCTGTTGTTTATCATGCTAAACCCAAGTTCAATCAGAACTTGAGAAGAACTAACAAGAAAGGACCCAAGAAAATGTGGGTACCTAAGGAGAAGATAATTTTTGTTGCAATATACTTGGAAGCAAAGAAGACAAAGCAAAACATGTCATGGTACCTGGACTCTGGGTGCTCACGGCACATGACGGGAAAAAGGTCTATGTTCCAAGACCAGGTGCTTAAGTCTGCTGGAGAAGTCAAGTTTGGAGGAGATCAAAAGGGCGAGATAATTGGCTCTGGAACCATAAGTAGTGGTAACTCCTTCCATAACTAATGTACTTCTTGTAGAAGGATTAGCTCATAGCTTATTGTCCATAAGTCAATTAAGTGACAATGGCTATGACATAATCTTCAATCAAAAGTCTTGCAAAGCTGTAAGTCAGAAGGATGGCACAATCCTATTTACAGGCAAGAGAAAGAACAACATTTACAAGATTGATCTTCAAGATCTTAAGAATCAGAAGGTAACTTGTCTTATGTCTGTTAGTGAAGAGCAATGGGTCTGGCACAGAAGATTAGGCCATGCTAGTTTGAGAAAGATTTCTCAAATTAACAAACTAAATCTGGTCAGAGGACTCCCTTATCTGAAATATAAATCAGATACTCTTTGCGAAGCATGTCAGACAGGGAAGTTTTCCAAACCTGCATTCAAGTCTAAGAATGTTGTTTCTTCCTCTGAGCCGTTAGAACTTCTGCACATTGATCTGTTTGGCCCAGTCAAAACAGCATCTGTCAGAGGGAAGAAATATGGATTAGTCATCATAGATGATTATAGCCGATGGACATGGGTAAAGTTCTTGAAACACAAGGATGAGTCTCATACTGTGTTCTTTGATTTTTGCACTCAGATTCAATCTGAGAAGAATGTAAAATCATAAAGGTCAAAAGTGATCATGGTGGCGAATTTGAGAACAGATTCTTTGAGATTTATTTCAAAGAAAATGGTATTGCCCATGATTTCTCTTGCCCTATAACTCCATAGCAAAATGGAGTTGTAGAGCGAAATTATAGGACTCTACAAGAAATGGCCAGAACCATGATCAATGAAACCAATATGGCTAAGCATTTCTAGGTAGAAGCAATAAACATTGCATGTTATATTGAGAATAGAATATCTATAAGACCTATTCTTAATAAGACTCCTTATGAATTGTGGAAGAACAAAAAGCCCAACATTTCTTATTTCCATCCATTTGGATGTATATGTTATATTCTGAACACTAAAGATCATTTGAATAAGTTTGATTCTAAGGCTCAGAAGTGTTTCCTTCTTGGATATTCTTGTTAGAACAAGATTTGTTCTGATCAATATTCTTATTTTTGATGATAACAATGTATATGAATTTTGTATGAGATAATGTGGTACTCTAATCCTATGCAATTTCCATTTCAGGAATCACATAAAGAGTATGCACAAAATCAGCGCAAGAAGCACTGACTAAGAAGGTTCAGCATGCAACATCAGAACATGCTCTGGCAAGACATCAGAAGATGGTCAAGCAGAATCAGAACATGGTCTATGGAAGCATCAGAAGAACTTGAGATCAGAAGCAGAAGCACTGAAGATTCTCATGGTATCAGAAGCAGAAGCACTTCAAGGTCAGAAGACAAGAAGATGCTCTGCACCAAGCTATTTGACTCTGATGATATTCAAACGTTGTTTACACAAACATCAGATCAGAAGCAAGTACAAGATGGCAGGCTACACTGACTGACAAAAGGAACGTTAGAAGCTATTAAAGGCAACGTCAGTTGACACAGCGAAAGCAAGGCTCGAGGTAGTTGACAAAAGAGTGAAACATTAAATGCAATGCTGTACGGATCACGCAAAGCATTAAATGCTCCCAACGGTCATCTTCTCAAGTGCCTATAAATAGAAGTTCTGATGAGAAGCTGAATACAACACTTTTGCGCAAACGTACAGAAACGCTGTCAAATTCAAAAGCTCTCAAACTCCATCTTCAACCTCACTACATTGCTGTTGTAATATCTTAGTGAGATTAAGCTTAAACTAAAGAGAAAAATCACAGTTGTGATAATAGCTTATTAAGAAGCATTGTAACTCTTATAAGAATTTGTTTACATTAATTTGTAAGAACTAGAGAAGATCAAGTTGTTATCGGATTCTCTAGAAAGTCTTAGAGGGTATCTAAGCAGTGTGTTCCTAGAGTGATCAGGTTGTGATCAGAATACTCTAGAAGACTTAGAGGTTATCTAAGTGGAAAACCATTGTAATCTTGTGTGATTAGTGGATTAAATCCTCAGGTGAGGTAAATCACTCCAAGGGGGTGGACTGGAGTAGTTTAGTTAACAACGAACCAGGATAAAAATCATTGTGCAAATTGTTTTTATCTTACAGGTTTTAAAGCTACACTTATTCAAACCCCCCCTTTCTAAGTGTTTTTCTATCCTTCAATTGGCATCAGAGCGCGGTTCTAAGGTGCAAGCACTTAATCGTGTTTAGAAAAGATTCAGGAAGAGAAAAACGTTTAAGTAAAGATGGCTGGTGAAGATTCAACACATACATCTACATCTGGCTCTGCTTAGCAACATAATGGAAATGGTAACAATGGTTATACTAGACCACCAGTATTTGATGGTGAAAACTTTGAATATTGGAAAGATAAACTTGAAAGATGCTTTCTTGGTTTAGATGGTGACTTATGGGATCTTCTGATGGATGGTTACAAACATCCAGTGAAAGCTAGTGGTGTAAAGCTTACAAGACAAGAAATGAATGATGATCAAAAGAAGCAATTCAAAAATCATCACAAGTGTAGGACTGTTTTGCTGAATGCTATATCTCATGCTGAATATGAGAAGATATCTAACAGGGAAACTGCCTATGACATATATGAATCATTGAAAATGACTCATGAGGGAAATGCACAAGTCAAGGAGACTAAAGCCATTGCTTTGATCCAGAAATATGAAGCCTTCAAGATGGAGGATGATGAAAATATTGAGAAGATGTTCTCAAGATTTCAAACGCTAACTGCTGGTTTAAGAGTTCTTGACAAGGGATACACAAGGGCTGATCATGTCAAGAAGATCATCAGAAGCTTGCCAAGAAGATGGGGTCCAATGGTGACTGCTTTCAAAATTGCCAAGAATCTGAATGAAGTCTCTCTTGAAGAATTGATCAGTGCTCTGAGGAGTCATGAAATTGAGCTGGATGCTAATGAACCTCAGAAGAAAGGTAAGTCTATTGCATTAAAATCTAATTATAAAAAATGCACTAACACTTTTCAGGCTGAAGAAGAAGATTCTGAAGAATCAGAATCAGAAGGAGAAGATGAACTGTCTATGATCTCCAGAAGGGTAAACCAACTCTGGAAGAGCAAGCAAAGGAAGTTCAAAAACTTCAGAAGTTCAAAGAAGCCTGAAAGAGGAGAATATTTTGGAAGCAGAAGATCTGACAAGAAGAAGGTCATTTGTTATGAGTGCAATGAGCCTGGACACTTCAAAAATGAATGTCCAAAACTTCAGACAGAGAATCCCAAGAAGAAGTTTCATAAGAAGAAAGGTCTTATGGCAACATGGGATGATTCAGAATCAGAATCAGAATCAGACTCTGAAGGCGAACAGGCAAACCTTGCACTGATGGCCACAGTGGATGATGGATCATAATCTACATCAAAATCAGATTCTGAAGAGGTATTTTCTGAACTATCTAGAGAAAAGTTAGTTTCCAGTTTAACACAACTTCTGGAACTCAAGGCTCATCTTAGTATCAAATACAAAAAGCTGAAGAAGCTATTTGATTCTGAAACTAAGAAGCTGGAAGTGGAAAATTCTGAACTGAAGGAAAAAGTTTTCAAATTATCCAAAGATATTGGATCTCCTTCTGAATCAGAAAAATCCATTCCTAGCCTCAATCATATTCTGAAAGAATATGACTCGAGCTTCAGAAAGTTTTTATCTAGAAGTATTGGCAGAAGTCATCTTGCTTCTATGATATATGGTGTTTCTGGAAACAAAAGGATTGGCGTTGGCTATGAGGGTGATACTCCACACAAATTTGAACCTGTAGATGATATGAAAATCACATACAAGCCATTGTATGATCAGTTCAAATATGGCCACTCACATGATATTAGGCTCACCTCACATGCCAAAAGCTTTCATGCTACACACACTAAGAAGCATGTGACACAACCTAGAAAATATCATGCTGCCAAACCTAAAGAATATCATGATGTTCCTCCTGTTGTTTATTATGCTAAACCCAAGTTCAATCAGAACTTGAGGAAAACTTACAAGAAAGGACCCAAGAAGTTGTGGGTACCTAAGGAGAAGATAATTTCTGTTGCAGATATCCTTGGCAGCAAAGAAGACAAAGCACAAAATGTCATGGTACCTGGACTCTTGGTGCTCGCGACACATGACGGGAAGAAGGTCTATATTCCAAGACCTGGTGCTTAAGTCTGGTGGAGAAGTCAAGTTTGGAGGAGATCAGAAGGGCAAGATAATTGGCTCTGGAACCATAAGTATTGGTAACTCTCCTTCCATAACTAATGTACTTCTTGTAGAAGGATTAGCGCATAACTTATTGTCCATAAGTCAATTAAGTGACAATGGTTATGACATAATCTTCAATCAAAAGTCTTGCAAGGCTGTAAGTCAGAAGGATGGCTCAATCCTATTTACAGGCAAGAGAAAGAACAACATTTATAAGATTGATCTTTCTAATCTTGAGAAGCAGAAGGTGACTTGCCTTATGTCTGTCTCTGAAGAGCAATGGGTCTGGCACAGAAGATTAGGACATGCTAGTTTGAGAAAGATTTCTCAGATTAACAAACTAAATCTGGTCAGAGGACTCCCAAATCTGAAGTACAAATCAGATGCTCTTTGTGAAGCATGTCAGAAGAGCAAGTTCTCCAAACCTGCATTCAAGTATAAGAATGATGTTTTTTCCTCTAGGCCGTTAGAACTTCTACACATTGATCTATTTGGACCAATCAAAACAGAATATGTCAGAGGGAAGAAATATGGATTAGTCATCATAGATGATTATAGCCACTGGACATGGGTAAAGTTCTTAAAACACAAGGATGAGTCTCATTCAGTGTTCTTTGAATTCTCCACTCAGATTCAGTCTGAGAAGGAGTGCAAAAGCATAAAGGTCAAAAGTGATCATGGTGGTGAATTTGAGAACAGATTCTTTGAGGAGTTCTTCAAAGAAAATGGTATTGCCCATGATTTCTCTTGCCCTAGAACTCCACAGCAAAATGGAGTTGTAGAGCGAAAGAATAGGACTCTACAAGAAATGGCCAGAACCATGATCAATGAAACCAATATGGCTAAGCACTTCTGGGCAGAAGCAATAAATACTGCATGTTATATTCATAATAGAATCTCTATAAGACCTATTCTAAATAAGACTCCTTATGAATTGTGGAAGAACAGAAAGCCCAACATTTCATATTTTCATCCTTTTGGATATGTTTGTTTCATTATGAATACTAAAGATCGTCTTGGTAATTTTGATTCTAAGGTACAAAAATGTTTCCTTCTTGGATATTCCGAACGCTCTAAAGGCTACAGAGTATACAATACTGAAACATTGGTTGTAGAAGAATCAATCAATATCAGATTTGATGATAAGCTTGGTCTTGAAAAGCCAAAGCAGTTTGAGAATTTTGCAGATATAGATATTGACATATTAGAAGCTGATGAACCAAGAAGCAAAGTTTCAGAAGCTGAAAGTCTCAGAAGCAAAGGATCAGAAGATCAAGTTGCTGCATCCTTAGAGAATCTCAGAATTTCTGAAGAGCCAACAGTCAGAAGATCTTCTAGACTCACCTCAGCTCACTCAGAAGATGTGATTCTTGGAAAGAAAGATGATCCTATCAGAACAAGAGCATTCCTTAAGAACAATACAGAATGTCAATTAGGTCTTGTTTCTTTGATCGAGCCAACTTTTGTTGATCAAGCTCTAGAAGATCCAGACTAGATAATTGCTATGCAAGAAGAACTAAATCAGTTTACAAGGAATGATGTATGGGATCTTGTTCCTAGACCAAAAGGATTCAACATCATTGGTACAAAGTGGGTTTTCAAAAACAAGCTAAGTGAGAAGGGAGAAGTGGTAAGAAACAAAGCCAGACTGGTGGCTCAGGGTTATAGTCAACAAGAAGGTATTGAACATACGGAAACCTTTGCACCAGTGGCCAGGTTAGAATCTATTCGCTTATTAATTTCTTTTGCCACTCAACATAACATCACTCTGTATCAGATGGATGTTAAGAGTGCCTCCTTAAATGGCTATATAGATTAGGAAGTCTATGTCCACCAACCTCCTGGTTTTGAAGACTCCAAGTCTCCAGAACATGTTTTAAAACTAAAGAAATCATTGTATGGGTTGAAGTAGTTTAGTTAACAACGAACCAGGATAAAAATCATTGTGCAAATTGTTTTTATCTTACAAGTTTTAAAGCTACACTTATTCAAACCCCCCTTTCTAAGTGTTTTTCTATCCTTCAATTCTGAACGCTCAAAAGGCTACAGAGTATACAATACTGAAACATTGGTTGTTGAAGAATCAATCAATATCAGATTTGATGATAAGCTTGGTCTTGAAAAGCCAAAGAAGTTTGAGAATTTTGCAGATATTGAAATCTCTAACTCAGAAGCTGAAGAACCCAGAAGCAAAGTGTCAGAAGATCAAGTTGCTGCTTCATTAGAGAATCTCAGAATTTCTGAAGAGCCAACTATTAGAAGATCTTCTCGACTCAACTCTGCTCACTCAGAAGATGTTATCATTGGGAAGAAAGAAGATCCTATCAGAACAAGAGCATTCCTTAAGAACAATGCAGAATGTCAATTTTGTCTAGTATCTCTTATTGAGCCAAATTCTGTTGATCAAGCTCTTGAAGATGCTGACTGGATAATTACCATGCAAGAAGAACTAAATCAGTTTACAAGGAATGATGTCTGGGATCTTGTTCCAAGACCAAAAGGATTTAACATCATTGGAACTAAGTGGGTCTTCAGAAACAAGCTAAGCGAAAAAGGAGAAGTTGTAAGAAACAAAGCCAGACTAGTTGCTCAAGGCTATAGTCAGCAAGAAGGTATTGACTATACTGAAACCTTTGCACCAGTGGCCAGGTCAGAATCTATTCGCTTATTAATTTCTTTTGCCACTAAACATAACATCACTCTGTATCAGATGGATGTTAAGAGTGCCTTCTTAAATGGTTATATAGATGAGGAAGTCTATGTCCACCAACCTCCTGGTTTTGAAGACTCTAAGTCTCCAGAACATGTTTTTAAACTAAAGAAGTCATTATACATATTGAAGCAAGCTCCTAGAGCTTGGTATGAAAGATTAAGTTCTTTCCTTCTGAACAATGGTTTCACTAGAGGACAAGTGGATACGACTATCTTCTGTAAAACATCTAAGAAGGACATTTTATATTGTAAAATTTATGTTGATGATATTATTTTTGGAACATCTAATGCTACACTTGGGAAGGAGTTTGCTAAGTCTATGCGGGCTGAATTTGAAATGAGTATGATGGGAGAACTCAAGTATTTTCTTGGGATTCAAATCAATCAAACTTCTAATGGAACATATGTTCATCAAACGAAGTATGTGAAAGAACTTCTGAAGAAGTTTAATCTTTCTGAAAGCAAAGAAGCCAAAACTCCTATGCATCCAACGTGTGTCGTAGGTAAGGATGAGGTAAGTAAGAAGGTAGATCAGAAGTTGTACAGAGGTATGATTGGATATCTTCTATAATTAACTGCTTCTAGACCTGACATTTTATTCAATGTTTGTTTGTGCGCTAGATTCCAATCAGATCCTAGAGAATCTCACTTAACTGCTGTTAAGAGAATTCTGAGGTATCTGAGAGGTACTACTAATGTTGGTTTAGTCTACAGAAGATCTAAAGAATACAACTTAGTAGGATTTTGTGATGCTGACTATGCTGGAGATAGAATTGAAAGGAAGAGTACTTCTGGAAGTTGTCAATTTCTTGGAAGTCACCTAATCTCCTGGTACAGCAAGAAGCAAGCTACCATTGCCCTATACACAACAGAAGCAGAATATGTTGCTGCTGCTGGTTGTAGCACACAAATGCTCTGGATGAAGATTCAGCTAGAAGATTATCAAATATATGAGAGTAGCATTCCTATCTTCTGTGATAATACTTCTGCCATATGTTTATCTAAGAATCCTATCTTGCATTCCAAAGCTAATCATATTGAGATTAAACATTATTTCACTAAAGACTATGTTCAGAAGGGTGTTCTTTCTTTAAACTTCGTGGATACAGACCATCAATGGGCTGATATCTTTACAAAACCCCTTGCTGAAGATAGGTTTAAGTTCATTCTGAAGAATATCAGTATGGATTTATGCCCAGAATGAGAAGATGAGAAGTTCTTACGTATGGTTAAGTTCTGAAATGTGTTAGGATTATGTTTTTATAAGAAGTTCTGATAGTGATCAATTAGAAGTTCTGATTCTGTTATTACTAACGTTTCATTATCTAAGTTGATTCAGAATCTCTTTTAAAGTAAAACAGCTGTCACCAGTTTTCCAGAAAATGAACACGTGTTCACTATTTTTGGACAACCATGCGTACAGTTGAGGAGACGCCGCCCTAGGTAACTGTGCAAATCATGTCAATTTCTCACTTTATCTCTCCTAACATCATATCTCATTATATGCAAATTGATGTCATGCTTTTCTGTAATCATTTCGTTTAAAACATATTGCATTTTTTAAAAGCCACCCTTTTATATACCCATCTTCACCTTCATTTCATCTTTTTACTTTCTCTCTCTTCATTCATCCCTCTCTTTCTTTTCTCATTCATTGCATAAACCCTAGTTCGTATCCGAATCCCAGTATATCTCCATGAATCCTTCTTCAAGTTCCTCAAGACAAGAAGAAATGTCTTCTGCTCATCTTGTTTTTCGCAAGCATGGTTATGCTCCCCTGAAGACCTGTTCCATTCCTTCATCTGAAATGGAAGTTCTATGTGAATCTTCGGTAGATTTTGAAAATCTAAGATTACATGGTTTCAACACTGATGCTACGACAATGGCACAAGGATGGTCAAACTACCTTGATAGATTGGTTGGACTAATTTATCCTGCATTAGTGAAAGATTTCTGGGCTCATGCAACAGTTACCCCAACTGCAATCATCTCATTCGTGTTAGGGCATGAAGTTGTGATAACTGAGAAGTTGATCAGGAAGTTGTACAATCTGGATGATGAAGAAGGAAGCACTGGTGCTTTTCCTGGCAGAGTGTGTTGGTTCACAGTTGAGAAACAAATATCTAACGTTACTGGTATTTCATCTCATCAAACTGGTTTGTTGAAGCCGTTCTACCAAGTTTAGGCTGAGATTATTCTAGGATCTCTCCATCATAGAAGGAGATCCTTTTCCTCAACATACATTAGTCCGGATCAGAAATTGCTCTCTTCTGCATTGGAAGAGGAATTGAAGTCAACATCTCCAATATTCTTTTTCAGAATTTGAAGACTTATATTGAAGAGTCAAGAGATGAAGAACGCAAGAAGTCTCCTAACATCACAAGAAATGTTGTTCCCTTCGCCAGAATGATTTCAGACATTCTGATAGAAAGTGACTTGTTGGATTCCCTGATAACTATTGGAACGTCCAAGTTCTTTGGCGTCATTCAAGGGCATGTTATAAATGGTTTTGACCTACAAAGGATGGAACTCATTGTGAAGGTAATTTCTGTTCCAGTAATATTTCCAGATATTCTTACCAGAAGGGTTCCAGTTGAAGGCTTCGCTTCCTTGTTCAAAGAAGAACTTAACAAGGTTGTTAAGCGTTATTTGGAAGCTTCTGTAAAAGCTCAATCTCTTGTTGATCCTGCATGGATTCGAGGAAGAGTTCTTCCTTCTCTGGCTGAACTGCAGCAGAAGGAACAGAAGAAGAAAGAAGCAAGGCTGGAGAAAAAAGCTTTTGAAGAAGAAGCTAGGCAAGCCAAGAAGCAGAAGATTACTTTTGATCCTGTCAAAGTAAATTCCAAGGAATATCAAGAGAAGCGCATCAGGGATTCTTTTCATGCTGAAAGAACTGGAAATTTCTCCAGGCAAATATACTCACCTCCTTCTCCTGAACCTCAAACTTCTCTCCTCATCCCAACCTGTATACAACCTCCTCCTTCTGATCCTCAAAATCCCCTTATCATCTCAGATGTTGTCCAACCACCTCCTTCTTCTGCTATTCTTAATCCACTACCCCTAAATGTCTATCTCCCAACACCTTCTGATATTCCCTTTTTATCTACCCTCACCACAGAATCCCCACATTCTGATAATCCATCCTCATCAATCCTTCCCACAGATATCCCATCCTCATCAACCACAGAACCTACACCTTCTCTATCCCATCCCCTACCTTCCAGAGAATCCAACCCATATTGCGTTCTTTACCCTGACTACAGATTCACCTTCAACCCTCCTGAACCTGAACCTCATATCTACCTTGACCTGTTCAAACATGACTTTGTCTGTAGGTTGGATATCTTGAGAGATGCCTTCTTTAACGACCTTGATGATGTTTCTACTCGAAATCTTTGGAGAAGCTTTCGACAGGATTTTCAGGTTGAAGCTATGGAAGTCCAGAGGAGACTTGTGGCTGCTGCACCTGGTTCTGCTGGACATTGTCTAGAAGTTGATGATAGTGTATACTATCATCCCATCAGAAATAGGAGAGTTCTTGAGGAGAAGATGTATGTTGATGAATTGGACGGCAACCCTTGCAGGGACATTGTGGTTTGGAGACCTAAGTATCCAGTTCTGACTAGAGACTTCAAGAGTTTGTTTGACTATCTGAGGGAGAATCCTTCTGAGATGTCCCCCAATTTGGTCATTCCAGAAGTTGTTTACCCTCCAGAAGTTGAAGGTCCTACTCCACCAAGGAATCTTGCTGCCATTCTTCAAGCCCTTGAGAATGGAGATTCTGATCTTCCTGCTCCTGAGTATGAAGAAGATGCTTCTAGGGAAGAAGCTAGTGTTGAAGATCATCCTGCTAGAAATATTCCTGTTGAGGAAAATCATGATGATGATCTCACCATGGATGCTGTTGTTGAGATTGCTGTCCCTCTGAACAGAAGTTGTGAAGCTTCTTCTGAAGAACCCTCTCTTCTGGTGAAGACTTTAGAGGCTATTCAAAAGAATCAAGTTGAACTAGCTTCTCGCATGGACAAGCAAGAAGATACCAACAATGAGTTTTGCTCATTTATGGAGAGGCAAGCTGAGAGCAATGTTGGGATTCAAGACCTTCTGGCAAAGATAGTTTCCAAACTAGGCCAGTCGTAGTCTGTTGTGTCTTAGTTGTCTCTTTCTTTTTTGCATCTGCTTTGTGCATCTATCTTCTCATCCCTTGTATCTTCTGATAATTTCCAATGAATGAAATCCTTTATCTTTCTCTCATATTGTTTGTTTTTCATCTGAATCTTTTGTGTTTTTTGATGTTATGACAAAAAGGGGGAGAAAATGTGATAAAATGATCTGATTTATATTATCAGTTGATGGGAGTAAGTCTCCACATTTCTAACAGAATTTGCAAGTTCTATGTCTTTGAGTGTTTTGCAGGATTGAAGACATTCTAAAAAGCTCAACATGAGAAGCAAGGACATGAGGAAAAGCAATTCTATATAGAAACAAGCTCATGAAAATTGAAGCAAGCTGAGTGCTGTGAAGCTTCAAGATCAGAGGCAAGAAGGAAGAATGTTCTGAAATTGAAGCAAGCTGAGTGCTGTGAAGCTTCAATATCAAAAGCAAGAAGTAAGAATGTTCTGATATTCTCGTGGCAGAATATGCTCTAATAACATGAAACATTCTTAACATGCTCTGATACATTCTTTTTATGCTCTGATACATACTATATGTTCTGATAAATATCTTATGTTCTGATTCATATCTTATGTTCTGATTCATTCATGCTTTGACTTTTGTCGTTTAGTTTGTTCTGCAACATTTTAGGATGTAGAGATGCTCTGATGATGCTCTGGTATATTCAACAATGTTCTGATACAATCTAGCATGCAATGATTCATGAAGAAATTCAAAGCTCTGAAGCTGTCCTATGGAAGCAAGAAGCAGAAGCTATGAATGTTCTGAAGATCTAAGCATATGTGATCGTCTCAACTGAAATGGAAAATACTCAGGGAAGTCCTTTATTTATAAATTTCTTCCAGTATTTATTTCAGGGGGAGATTATTTATCTCAGGGGGAGATTGTTAATCTCAGGAGGAGACATATTCACACACTATGTTTATATGCTTATGCTATAACTGTGTAATTGTCTTTAGCCGTCTGATATTCTGATTGCAAATTCATATCATTTATATGTGTTTTTGTCATCATCAAAAAGGGGGAGATTGTTAGAACAAGATTTGTTCTGATCAATATTCTTAGTTTTGATGATAACTATGTATATGAATTTTGTATGAGATAATGTGGTACTCTAATCCTATGCAATTTCCATTTTAGGAATCACATAAAGAGTATGCACAAAATCAGCGTAAGAAGCACTGACTCAGAAGATTCAACATGCAACATCAGAACATGCTCTGGCAAGACATCAGAAGATGGTCAAGCAGAATCAGAACATGGTCTATGGAAGCATCAGAAGAACTTGAGATCAGAAGCAGATGCACTAAAGATTCTCATGGTATCACGCTAAGAAGCACTTCAAGGTCAGAAGACAAGAAGATGCTCTGCACCAAGCTGTTTGACTCTGATGATATTCAAATGTTGTTTACACAAACATCAGATCAGAAGCAAGTACAAGATGGCAGGCTACGCTGAATGACAAAAGGAACGTTAGAAGCTATTAAAGGTAACGTCAGTAGACACAGCGAAAGCAAGGCTCGAGGTAGTTGACAAAAGAAAGAAACATTAAATGCAATGTTGTACGGATCACGCAAAGCATTAAATGCTCCCAACGGTCATCTTCTCAAGTGCCTATAAATAGAAGTTCTGATGAGAAGCTGAATACAACACTTTTGCACAAACATACAGAAATGTTGTCAAATTCAAAAGCTCTCAAACTTCATCTTCAACCTCACTACATTGCTGTTGTAATATCTTAGTGAGAATAAGCTTAAACTTAAGATAAAAATCACAGTTGTGATAATAGCTTATTAAGAAGCATTGTAACTCTTATAAGAATTTGTTTACATTAATTTTTAAGAACTAGAGGAGATCAAGTTGTGATCGGATTCTCTAGAATGTCTTAGAGGGTATCTAAGCAGTGTGTTCCTAGAGTGATCAGGTTGTGATCAGAATACTCTAGAATACTTAGAGGTTATCTAAGTGGAAAACCATTGTAATCTTGTGTGATTAGTGGATTAAATCCTCAGGTGAGGTAAATCACTCCAATGGGGTGGATTGGAGTAGTTTAGTTAACAACGAACCAGGATAAAAATCATTGTGCAAATTGTTTTTTTCTTACAAGTTTTAAAGCTACACTTATTCAAACCCCCCTTTCTAAGTGTTTTTCTATCCTTCAATTCTGAACGCTCAATAGGCTATAGAGTATACAATACTGAAACATTGGTTGTTGAAGAATCAATCAATATCAGATTTGATGATAAGCTTGGTCTTGAAAAGCCAAAGAAGTTTGAGAATTTTGCAGATATTGAAATCTCTAACTCAGAAGCTGAAGAACCCAGAAGCAAAGTGTCAGAAGATCAAGTTGCTGCTTCATTAGAGAATCTCAGAATTTCTGAAGAGCCAACTATTAGAAGATCTTCTCGAATCAACTCTGCTCACTCAGAAGATGTTATCATTGGGAAGAAAGAAGATCCTATCAGAACAAGAGCATTCCTTAAGAACAATGCAGAATGTCAATTTGGTCTAGTATCTCTTATTGAGCCAAATTCTGTTGATCAAGCTCTTGAAGATGCTGACTGGATAATTACCATGCAAGAAGAACTAAATCAGTTTACAAGGAATGATGTCTGGGATCTTGTTACAAGACCAAAAGGATTTAACATCATTGGAACTAAGTGGGTCTTCCGAAACAAGCTAAGCGAAAAAAGAGAAGTTGTAAGAAACAAAGCCAGACTGGTTGCTCAAGGCTATAGTCAGCAAGAAGGTATTGACTATACTGAAACCTTTGCACCAGTGGCCAGGTTAGAATCTATTCGCTTATTAATTTCTTTTGCCACTCAACATAACATCACTCTGTATCAGATGGATGTTAAGAGTGCCTTCTTAAATGGTTATATAGATGAGGAAGTCTATGTCCACCAACCTCCTGGTTTTGAAGACTCTAAGTCTCCAGAACATGTTTTTAAACTAAAGAAGTCATTATACAGATTGAAGCAAGCTCCTAGAGCTTGGTATGAAAGATTAAGTTCTTTCCTTCGGAATAATGGTTTCACTAGAGGAAAAGTGGACACTACTCTCTTTTTTAAAAACTTTAAAAAGGATATTTTAATTTTCCAAATTTATGTTGATGATATTATCTTTGGAACCTCTAATGCTACACTTGTAAAGGAGTTTTCTAAGTCTATGCAGGCTGAGTTTGAAATGAGCATGATGGGGGAACTCAAGTATTTCCTTGGGATCCAGATCAATCAAACTTCTGATGGAACCTATGTTCATCAAACCAAGTATGTGAAAGAACTTCAGAAGAAGTTTAATCTTTCAGAAAGTAAAGAAGCAAAAACTCCTATGCATCCAACGTGTGTTCTAGGTAAGGATGAGGTAAGTAAGAAGATAGATCAGAAGCTCTACAGAGGTATGATTGGATCTCTTCTATATCTTACTGCTTCTAGACCTGATATTTTATTCAGTGTTTGTCTATGTGCAAGATTCCAATCAGATCCTAGAGAATCTCACTTAACAGCTGTTAAGAGAATTCTAAGGTATCTGAAAGGTACTACTAATGTTGGTTTAGTCTACAGAAGATCTGAAGAAAACAACTTAGTAGGATTTTATGATGCTGATTACGCTAGAGATAGAGTTGAAAGGAAAAGTACTTCTGGAAGTTGTCAATTTCTTGGAAGTCACCTGATCTCCTGGTACAGCAAGAAGCAAGCTACAATTGCCCTCTCTACAACAGATGCAGAATATGTTGCGGATGAAGAGTCAGCTAGAGGATTATCAGATATATGAGAGTAATGTAACAGCCTTCTAAACCCCGCGGCAATTTTAATAAATATATATCAGAGTAAAAACATAAACACAAGGGTGCCACAATTATTTAAAATAAATAAACCAACTATGGTCAAGTCATGCTTCATTAGGAAACGATTTACCAAAACACAATTATGTTTATCACAGCGGAATAAGAAACATCATCAATATAACCAAAAGGAAATATAATCCAACACCAAATAAAACAGAGGATTCTCATAAATCTCTATAACTATCGTTCCCCCAGTGTTACAAGATCAGAGGATGACCGACACGACCCAACATAAACGGATAAACTCTACGAGTCATCCTCACCAAGCACTAATGCCGCTACTCCTCAATCTGAAAATGACAACATGTAAGGGTGAGTCTCATTCTCAATTATTAAATATTATGCAATTCATAAGCAACAAGCATCATAATATACCGTTCACCCAATTATACATGTTCAGATTCACATCTATTATTCATCAATTCACACAATAATATATTACAACACAAAACACAGAAATACATATAATCATGTTATGATGGAATGCATACGACACAACTGACACTATGCATGTGGTACCAAAATTCGTGAATCACATTCACTTGACTTCTCTCTATGATATTGCCCTTCAAATTGCTCACACCCCACATGGGCACACGATTAAACTCATCGCTCACACCCCCATGGGCACACGATGACTGCTTACTAATCTCCGCACAATGGGAATTAGCCACCAACGATCCACTCATCAACGGGATCCATCATCAAATGCATATGAATGAATGAAACACACATAACATACTTAAAAACATCACCGAATCACGATGAACAACTAATCTCAACACCACATCACCGAATAAGTATGTACATGTTTTCAATATCATTCAAATATTCATGCATTCATCACAATCATAATATTAATCACAACCAATCCATCATCACATCAAATACATTGTCACACTTATCTCATATGCACACAATGTTCAATTCTCATTAAGTAATTAAATCGAGTTTTAAAGAAATAAAGTCGGACACTGCCCATATTCATCATTCATCATATAAAACATTTAATTACTTGCACAATGCCCAAAACGGCACTAAGAAAGGATTCACGGATCAAAAGATACGCTATTTTTAAGTTTTAGAAAAATTCTCGTTCAGCAAGGTTCGCTCAGCGACGCAAGGCAGAAGCGAATTCCGTCAGACCTCCGCTCAGCGGACCTCTAGCAACGTCCAACAGAAACGAACTACATTGGGACATCCGCTAAGTGGACCCCCTCCGCTCAGCGGACATGCGATTTCAGCAATTCTCAGGTCTGCGACAGACCTTGCGATTCCACCTAGTTTCAGTCCAAAATCAATCCCAGACATCACATACAGGCATATAATCATCATACATCCAATTAAACACCACAAAACATCATTTAAACTCATTATTAACCAAATAGTTCACACAATCATCATCAAATCAATCCAAATTATAACATCCTAACCTAACAATCCCAATGTCTAATTGAATCAAACCATACATCAATCTACCTATTACCTAAGACCACATAAGAGATACTAAAAGGAAGAGTCCCCCCTTACCTCAATGAATTTCTTGAATGCTCTCCTTCCGGTTTCACGTTCTTTCCTCTTTCTCTTCTCTTGGCCTTTTCACGTTTTCTTCCTCTTTCTCTTCACTTGGTTCCTTTTCTTATTTTATGAAAAATAAAATAAAATGAACACCACTTAGTAAAAAGGCCTAACCAAATAGCACCCCTGTTTTACTAACATCACACCATAAGCCCAATAGCCCTTATTCCATCATTTTCCAATTAAATCCAAATAAAATACTAAAATTCCAATTATTTAATTTAAATCCAAATTAAATTAATAAACTGAAATTATGGGGTGTTACAACGCTCCCCCACTAAAAGAACTTTCGTCCTCGAAAACATACCTTAGACGAAAAGTTCCGGGTAAGAGTCGTTTATCTGGCTCTCTAACTCCCATGTAACATTTCCACCGGCTGGTCCTCCCCAAACCATTTTCACCGTTGCTATATCTTTACCTCGCAACTGCTTCACTTTACGATCCTCAATCCTCATAGGTAATGTCTCTACAGTCAGATTATCTCGCACCTGTATATCATCTACCTGAATCTCATGAGACGGATCCGCAATGTATTTCCTCAACTAGGATACATGGAACACATCATGCAAATTAGCTAGTGCAGGCGGTAAAGCAATCTGATAAGCAACCTTCCCAATCTTCTTAGTAATCTGGAATGGACCAATGAAACGCGGAGTTAACTTCTTCGACTTCAAGGCTCTCCCAATGCCAGTCATCGGAGTAACTCGCATGAATACATGATCTCCCTCCTTAAATTCAATATCCTTCCTTCTTTTGTCATGGTTACTTTTCTGACGACTCTGAGAAGCTCTCATCTTCTCCTGAATCATCTTGATCTTTTCCGTAGTTTGTTGCACAATCTCCGGTCCAACCACCACATTCTCTCCAGATTCGTACCAACACAACGACGTTCTACATCTCCTACCATACAATGCTTCAAACGGAGCCATACCAATACTCGAATGATAACTATTGTTGTAGGTAAACTCAATCAAAGGTAAATAACTATCCCAAGCACCACCTTTTTCCAATACACAAGCTCGCAACAAATCCTCTAACGATTGAATCGTTCTCTCCGTCTGACCATCTGTCTGCGGATGATAAGCATAACTCAACCTCAACTTAGTACCTAAGGCTTCTTGCAATCCTGTCCAGAATTTAGAAGTAAAACTCGGATCTCTATCTGACACAATACTAGCCGGAACACCATGCAAACTCACTATCTTCTCAACATACAACTGAGCCAACTTCTCCATCGGATAATCCATTCTTATTGGAATAAAGTGAGCAGATTTCGTCAACCGGTCTACAATAACCCAAATAGAATCACAATTCTTGCTCGTTCTAGGCAAACCAGATACAAAGTCCATAGAAATTCCATCCCACTTCCAATCAGGAAAAAACAACGGTTTCATCAATCCAGACGGTTTCTGATGCTCGATTTTCGACTTCTGACAAATTAAGCAAGCATAAACAAACTCGGAAATTTCCTTCTTCATTCCAAGCCACCAAAACAACTTCTTCAAGTCATGATACATCTTGGTAGCACCAGGATGAATACTCAATCCACTTCGGTGTCCTTCTTCCAGAATACTCTTTCTGATCTCAGCAACATCGGGTACACATACTCGGTCTCGAAACCTTATAACACCATTCTCGTCAATTCGGAATTCACCTCCTCAACCTTGGTTAATCAATGTCAACGTATCTACTAAGCTAACGTCAGATTTCTGTCCGTTTCTAATTTCCTCAAGGATACTATTAGTCAACTTCAACATCCCCAATTTAACACTATTAGATGTACTTTCGCATACTAAACTCAAATCTCGAAATTGCCCAATTAAATCCAGGATGGTAATTCAAACCGAAATCATAGTCCTTCAGAAATTCTAACCATCTTCTCTGCCTCATATTAAGCTCTTTCTGATCGAAGAGATACTTCAGACTCTTATGATTGCTGAATACCTCAAATCGAGAACCATAGAGATAATGTCTCCACAACTTCAACACAAACACCACAGCCGCCAATTCCAAATCATGAGTTGGATAATTCCTTTCATGAATTTTCAACTGTCTTGAAGCATAGGCCACTACTTTCTTATCTTGCATCAAAACACCACCTAAACCCATCAGTGAAGCATCACAGTACACATTGAAAGACTTCGCTGGATTAGGAAAAATTAAGATCGGAGCACTTGTCAATCTCTTCTTCAATTCTTGAAAACCTTTTTCACATTCTGAATCCCATACAAATACTTGTCCTTTTCTTGTTAACTTAGTCATTGGTAATGCCAACTTCGAAAATCCCTCAATGAACTTTCTATAGTAACCTGCCAAACCAAGGAAACTACGAATCTCTGAAGCATTCTTCGGTGTCTCCCACTGAGATACTGCTTCTACCTTCATAGGATCCACCGCGATACCATTCTTTGAAATTACATGGCCAAGAAAACTTACTTCCTTCAACCAGAATTCACATTTAGACAATTTCGCATACAACTTCTTCTCCTTCAATAACTCCAATACCATTCTTAAATGATCTGCATGCTCTTCATCACTCTTCGAGTAAATTAGAATGTCATCAATGAACACTACCACAAACTTGTCAAGATACGGGTGAAATATCTTGTTCATATACTCCATGAAAACACCAGGTGCATTAGTAACACCAAATGGCATAACAGAATATTCATAGTGTCCATACCTCATTCGGAATGCCGTCTTCTGAATGTCTTCCGCCTTCACACGAATTTGGTGATATCCAGACCTCAGATCAATTTTTCTAAACACACAAGCTCCAACCAGCTGATCCATCAAATCATCAATCATCGGCAAAGGGTATCGATTCTTGATTGTCACCTTGTTCAGTTGTCTATAATCAACACATAGCCTCATTGAACCTTCTTTCTTCTTAACCAACAGTACCGGCGCACCCCACGGTTACACACTAGGACGAATAAACTTCTTTTCCAACAATTCCTCTAACTGTTTCTTCAGTTCAGCCAATTCCAATGCCAACATGCGATACGGTGCCATCGACACAAGACTAGTTCCAGGAATCAATTCTATAGCGAACTCCACTTCTCTTTCAGGTGGCAACTCACTAACATTTTCTGGAAACACTTCCAGAGACTCATTCACTACTCGTAGTTCACCAGTATTATCGCCCCCTTTCACTTCCATTGAAGAGCACAACATAAATACCACCGCTCCATCATTGACAGCCAAATTCATCTGTTTGACTGACATAGTCAAATCCTCAACACTAACCTCTTCAGGAAAGATAACCGTCTTCGTAAAACAATTGATATGAACTCGATTAAATTGTAACCAGTTCATCTCCAAAATGACGTCAAGTTGTTCAAGAGGAAGGCACACTAAGTCCATTCCAAACTTTCTACCAAATATGTCAACAGGACAGTTCAAACAAGCAGAAGAAGTAGTTACTGAACCTGACACAGGAGTGTCAATAATCATACTTCCATGAATAACAGATATTTCTAATCCCAATCATTTAGCACAATCCAATGAAATGAACGAATGAGTCGCTCCTGTATCAATAATGGCAACTAAAGGTGTGTCCTGGATAAAACACGTACCTTTAATCAAACGATCTTCCGGAGTAGTCTCTGACCCGGACAAAGCAAAGACCTTCCCACCAGTCTGATCCTTCTTCGGTTTAGTGCAGTGTGGACTAATGTGACCCTCTTCACCGCAATTGTAGCAAGTCACGATCCTCATCTTACAATCAGACGCAAGATGACCCGCCTTACCACACTTGAAGCATTTCTTCTCTCCACTCTGGCACTCATTCCTTCTATTCCCAATATTACCACAGTTATAGCACCTAACAGGAGCACCAGAATCTCCCCCACTAGGCCTCTTCCAATCCCCAGCTCTAGGATTTCCTCTACCATATGGATTACCTCTATCCATAGGCTTCTTACCTTTCTTATCAACCATCGCGCGAGAGTGAGATGACTTCAGCTTAAGGTTATCCTCTTCGAAGATCCTACTACAATCCACCAAATCGACAAATCGCCGAATCCTCTGATACCTGATTCCTTGCTTGATCTCATCACGAAGACCATTCTCAAACTTGGTGCACTTTGAGAATTCACTAGCCTCGTCATTGTTGTAGTGAACGCAATACTTCACCAACTCAACAAATTTCGAAGCATACACTAGTACCGTCATATTACCCTGAGTCAGCTCCAAAAATTTAATCTCTTTCCTGCCTCGAACGTCCTCAGGAAAATACCTCCTCAAAAACTCTCTTTTGAACACAGCCCAAGAAATAGCTACACCATCAGCCTCCAGTTCAGCCCTGGTAGCCATCCACCAGTCATCAGCCTCTTTGGAAAACATATGTGTACCATACCTCACTTTCAGATTCTCAGCACAATCGATGACTCTGAAAATCCTCTCGATCTCCTTAAGCCACTTCTGTGCACCTTCAGGATCATGCGTGCCCTTGAACAACAGAGGATTGTTCCTCTGAAAACTGTTCAGCTGCCTGTCAGCACCAATACTAGCTCCATTGACATTCCCTCCTAGCACTCCAGCAATCATGCCCAGAGCCTCAGCAATTGCAGCGTCATTTCTTCCACCTCTTCCGGCCATTGTTCTGTTAAATATAAAACAATATTCATTAGAACAAGAAGTATCGATAGTGTCAACCTTACACTAATAGCATATGAGGGATTAACTGACACTAAGACGCTGACTCAAACGACCGACTATGCTCTGATACCACTATTGTAACACCCTTCTAAATCCCGCGGCAATTTAAATAAATATATATCAGAGTAAAAACATAAACACAAGGGTGTCACAACTATTTAAAATAAATAAACCAACTATGGTCAAGTCATGCTTCATTAGGAAACGATTTACCAAAACACAATTATGTTTATCACAGCGGTATATCCAACATCATCAATATAACCAAAAGGAAATATAATCCAACACCAAATATCGTTCCCCCAGTGTTACAAGATCAGAGCATGACCGACACGACCCAACATAAACGGATAAACTCTACGAGTCATCCTCACCAAGCACTAATGCCGCGACTCCTCAATCTGAAAATGAAAACATGTAAGGGTGAGTCTCATTCTCAATTAGTAAATATTATGCAATTCATAAGCAACAAGCATCATAATATACCGTTCACCCAATTATACATGTTCAGATTCACATCTATTATTCATCAATTCACACAATAATAGATTACAACACAAAACACATAAATACATATAATCATGTTATGACGGAATGCATACGACACAACTGACACTATGCATGTGGTACCAAAATTCGTGAATCACATTCACATGACTTCTCTCTATGATACTGCCCTTCAAATCGCTCACACCCCACATGGGCACACGATTAACCTCATCGCTCACACCCCCATGGGAACACGATGACTGCTTACTAATCTCCGCACAATGGGAATTAGCCACCAACGATCCACTCATCAATGGGATCCATCATCAAATGCATATGAATGAATGAAACACACATAACATACTTAAAAACATCACCGAATCACGATGAACAACTCATCTCAACACCACATCACCGAATAAGTATGTACATGTTTTCAATATCATTCAAATAGTCATGCATTCATCAAAATCATAATATTAATCACAACCAATCCATCATCACATCAAATACATTGTCACACCTATCTCATATGCACACAATGTTCAATTCTCTTCAAGTAATTAAATCGAGTTTTAAAGAAATAAAGTCGGCCACTGCCCATATTCATCATTCATCATATAAAACATTTAATTACTTGCACAATGCCCAAAACGACACTAAGAAAGGATTCACGGATCAAAAGATACGCTATTTTTAAGTTTTAGAAAAATTCTCGTTCAGCAAGGTTCGCTCAGCGACGCAAGGGAGAAGCGAATTCCTTCAGACCTCCACTCAGCGGACCTCTAGCGACGTCCAACAGAAGCGAACTACATTGGGACCTCCGCTCAGCGAACCTGCGATTTCAGCAATTCTCAGGTCTGCGACAGACCCTGCAATTCCACCTAGTTTCAGTCCAAAATCGATCCCAGACATCACATACAGGCATATAATCATCATACATCCAATTATACACCACAAAACATCATTTAAACTCATTATTAACCAAATAGTTCACACAATCATAATCAAATCAATCCAAATTATAACACCCTAACCTAACAATCCCAATGTCTAATTGAATCAAACCATACATCAATCTACCTATTACCTAAGATCACATAAGAGATACTAAAAGGAAGAGTCCCCCCTTACCTCGATGAATTTCTTGAATGCTCTCCTTCCGCTTTCACGTTCTTGCCTCTTTCTCTTCTCTTGCCCTTTTCACGTGTTCTTCCTCTTTCTTTTCTCTTGGTTCCTTTTATTATTTTATGAAAAATAAAATAAAATGAACACCACTTAGTAAAAAGGCCTAACCAAATAGCACCCCCTCTTTTACTAACATCACACCATAAGCCCAATAGCCCTTATTCCATCATTTTCCAATTAAATCCAATTAAAATACTCAAATTCCAATTATTTAATTTAAATCCAAATTAAATTAATAAACTGAAATTATGGGGTGTTACAAGTAACATTCCTATCTTCTATGATAATACTTCTGCTATCTATTTATCTAAGAATCCAATCTTACATTCCAAAGCTAAACATATTGAGACTAAACATCATTTCATTAGGGACTATGTTCAGATGGGTGTTCTTTCTTTAAACTTCGTTGATACAGACCATCAATGGGCTGATATCATTACAAAACCCCTTGCTAAAGATAGGTTTAAGTTCATTCTGAAGAATATCAGTATGGATTTATGCCCAGAATGAAAGGATGAGAAGTTCTAATATATGCACTAGATTTGAAATGATCAGTTTTTATTTCTTCTTATAAGAAGTTCTAATGTTGATCAATTAGATATTCTGATTCTGTTATTGCTAACGCTTCATATGTCTAAGTTGATTCAGAATCTCTTCTAAAGCAAAACAGCTGTCACTATCTATTCCAGAAGATGAACACGTGTTCACTCTATTTGGACAAGCATGCGTGCAGTTGATGAGACGCCGCCTTAGGTAACTGTGCAAATAATTTCAAATATCACGTTTTACCCTAACGTCACTCGACATTAAATGCATTTGATTTTCTGCATCTTGTAACTGTTCATTCTTAGAATTTAATTGCATTTAGTTTTCAAATCCGTGTCTATTTAAACCGCCCTCTCATATCATTCTCTCTTTTACGCACTCATTCTCTCCATTGTGTATGCATTTCTGCAATCTATTTGCTCTTTTCTCTTACCCTAAAAAGAAAACCAACAATCTCAGTAAAGTGTCAATGGCTGCTTCTTCATCTAAAAACGTTGGTTCTTCATCTCAACAACAACAACCACAACAAGAACAAGAACAAGAGCTCATTCCTATGATTACTTGCTCGATTCCTCGAGATCAGTTGGAAGTTATATGTGAACTGATGGTCGATGTTGATAATCTGGAAGAACATCAAATTCGTATCAAAGATAACATGGTTTTTCAAAAATGGTCGTCTTTGTTTCTTGAGTTCTGTGGACCGGTCTATCCAGACCTAGTGAAGGAGTTCTGGGTTCATGCATTCGTTATCCCTAAAGCAATTGTTTCGTTTGTTCATGAAAGATTCTTTTCCATCACTGAAAACACATTGAGAATGTTGTTTGATTTGATGAACGCTGAAGGAGAAACTGAAGCAACTCTAAGAACTGGATTAGAGACTCTGAAAGCTGCTCATGAGTCTAAGATGGATCATATTGCTACTCGCAAAGTGTGGAAATTTTTCAAAAAGGATATTCAGGCTGATTTTTTGAACATCCAAAGGAGATGCTTGGCTGATAGTACTGGATCTTCTGGCTACTTTTTGGATTTAGATGATGGTAAGTACTATCATCCCATAAGAAGCTGGAAATCCCTTGAAGAGAAGGAATTTGTTGATGAGCTCGAGGAAGTGCATCCACTTGCTATGGTTGTGTGGAAGCCTCATTACAATGTTCTGACTGGAGACTTTCAGTCGATATTCAACTGGATAAGGGAGAATCCCTTTGAGAAAGTGCCAAATATGGTATATCCAGAAGTTGAATACCCATCAGAACCTGCTGCTCCTACACCTCCAAAGAATTTGGCTGAAATTCTTCTGGCTTTGGAGAATTCAGAAGTTGACATTCCTTCTCCTGTGTTTGCTGAAGCTGATGGTGGAAATCAAGATTCTGAAACTCAAGATGCTGAGAATCATCCTGCTATGCAATCTCCTATTAAGGAAAATCAAGTTGATGTTCTCATGGTCGATGCTGCTGCTGAGACTCTTCTTTTGGACAATAGCTTTGATGCTTCTTCTGCTGGACCTTATGTTCTGATGAACACCATGAAGGCTCTTCAACAGAATCAAGCTGATCTTGCTTCTCGTCTGGACAAGCATGAGGAAACTCACAATGAGTTCAGATCGTTTATGAAGACGCAGACAGAAAGCACTACTGAGATTCAAAACCTTCTGACCAAGATAGCCTCTAAGCTAGGCTAGTCGTAGTGTGTCTTGTCTTAGATGTTTTCTTGCATCTGCATCTATCCCTCGTGTACTTCTGATATTTTGTTAATCAATGAAATATTATCTTCTTCACTTTATGTTGTTTTATCATCTGAATCTTTTTAAATGCTTTTTGATGTTATGACAAAAAGGGGGAGAAACATGATAATTGATTTGGTTTATTATATCAGTTGCTGGGATTAAGTCTCAACATTCCTAACATTATTTGCAAGTTCTATGTCTTTGAGATTTTTTTGCAGGATTGAAGATATTCTGAAAAAGCTCAACATGAGAAGCAAATGCATGGGAAAAGCAATTCTATAAAGAAGCATGTTCTTGGAAAATTGAAGCAAGCTTAGTGCTGTGAAGCTTCAAGATCAGAAGCAAGAAGAATGTTATGATATTCTCGTGGCAGAATATGCTCTGATACATTTTCTTCTCTCATATGCTCTGATACATGCTACTTATTAAGAATCTATCAAGAATGCTCTGATACATGCTATTCATTAAGAATGCTCTGATACATTCTTGACTCTGATATTTTTTGTCTAGTATATTCTGAAACATTTCAGGATGTAAAGATACTCTGATGATGCTCTAATAAATTAAAGAATGTTCTGATTCAATCAAGCATGCTATGACAACAAAGAAGAAATTCAAAGCTCTGAAGCTGTCCTATGGAAGCAAGAAGCAGAAGCTCTGAATGTTCTGAAGTTCTAGGCAAAGTGAACGTCTCTACCAAAATGGAAAATACTAAGGGAAGTCTTTTATTTACAAATTCTTCTAGTATTCATTTCAGGGGGAGATTGTTAATATCAGGGGGAGACATATTCACACACTCTGATTATATGCTTATGCTATATCTGTGAAATTGTCTTTGGTCATCTGATATTCTGATTGCAAATTCATATCAATTATATATGTTTTTGTCATCATCAAAAAAGGGGAGATTGTTAGAACAAGATTTGTTCTAATCAATATTCTTGTTTTGATGATAACAATGTATATGAATTTTGTATATGATAATGTGGTACTCTAATCCTTTACATTTTCCATTTCAGGAAATATATAAAGAGGATGCACAATTCAGCGCTAGAAGCACTGACTCAGAAGGTTCAAGATTGCAACATCAGAACATGCTCTTGCAAGACATCAGAAGATGGTCAAGCAGAATCAAAACATGGTCTATGAAGCATCAGAAGAACATGAGATCAGAAGCAGAAGCACTGAAATTCTTATGGTATCACGCTCAAGCACTTCAAAGTTAGAAGACAAGAAGATGCTCTGCACCAAGTTGTTTGACTCTGATTATTCAAACGTTGTATCTACAAAGATCAGATCAGAAGCAAGTACAAGATGACAGGCTACGCTGAGTGACAAGAGGAACGTTAGAAGCTACAAAAGGCAAAGTAAGTAGAAGCAGCAAAAGCAAGGCTCGAGGTAGTTGACAAAAGAGTGAAACATTAAATGCAGAGCTGTACGGAACACGCAACGCATTAAATGCTCCCAACGGTCATCTTCTCAAAACGCCTATATATATGAAGTTATGATCAGAAGCACAATGAATAACTCTTGCAATATACTGAAACCCTGCCGAATTCATTACTCACGAACTTCATCTTCAAACTCACTTCACTTGTAATATCTTAGTGAGAGTTAAGCTTAAAACTTAAGAGAAATATCACAGTTGTGATTATAGCTTTCTAAGAAGCATTTCAATACTCTTGTAAACATTTATTTTACATTGATTTGTAAAAGGTTCCTAGAGTGATCAGTGAGATCAGTAGACTCTAGAAGACTTAGAAGTTTCTAAGTGGTGTATTCCTAGAGTGATCAAGTTGTGATCAGTATACTCTATAAGACTTAGAGGGTATCTAAGTGGAAAACCATTGTAATCAAGTTTGATTAGTGGATTAAATCCTCAGTTGAGGTAAATCACTCTAAGGGGGTGGACTGGAGTAGTTTCGTTAACAACGAACCAGGATAAAAATGATTGTGTTAATTGTTTTTGTCTTAAGAGTTTTTTAATGTCACACTTATTCAAACCCCCCCCCTTTCTAAGTGTTTTTTTATCCTTCATTCTTCATTCCCTATGGAAGAATCCTGTCAGCATGTTTTGAATCTGCAGGAATCGTGAACACTCTCCGTACGTCAGAACTTCCGAACAAGAGGGAAGCACTGCACGCAGAGCGCTGTGACCGTTTCTTCTTTCATGGAGGATATTATGAACCCATCTACTAGGAGTCTATGTATCTTGTGTCTGTATTCTGTCATGTTTTTCTAATCAATGAATATTTCTCCTCTTTATCATTTGTTTTTTGTCTGGGATAACATGAAAATCTAATTCCTATAATGGTCCTACCTGACAAAACTCATACATTTTCATTTAGCATCATTTCTTTTTTATTATGACAAAAAGGGGGAGAATCATATGTGTAAAAGAAAATTATATACATCTCCTAAGAAATTTTAAGTAACTTGAACAGAACAAGTTAAGGTCTACAAATCAAAGATAAAATCTCTTTAACTTGTGCTCCATAAGTTTCTGTTGTTAAGGAATGCAGGAATATTTTTAGAACTTCTGTGAAGATGCGCGTATACAAAGTCACATCCATCAATCTTCTGAAAGATCAAGTCAAGAAGAAAATTATTCAGGGAAGTTATCCATCATATTTCTCTCTAAATATTTATTTCAGGGGGAGATTATACATCTCAGGGGGAGATCAATTTTCTTATGCAAAATCATGCTTTAGAACGAAAATGTTTTGTCATCATCAAAAAGGGGGAGATTGTTAGAACATAGTTTGGTTCTAATTATATTTTAGTGTTTTGATGATAACAAGCAAACAAATTTTGTATAAAGTAAACATGGTACTCTAATCATATGGTTCTAATTTTAGAAGATGTACCAGTACCAGCAATTACCAGCAATCAGAACTTGAAGAATCAGAACTTAAAGCTAGAGAAACTTCTGATACCGCATGCTGCAAACATATCTACCACAGAAGTTGAAGAACAAGGCTTAACAGAAGATTATAAGGAATTATTCAAGTTAACACCGCTGAAAAGCAACTTCTGATACCGCACGCTGAAAACATATCCAAAACAGAAGTTGAAGAACAAAGACTGAACAGAAGCTTAGGCAGATTGATTCAAATTAA
Source organism: Vicia villosa (assembly GCF_029867415.1). Lineage (NCBI taxonomy): Eukaryota > Viridiplantae > Streptophyta > Magnoliopsida > Fabales > Fabaceae > Vicia > Vicia villosa. The sequence goes on from NC_081180.1 coordinate 193,227,324, forward strand.
CCCGTTGAAGACAAAATCATTAGTAAAACGGCTGCAACACTCCAAAAGCATAATTTCCAAGGTTGATTGAAGAAGCTATCCACATGCAAATTCTTGGAGAAAGCAAAAGCAAAGACAACACGCAAACCATTTAATGGTGAATGCAAGCTTTGGAGATAACGGTCAAAAATTCTGAAGCTACATATACTCATGATCGTTTGAAGAACAAATACAACACAACGAGCGAAATAGAAGAAAACAATAAAGAACACACAAGAACGCTGCAACTCTAATAAATCATCAAGTGTGAAGAAAACCTCTCTGAAGCTAAATTCTCTTATTCAGATTCTGAGTTCATCATTTTGTACTTAATCTTAGTGAAATATCAAAGTGGTGATTACAGATTTTTAGAAGCAAAACTATACACTATCAACAGAAGTTACGTGGTAACTAAGTCCTTGAGAGACCAGTTGGGTCAGAAGTCTCAAGAAGTCTAGAACTAGTTGAGTCTGAGAAGATTGGTTAGTCACAAGCAGTTGGCTTGTCCAGGATCATTAGTCACCATCAGTTTGGCTCATGCATTGTATTGTGATTCACGGCAGTTGGTCGTGCAAGTGTAATCAGGTTCTGATTATAGTGGATTAAGACCTCGGTTGAGAGAGGCAAATCACCTTGTTGAGGGTGGACTGGAGGTAGCCTTATTAATAAGGTGAACCAGGATAAAAATAATTGTGTTCTGATTATCTTTCCTACATAAAGTTTTTAAAACCCACTTATTCAACCCCCCCCCCTTCTAAGTGTTTTCTCAACCTTCATGATGTTGTTGTTGTGTATGTTTGTATGATGATGTTTTGCGATGAATAAGACGTGATGGCATATGTTGGTGTTTGTTGAAGGCTTATGCCTTGTGGTTGCATAATTGTTGTAGTTGTGTTGCATTTTATGATGTTGAATTATTGAGTCACATACATTGCATTTTTACGATGGCCTGGATTGGCAAACACGTTGTCCTGGATTGGCAAATTACGATGGTCTGAATTGACAAACTAAGATGGCCTCAATCCCATTGTGTGGATTGAGTGCAAACTGCGAAGAAGGCTTATGCCTTGTTGATGCCTCTATTTATTGGCAATTTTTTGATGAGGGTGTATGCCCTATTGGTACCACATGCATTTGCATAGTCATTGGTCTAGTTGCATTTTATATAATGATGAATGATGATGAGTTGTTTGATGATTAATGGTGATGAGATGTTGGGTGATGAATACTTGTATAATCGACGATGTGATGATGGATTAGATGTTGTAAAATAATTATATACTACTTGTTAATAAATGACGTGGATGTGTTATGAAATGGTGAATCGTGTATGACTCTATTCTCATATACTTGTTATCATACGCTTTCGTATATTGTTATAATATCTCATCCCTTCTGTTTGAATGTCATCCCTATATTGGTAACGCGCAGGTAACCTGAAGTCGCTTGAGATTGAGGTTAGCTGAGGAGATTGTCTCATAGTGAGTAGAATGAGTCGGTGTCAGCTCTGATATGTTACACTGGGGTTAATTGAATTTGTTTTGTTATGTTGGGAGTAAAACCCTTGTAGAAATCCACTTTATTGTATTTATTCGATGATGTTTGTTGAATATTGAATAAAGATAATTATAACTTATGTTGAAGAGTTAAGAGTAAATATTGTTGATGTTTTTCCGCTATGAGTAAATGAAATGAAGTTTAGGTATGATGAATATATAATTATGTGTTGCGTATCTGGTTATATGAGCATATGTGATGAATGAATGTGACATCCTAATTTTCTAATTGTTTTAATTCCTTCTGTTTATTTTATAAAATTATCGTTGGGGAATTAGGGTGTTACACATATGACCCAAATGCTTGTGCCATGATTCGGATGAACTATCATTGTCACAATTGTTTATGTAGAACTTTGAAGCCCCGAGTTAGACGATATACAAGTTTGAATTCCTTTTTCCTTCTTTAGCAACCACCATTGAGCCTTTCTTTAACTTCTATTCATTTCCCGAAAAATAATTATCACATCCTTCATTATCCAACTTTCCAATGAATAAAAGATTGAATCGAAGTTCTGGAATGTGTTTCACGCCTTTGAGAATTAGATTAGTCTCATTGCTAGTTAATTTCGATACAAATATCTCTTATTCCGATGACATTAGCTCACCCATTATTTCTCATACAAACAACCCCAAAGTCATTGGTCTCGAGGTTGCATAAGTAGAAGCACCACTATCAACCACCCAATCCATATCATCGCATGATAGATTGACATTCTCTACACAACTATCACAAACAACAAAGAAATCGCCAACAATAGCAACATCTTCATTATTGTTACCTTCCTTTTTGTCGTTGTTGTAGCTATTTTTCTTGTTTTCCTTTTTCAAATAATGACAATACCTTTTTATGTGTCCCTTTTTCCCACAATGATGACACTCAATAAGAAAGAATCTATTAGAGCCTCCTTGTGATTTACCACGTGAAGTCATGCGATTACTTGAACCCCGATTTTAATGTCCCCCCTTGATTCGATAACCAACACCTCATAATGTAAAGTAGAACCTTGTGAATTACGCTTCAACTCCTCATTCAACACATTACTTTTATCCAAGTCCATCGAGATGATACCATTTAGAGCGGAGTTAGACAAGGATGTCCTAAAAGTCTCCCCAAAATTAGGAAAAGTACCAAGAAGCCACAAACCTTGACTTTCATCATCAAAAGTAAGATTTATCGCCGATAAATGATTTATAATCCCTTAGAAAGTGTTCAAGTGATCGGTCATTTGTGAGCCATCATTATACATCAATGATATCAATTTCTTGAACAAGAACAACTTATTGGTCCCCGTCTTTCTTTAATACAACTCCTCAAGTTTGGTCCAAAGAGAGCGAGCATGAGTCACCGAGCTCACATGATTCAAAACATTATCATCCACCCATTTACGAATATAGCGATAAACTTTTCTATGCAATAAAGTTCATTCTTCATCACTCTCTCCATCTGGTTTTTTCATTATAGAAAACCGGCAAGTGAAAATCTTTCACATAAAGCAAATCTTTCATTTATCGTTTCCTAACATTATAGTTTCAATCATTCAAACTCACCATCCTAGATGTGTTCATCTCCATCATTACAAAAATTAAACCACGGCTCCACAACACAACTGAATAATCCAACAACATAATTTCACCTAAATATCAAATGAAATTTAGAGACAAACAACAAAAATACACCAAACAACACAAAATTATTTTAGCGTGGAAAAGCCTTTGTTAACTAAGAATAAAAAACTATGAGACTCGTAGACCACTTAATATCTCCACTTTAATCAACAATTTGTACAGACAAGGTTCTCTTTAACACTAGTTAGAGGCATGCACAAATATCATCAAGATCTACAATCAATCTTGAAATACAACAAGAATCAAGAGAGATGAAACAATCTAAAAACACCAAGAAATTCGCACCTCAAAGATGGACTTGACAGATAGACTTAGAGAGGTCATAATTCAATCTCCACCATTCGGAATGTACTCCTATGAGTTATAAACATTGTGATAAAATTTCAAGATGGTCCAATAGTTAAATTGTGCGCAAGCTCCGATCTCGTGAGACTGGTCTGTGTTGAAAAGAGGCTGCGGAATTTTCACTCTTTTCTCTACTTTTTTCTTGTTGTCTCTCACACAATTAATGAATAACTTAATTCTCTTTGTTGGATAGTAACTAAGGATTACAGAAATGTGAGCCACTAACCCACATCCATTTGAGTCACTCCAAATAGAAGAGATAGCCCAGCAACTCGTTTAGTTGCAAAAGATTGCACAAAAAAAGAGCATATAGACTACTTTAGTACATTTTCACTTGTTGCCAAAATTACAACCATTAAAGTTTTATCATATTTGATTGTTGTAAAAGGTTAGCATCCTGAGCAGTTAGATGTCAACAATGTCTTTCTTCATAGTGATCTACATGAGAAAGTGTACATGAGTCTTCCTTCTAGTTTTTCTAACACGAATTCATTCAAAGTTTGTCAACTTCAGAAATCTGTATATGGACTCGAACATGCAAGCAGACAGTTACACAATGTTGTCACTTGCATTAATTTCATGATGTTATCTTCAATCACAAACTAGAAAAAAATTTATTGCATTATTGATTTATGTAGATTATATATTGGTAGGAAACTCTCTTTAAGAAAACCAAACATTTAAGAATATTTTGGATATTCAATTCATAATCAATGATTTGGGTACACTCAAATTCTTCCTAGATCTTGAAAGGTTCGACAAATGTATCTTCTTGAATTAGAGGAAGTACACTATTGAAATATTGAAAAACATTGATTTTCTTAGTGCAAACCCTCACTCATTCCCTTTTATCCTACCACTGAGTTTCCTAGTAGTTGAACGCCAACAAGGAGAAGCAAACGAGGAACATAGAGGTTGGAACAGCGAAGAGATAGGAACGATGAATGACAATGTAACGCCCGGTATTTAATTAATTATTTAATTAAATATTTTCGAAATATTTTCGAATTATTTGTTGAAATTGTTGAAGTTGCGAAATGTCGAGAAGTGTTGATTTAAGTTGCTAAGTGGTTATTTAGTCGATTAATAGGTTGGTTAATATTAGCAATAATATAAAAATGATACAAGATTAATTGTTGGGCTTATATTATGGTGGTATGTGGTAAGTGTGGGGGTGCTGATATTAGGCCCAATAAGAGTAATAGAATTATTAAGAATAATAGTAATATTATTTGGTTAAGAGGAAAATAAGAGAATTAGGTTTTGTCAGTAAGAGGAGAAAAGGGTTTTGGAGAAAGAAGAGTACGTAGAAGCTGCAAGTGAGAAGAGGCAAATGGTTGGAAGCCATGGCAAAAAGCTAGGATTCGATTGGAAAGTTATAAGCGATCTCCAATCCAAGGTTAGGGTGGGGTTCTAACTCTATAATAAGGTATATGATGAATAGTATGTGGGGTTAGGTTATTAAAATTGTCACTGTGTGTGTTGATTTGTTGTGAATATTCTGAAATTGATGAATTGGTTCCGTATCTAATTGCATTATGCTGTGAAATCGTGTTCTGAAATGAGTTGTTTGACTGATATAAGTTTGTGATGCTGTGGAAATATTCCTATTGATGAAATTGGCTGTTAGAAATTATGCCAGGAAAAATTGTTATTAAGCACATGCTATGATTATACGATGTTTTAGTCCGTTAGTAATACCCGACTGAAGGTTCGTAAACGAAAGAAATTATTGAACTAGAGGATTGGAAAGAATATTATTGAACAGTGAATATTTGTTAGAAGAGAGAAGTGTGAGTGGCGGGGGCCAGGATGGTAAGAGACGGTCGCCTCAAGAAGAAGAAAAAAATAATAAAAGGGATGAGAGGCGCCTGCCTCTCATCATGTTAGTTAGAGAGAGGCGCTAGCCTCATGGGATGGGGGAGGAGGCGGTTGCCTCTTGGTGCAAGAGAGGCAAGCGCGATTGCCTCTTAGAGATAGTGGTTGCCTCTCACATAATTATGCATTATTTAATTATTCAATATACTATGGTACAAGTAGTCAGTATAGCTACTCCCAATTAATTACATAGTGATAATTAGTAATACCACATGGTGATTAACTGAGAACTAATTTTAATTAGTAGGATGAGTTAGTAACAGTAGCAGAGGATAATTAACAGCAAAAATGCCAAATTAAATAATACAGCAAACCAGTAATTCTAGTTAATAATTGAAAGACGAAAATAGTAGGTTATGTTTAGTAGCAGTAGTATTCTGGGAATTTTTGTAGCAGAAAAAAATGCAGAAGATAACAGTAAGTTAGCAGAAAATTAATTAACAGAAAATAGTCAAATAACCTGATTAATTATATCGAGCGAGTTACGAATATTTCGATCGCGTCGGTGAATTGTATAAGTTGTCGTATGTGCGTAAATTAACCGTAGAAGAATAATTGATAAAATAAGAGACTAATACATAGCGATTTAAGGGACTGTTTTGAGAATACTTTATAATGTTGTTGTTTTCTTTGTGATATATCATTGATGATGAAACATTATTATTCTGTTGATGATGCGAAGTTGCAGGAATTATTGTGATGATAAATTACCTCTATTTATTGGTAATAACAGTAATATAGGTGTATGCCTCATGATGAGTTTTATTTTTGTTTAGTATGTGATGTTGCATTTGAGAGGTATGAGCTAATACATTACAGGTCCTTCTAGAAGATCGCAAAAAGCAGTTTTTTGTCAGGGGCAATATCATCAAGATAAAATCTCCAAATGAAAAATATGTTCCAACGTGGCTTGTAGAGGACACCTTGAGCTTTCCAAAAAGTCCTAGAACTCTTCCATACCTTAAAAAGTGATGGAGATATTCCTTGTTAAAGTTGGACAATTTTGGGTGAAAAATGTGAAGCAAATGAGTTTCAAATTGGATTTTTTGCAAAGAGGCCCAATGTTTTGTGATCCAATCTTGTTCCTCAAGTCACTAAGGAGATCCAATCCAAAGGCCACAAATTTTTTATGATCATTTGATTTTATATTGAATTTTATTCATTTAAAATACAATTTAAATCAAATAATTAAGAGAAAATACAAAAGATTTGTTTTTCTTTTGCTTCCAATTAATTTCAATCATAAAAAATACTCCAAATTTTGTGGCAAAGAAGAGTGGAAAGATAGATATTGAGATTGAGCAAATTTGGAAATATTTACTAATCAATTTCAATCAAAATTTTAATCATTGATTCAAGGAGATTCATACCAAGTCTATTACCCTAATTCATTCATATATAAATACATAACTTGTACAAAGTATTAGGAGACGAAAATAAGGAGAAAAGGGGTGCAAAGTCTAGGGTTTTCACAAGTGCAAAGTTCTCAAAAAAGGTTGAAAAATTGCATTGAGAATTCAAGAGGGTTTCTGAACAAACTACTCGTTCCAATCTATTCCTCAGGAAAAATCGCAGCAAGATTTGTAACAAAATCCGCAGGTATAGCTGGTAGGGATGATGAATAGTGGAGGAGAACCTTGGACGACGCGTGTGAGAATATTAATGGCCAGTCAACGGCCTCGTGCTCCGTCTCCACTCATGATTGGCCACCCGTGCATACCCAGGGCCCCACGCTGACTCGTTTGACTTTCTCCCACTAGTTATTCTTTTTCCTAATTTTGTTATTCTGTTTGATTAACTAACAATTAAAAAACCTAGCACAAATGGCAAGCTAGCGCGTTCTGGATGCACTATGACGCAGGATCGATCCCTGCAGCTTGCAATTGTTATGATTTTTTTTCTCTATTTGTATTCAAGTGCAGATCCAGTGTTGCAAGCAACCGAGTGCGCGCGGTGTACTAGTCTATCTCGGCCATCAGATTGTCACAGAGAAGAATCAAGTGATCCTGAAGGCGCCGATCCACCATGGACCTCATGAGCCTCACACAGTGGATTATATACGCCCAGGTTTTCTTTTTATTTATTTATTTATGTATTCTCCTTTAAAAGCCTTGTTTTTTGTTCTTATTCTTTTTAACTAAACCTTATTTTCATAAACTCTTTTTATTAAAACTTTTTTTTCTCTCTTTAATTTTCAAAAAAAACCTTTTTTAATTATTAATGAATTTAGGTTTTAAAAATAATCGTGTTAATTAGATAATTAGGTTTAGATTAATAATTAGGGTTTAATAATTTATGTTTTAATTATTAAATTTTTTTTATTAGGATTAATAATTTAAATGATCAGGTTAGATTTAGCCTTTTTAATCAGAATCAAAACCATGTGACTATCAATAATGTAAGGGTTGTCTATCAAATTGTAGGCTTAGGTTTTTACCCTCAGATTTGCCATTAGGTTTTTTAGCCATAAGGTTTTTAACCCTATTTTTTCTAAACTTATATTTTATTCGCGATTTCTTCTCTCCCCATACTCTGTGACTGTCGCATGTGCCTTTGTTTTAGTTTTACCTTATTATTTTGGATTTTTATTTTATTGTTCGCATTACTATTGCTTGCTATTATTATGTATCTGCCCCAAAGCCTTGTAAAAAGTTTTCTACCTTTCTGCCTTTAATTTCTGTTACCCTCAGGGTTTTATTGTAATAGGTTAGGATTTTATTTTCCGCCTTTATTTTGCTGCCCACAGGTGTTTATTGTAATAGCGTAGGACTTTTAATTTCTGCCTTTATCTTTATTAACTGCGTGGTTAGTAATAATAGGGATTGACAAGCCTGCTAATAAATTTAGTTTGCCTAATTACAAGATAAATATGATCTAACTGAATCACTTGATTGTGCACCCACACACCTTTAGGGTAACCCTTCTTGTTGCCTTGTTGTCTGTTGCCTTTATTTGTGAAAAATAGTCAAGTCCCTCGATTCCGAGGATACCTAAAGCAAAGGTTGCCTATAAAGTTATTGAAATCATCATATGAGATCTAGTCCCTCGATGCTGCCTCGGAAAAACACGATGATTGTCCCAATTGCTAAGGTATCCTTGCATGATGCCTAAAAAGATTAATGACTATTATATCCTTCCCTAAAGACTACCTACCTCTACACGGTAGGGACAATTTTATGGTGAACGATAATCTTCGATGACCCTTCAACATCCAATAAAAGGACTTCCTACCCTCCTATGGTATGGATAGCCCTGAAAAGCTAAAAGAACATTTTTTATAACTTAAGGGTAATTGCTTTTTAATTGCTTGCTCTTCTTCAAATTCAAATTCAAAAATCTTTTCCCACTCTTTTTTTCAAATCAAATTCAAAAAGACTACGCTTATTTACAAGCTAAAGTTCTTCTTCAAAGTTTTTACTATTCACACACGACACTTTTCAAACAAACAAAATGAGCTAAGCAATTAAGAGCCCATGGATAACCATGGATACAAAGGGTGCTTTAAACCTTCCCTTTGTATAACTTACTCCCCGAACTCAAAATCTTTTCAAAAGGTCTTTTTCTGTTCTTTTAGCCTTTCTATAAATTGGATGAAATAAAAGTCGGTGGCAACTCTTGCTCACCGCAACATTGCTTGCTTAAATATAAAAAGTCAGTTCACCGTATTACAATATGCATTGTTAGTGTCTCATTCTATATTGCATGTGTATGAATTTATGTGACGTGTTGTGACTTGAACTGTGATTTTAATTGCTTGTTGAATATAATGATGTGAAGTGAAGTGAAATTGTGATGTTGATACTATGAAGCGGTGATTTTATATAATATGATCTATTATATTATTTATCATAAACCCAATTATATGGTTTGATATCTCCCCTGTTCTGTTTGAATGTTATCCCTATGTTGGTAACGCGCAGGTTAAGAAGATTAGTGCATTGTCGGAGTAGCTTGGAAGATGTTAATCTTTCGTTGCTTACGTCGAGTCGAGTCATGCTCTGATATGTAACACTCGGGAAGGGATGAACGTTTGGTTGTTATGATTGGATGTAAAATGTTTTGATAACATGAATACGAATATTTTTCGCTGTGTATTAAAATGCGAAGTTTGATATAAGGAAGTTTATTTTGGTTCATTTGAATATTAAGTGTTATGTATCAACTTGTTTAATTTGAGCATGTTTTGTTGGTTCGAAGAAAAATGTGACATCGTGTTAAAATGTTTTAATTATTATACTCTGATTATTTGATTAATTACCGAGGGTAGAATTGGGGTGTTACATTAGTGGTATCAGAGCAGGTTGGTTCGTCCGACCAAGTTGTCGAGTCAGTAAACTAATGTGACAGTTGAATATTGTCGATGTGTTGTTTCTTAGTACGTGACATGTGTGCAAAACACTGTCGATACTTGTTTGCTTTTCTAATCGATTGTGTGCACGAGTTGGTTTGAGATAAGTGGGGGAGAAGCTTTGCTTCTCGGATATATTCCATTGTACGAAGTTGGTTCAGTGTATTGCTGATGGAGACAGTGCATGTATTGTCGAAGTGTTGTTGATTTCCGAACACAAAGGGGACATGGGTTCGAAGTTTCGTTATTAATCAAGTTGGAGCACCTTGATGGAGAATGATCAAGCGTTGTTGATGGTTACTTCATGAAGGATGAGAAGCAATGTGACGGTCATTAATCTACAAATGGAGTGTAGATTCCTTATGTTTCGAAAAGTGATTTCCAAGTAAATAAGATAATTTTTGAAGATGGGACTGACGAAGTTACGAGGTTTCGTCTCTGCTGGTTGACCGTGAAGTTGTCAGTTTGAATTACACGTGCGTGTAATGTCAACATTAGAGCGATGTTAGAATGACGAAAGTTGTTGTAGACTTTATCGTGGGATCTTTATGAGTGATTGTTAAAAAGCTGATGATGTTGTTGGATGGTTATGGATTGCAAGTCAGAGTTTGGAATTCAAAGAGATAAGTATGGATTTAAAGTATTGGTGATTATACAAGGAAAATTCTGTTTTAGATGATGTTATAAGTTGTGTTACGGTATGACGTCGGTGTTGGCATTTTCGGATAACTTGGAAAACTCATATCTTGTGTTCCGAGTATCAAGGTAATTTGCCCATAATTGCATGCTCTGGTTTAAATTCCTTTTTCTACCCTTTTCTTAAAAAACTTCAATAAGGCTACGCTCATTTATGAGCTAAAGTCCTTATTTTCTTCTTCTACATTTCTGAAACTTTTGGCTTCAAAACTAAAGAGCAAAGCAATTAAGAGCCCATTGATAACCATGGATGCAAGGGGTGCCTTACACCTTTCCTTTGCATAAATTACCCCCTGAACTCATTTTTTTATTTAAAAGGTTTTTCTTGTTCTTTTAGCCTTTCTGATAATTTTGGATAAAATAAAAGTCGGTGGCGACTCTTGCTATCCGCGACATTTCAATAAAGTCAGTTCACCGTATTACAGAACTGGCGACTCTGCTGGGGAATTTTCGAATAAAAGAGGGGTTACCTTAAAAGTTTAGGAATCATTTAAATGTTTTCTATTGTTTGCTTTGCTTGTTTTATTTTTCAGGGCTGTTTTGGGAATTAATTGAAGGACGAATCCTACACCCGGATTCAAGTACATCTAAGATAGGAAGTGGCATAGTCATGGCGACCTCCTTCATGTATGTGGAGGATTGGTCAATATGAGAGTTCACGCTTAAGTTAGGCCTCTATGGGTGTTTACATGCTTCTCTTGTATGAGGGAGGTTCGTGTGGATACCTGTGGGTGAGTCGGAGCTTAAGGACCTTTAGTAACCTTTAACCCATCCTGACTTTTAGGAACGTAGTGGGGGGACTACTCGTGATGTATGTTGAGAGCATAGTCGCTACCCGATACTACAACTCAGATAGGTCTTTTCTCAAAGTATCATTGCATGGTATGTATGTATCATGTTCGAGGGTGCTTTAGAGGGGCTGACAATTCTGGGTAACTCGGTAGAACCCGTTGCTGACATCATCTTTATCCTTAGAAACACCTTTGGGGAAGGGTATCTCACGTGATTTAAACTCCATGCAAGCCGAGCCTAAGGAAATTGTGTGACTTGTGTGACCTGCGTGACTTGTCTGTGTTTGCTACTAACCTTCGTTTCCTTGCAGGTTTTGTTAAAAGGACTTGTTCGCCCTTACTATCTCACGCTTTGCCTAATAAACTACATTCGCATAACATCATGACATCATGACATCATAAGCATAACATGATTTAACTAACCCTTTCAAGGATCTTAGGAATTTAGGGAGCACAATCTCAGGTGCCCTTACCAAAGACTGAATCCCTATCAAGGGGCGAGAGGATTTATTTTCCTCTAGCCACATACCTTCCAATTCAGAGACTCGATACCTATCAAGGGGAAAGAGGATTTATTTTTCTCTAGCCACATACCTTCCAATTCAGAGACTCGATACCTATCAAGGGGCAAGAGGATTTATTTTTCTCTAGCCATGTACCTTCAAATTCAGAAGTATCCCAAATCAGAGGCGATGACCCACTCGATATGGTGAGCTTGGTTCTTAAAGAAAGACGTTCAAAGACAAAATTCAGAATTCTTCAGACAAAGACGCGACCAAATCATTTTCTAATGTTGCTAACTAAATTCCAAAAGATCCTTGAAAATATTGCATTTGCATTCATAACATCCCATAACAGGTTTCTTACAATAGATCTCTCATCCGACCTCGCTGTTTATTTCAGCAAGAAAATGGATCTCGAACAATCTCTCAAAAATCTTCAGGCTCAGAATAACCAGTTCCGAAAAATAATCTTTCACTTGGCCAAGGGGCAAGAAGAATTGAAGGCACTTCTGATCGAGAAGGAGAAGAATCAACATAAGCATCAAGGTGGTCAAGATAATCAGAGATCCAAGCCTAAGCGGTCATTTACTCCATTACATATACCGTTGTCTCAAGTTCTTCAACAACTGCTCAATCAGAATTTGATAACTCTTCTAACTCCATATTCATTTCCTACCAATCCCACTCCTGGATATAAGTACCATGTGATATGTGCTTATCATTCGAATAGTCCTGGACATGATACAAAGGATTGTTGGCAATTAAAGCACAAGATTCAAGACCTCATTGATGACAAGATCATTGACTTCAACTCACCTAAGGAATCTCATATGGCTAATGCTAGGTACAATCTGAAAGGTCGCAATGGACACCGCCAATCTGTAGGGACAATTCTGATATCTACACCGGTTCCACAACAAGGACGCAAGTCGGAGGCACCTAAGCGCCAGTTCACAGAGATCAATATGCCACTGGCTCAGGCATTACAATATCTGCTAAAAGCAAACTTGATTACTGTAAAGGATCCCCCTAAGAATCCTAGTACTTCTGCTCGTAGCTATAATCCTAAAGTGAGGTGTGCCTATCACTCTGATAGTCCTGGTCATGATATGAATAGTTGCTGGACATTAAGGAACAAGATTCAAGACATGATCGATGCTGGTGAAATTGAATTCAACCATCCAAGAACTCCTGAAGTGATCACTACTCACATGCCTAAACACTATAAGACTGATTAATGTCTAAGTGGATGAACTTTTAATCATTAGCTTTACTTTCATTTGCAATTTCTATTTTGTTTGTTTAAACATTCACTTATGATAGACATTATATGTTTTAATAATCATCATCAGTGCATTGCATATGTTTGGCTTGAATAATTTATTTCGTTATCACTCGTTTAAATTATGTCTTTACTTCACATATGTTTTGTGATACTAAATTCCTGCTAAGTTGTAAGCCTTTTAAGGGAGGATGACGAAAACGATACCGCAACCTCACAAAGTATGCTTTTGAACAGACTATGTTGACGATGTGTAGGCATTGTTTCAATTCCTAAACAGTGGAGATATAAGGATGATAATCCCTGGTCAACCCCTTTTGAGCCAACGAAGTAGAAGTTTTTTTTCTCATACAAATTAAACCCTTAATCATAACCTGGGGCAGGGTAGTTACTCAGTTAACTCAATCGTACTAGCTGTTGTTTATACAAATAATGATGGGTTCTCGCAACCATTAAATCAGGCAGTCAATGTCCACCAAAAAGAAAAAGACGTTAAGTCAAAACCTATGAAGGATACTTATCAAAAATCAAAAACATCCTGCTGACTGTAATCTCAAACTAAACAGTTCAGGCAAAAGTTAGGGATAACAAAGTCAAAAAGGAGGTCATTACAAATCCTCGACAAAAAGAAAGTATTACCAGAAAGGATGACTGTCTGTCCAAATGAAAGTTCCGGTGCTCTAACCATCATCAAATTTCAAAGTTAAGACTTCAAATTCTGCTAGAACTTAAATGCAAAGTTAATTGGGCATAGGATCGAAGAACATCGCGAAGATGGGGATGGGAACAAATAAACTTTGAGCCTTTATCCTTTGTTTCTTAAACCGTGAACCAAGCCACGTTACAACCCTTGAAAGTCCTAATTGAAGCATGGTTAGTTCGAAAGCATACTGTCACCAAAAAGGTATCCCGACTCCTTAAGGTTTACCAAAATGCTGAGTCGATATTTCGTTTCTACAAAAATAGCATGTTTTTACAAATATCACGCTTTTACATCTCTTGTTTTAATGTTTTTCAAAAACTCAAGACAAACGTATGCATTGCATCTCATGAATTCATTATTAAACAAATTCTGCTACATAATTTCAAACGTTAGCAACAGGAAGAATTTGCACAGGGTACAACTAATGACTGAAAGTTATCCCGACAGACAAGAGTACTCTGAGAAGCAATGTCTCCTACGTATACAAGGGGCATGGCATGCTTTTCAATCTGGGGCAATCAAGTCAAGAAGAATCTCTCAAATGCCAAAAAGCCAAAGGCATACATCCCAAGTGGGCTTCAAACCACCTCCCGATCAACCTGGGGCAATCAAATCAAGATTCAGAGAATCTCTCAGGAGCGCCAAAACAATCGGGGGCATGCACCCAAGTGGGTCAGAAGCCGTCACTCGATCAGTCAGGGGCATCATCCTAAAGTGTATGATTACTAGGGGCATATCGCCCATAGTGCACATCTCATAAAGTCCTCGTGAGGCGAATCTTTCCAAAGTTCCTACTAGCAGGGGCAAATCTATGCAAGCCCAGTTTAACATCTTGATCAATACTCAGTGGTGTGTCCTAATCAAATCCAAGAATGGTAGTTACTATAATACTGGGGCCAACTTTCAAGACACCCACGTCTCCCACACAGCCGATTTCACAAGATCATATCCCCACAGAGCAATCCTCAAGAAGATATCTTCAAACATACTCGTCCAACAAAGACATATCTCCCCAACAGAGTTTACATCTTCAACATTGCCGGTTCCTCGACACCTTGCTCTTCTCCAACATGGGTTACTAATAATTTTTATCCCCAATCAGGGTACATCAAGTTACTGATCATCCCCAAGCAAGAATCATAAATTCCCAGCTGAGCATCTTCAAGACGAGATCAAACATCAAAATCATAACACTACAGAGATTTACTTTCTCAGAATACTCCAAATAGCATCAGTCATACATCATACACATCACATACATATTCATAAACTGCATACGATTATAATTCATACATAACATACGAATTGCCCCATTCATTTTGAG
Source organism: Vicia villosa (assembly GCF_029867415.1). NCBI lineage: Eukaryota > Viridiplantae > Streptophyta > Magnoliopsida > Fabales > Fabaceae > Vicia > Vicia villosa. Next base: position 193,242,397 of record NC_081180.1, read on the forward strand.
GACTCCATCCCATTCATTACATGCATTATAAATATTGCATAAAAACTGACAATATGTGACAGGTACATTACAAAGATTCGAATCTTATTCAAAACAAAGCCTAACGCACGGCCTTCCAGACATCTATGGATGCAATTTGGATTTAGTCTAACGCACGACTTATCCTTCGACTTAACGCACGGTTCTCCAGACATCTACGAATGCAATTTGGATTTAGTCTAACGCACGACTCATCCTTCAACCTAACGCACGATTTTCCAGACATCTACGGATGCAATTTGGATTTAGTCTAACGCACGACTCATCCTTCGACCTAACGCACGGTTTTCCAGACATCTACGGATGCAAATTGGATCTGATCTGACATACGACACATCCTTCAGCCTAACGCACGGTTTTCCAGACATCTGCTGATGCAAACTAGACCCAGTCTAACGTACGACTCAAACTAAGTCTATTCCTCATAAACGGCCTAACGTACGACGTGTTCTGACTCTCAAGTCTATCAAGTTGGATGGCATCTTCAAGCCCATCTCAATCGTACATCTTCTCCAAACACCTGGATGGCATGTTCAAGCCCATCTCCGACAAAGTCCCTACTTCAGCTAGGGCAAATTTCTTGGTATTCTAGTGTTCAATCATCTTCCACCTTCAAATACCAATTGGCGTACAAACCACTCTACATCTTCAGGTTTAAGACAATTGAACAGGGGCAGCTGTCATACCCCAAAATTTGCCCATACTATTTCTCCTATTCAAATTCAAATTAAGGTCTTAATTCAAAAGATTGATCACTCAATTGCTCAGAAAGTCAACAGTCAACTGTGGTTAAAGTATAGTCAAAACTCCTGATTTCTTGTCAACATCCTTATATTGAAGTATCATTCACCATTTGATCAAGAATTGATCATGGTTCATCAAGGAAAGATCAGAAAACAACAATTCCAAAAGTTTCTAAATTAGGGTTTTCATAGGAGAAAGTCAACTGAACTTTGACCAGCCATAACTCCCACATGGAACATCAGAAATCCAAAGCTCATTTTGAAGGAAATTTTATTCTCTACAAATTTTCCTCTCACATGCCAAGTCTAAAAATGCTTCATTTGAGAGATATGGACCAAAACATTATAGGTCCTTTTCAAAAGTCAACAAAAAGTCATTTTTTTCAAAAGGACACACAAGAAGCATGGAAAATTACTTTGACATGAGACCAAAAACATTGGTTAGAGGACTCTTCAAGGTTTCTAAAAAGTCCTAGATCTCCTCCATACCTCAAAAAATGAGGGACATATGCCTTGTCAAAGTTGGACAAATTTGAGAGGGAAAATGTGAAACAAAAGACCTCAAATTGATTTCTTTTGCAAAGGAGCCCAAGTTTTTATGGCCCAATCTTGTTTCCCAAGTCATCAAGGACCTTCAATCTCAAAACCACGAATTTTGGAGTAATATTTTATTTTTTATTGAATTTAATTCATTAAAAATGTAATATAAATCAAATAATTTGGAAAATATTGAAAGGATTTGATTTGTTTTGGTTTTACATCAGAATCAATGATCAAAATACCTAATATGGGGAGCCAAATTCGTGCAAGGGATATATTTGTGAAAAAAATCAAGATTTGGTTAAATTTAGAAAGAATAAAAATCATGTTTGAATCAAAATTCAAATCTTTGATTTACATGGATTCAATCAAGTTTGTTGCCCTTATGCAGCCTTATATATACATATAACAGTTCTAGAAGAGGGGGAGGTGAAAAATAAGGATTTGCAGCACTGTATCGAACCAACAAAAATCAAAGAAACTTGGAATTCGGGTGTGAAGATTGAAGGAGGTTTGGAGGCTTCTGAAGATTCAAACGTTTTCCTGGAGTATTGTTGATCGCTTCCTAATCAAAATCGAAGCCCAAGACATCTGAAATCGGCATCCACGAGCTCACGGTTTGGTCAAAACTTGAAGTATTTCGATTGCATTCATACAAGCAGTATAAATACCATTTGATCATATATTCTTATTCACGTTGATGCATACTATGTTTCTGTATAATTTAATTTAATTGTAGATGCAGAACGAAGCAAGTGCCATTGTTAGGTTTGTAGAGCTCTAATTTGGGGGTTCTGAAAATAGGAAAAATTAGACCGAATTAATAACACTATCAGGTTCAGGGATCGATTTTAAGGAGAACCGTGATTTCCTTTTGCATTTATGTTGTGTATTTGTGGAGTCTCATGTGTGCAGGTTATGGCTACAACAAGGGTCGTAGCTAAAGCGTTGCAGAACCGTGGCTAAACATCTGGCCAAATGGAGAAGACGAAGCAGACCTGGGCGCGAAAGGCTCTGCGTTTGAATTTCATTAGTTTTTGTTTTTCTTTATAATGTTTGTGTTGTGTATTAATATCAAGTAACTAACGCAGCACGAATGGCTAGGGATGTATTTGCAAGCTAGTGAACTGGGGTTCGATACTCGCTGGCGACCCTAATTTTTATCACTTAAACAAATTGTCTGCAAGCATATCGCATGCGTCTCGTGCACGGGAGCGCTCCATAGGCCTTCATGCCTCGCTCGTTGGATCATTATGAGTTTAAATCCAAGCGTCCGGGAGGATGCTTGTCCATGGTGCACCTTCAAAACCACGCACACTGAATCGAAGCTAAGAACTCTAAAATGTTTTATTTTTATCTCTTCTTAATTACATAAATGGTTTTTTATTTTATTTATATCTTTTTCATTATTATATATTTACTTTTATTTGTTATAATTTAGCTTTTTATAATAATTTTTACTATTTTTTTTTCGGGATTTCGATTACTTACCATTCTATTAATAATATTGTTATTTTAATTTGAAATAATTAGATGTTTAAATTCATTTAATTGTTCAATTATTTAATTAATTATCGAATTTTTATTAATTGATGAAAATAAATATTAGGGTTAGGCTTTTTAATCGAAATTTTATTTTTTCACCGATTTAATTAATTATGTTGAAAAACCAATAATTAATTCATTCAATTTTATTCATCTTATTAAACTTAGTCAATTTATATCCTAATCAGGGTTCGCGAGAATTAGCCATACACTGAAAAAATATTTCTTTGTGCATTTTTTCAGGGTTAGCAACAGGGTTTACTCCGACTATGCGCCACACCTTTTACAAAGCTAAGTCCTGACTTTATTTTCCTTTAAATATTTATTTGCCTTATAAAATTATTATTAGGGTTAAACCCTCAAAAGTCAATGAACTCTTTTGCACTCACTTCTTTTACTGTCTATTTTTGCCAATTTTTCAGGGTTAACCTCGAAACTACCTCCGACTACAAACCATGTCAGATCAAATCAAAGCTAAGTCTTTTTCATATTTATTTAATTTCCTTTTGCCATTTTTTATTAAAATAGGGTTAACGTTATTAGGCAAAGGAACTATCCATACACTCACCCCCTTTTATTTTGTTTTTCTCTTTTCCCAATTTTTCAGGGTTAGCCAACCGCCAAAGCTCAATAGTCGGTAACCCTAAAACTTAACCTTGTTTATTTCTCTGCCTTTAATTATTATTAACTGTGTGGTTAGTAATCTTAGGGAGTGCAAGCCTTGAACTGAATTAGCATCACTAATTATAAGATAAAATTTCTGAATTAATCACATGATTGTTGCACCCACGCACCTTTTTTGGTAACCCCTCCTGTTGCCTGCTGCCTGTTGCCTTGTGTTTTTTGCAGAATAGCCATGTCCCTCGAATACGAGGATACCTCAGCCATGTTGCCTCGATTAATGCAAAGATCATAAGTCCCTAATGATGCTGCCTTCGATACACTAATATGATCTCGTCCCTCGGAAGTTGCCTACGAAAGGCTGAGGTATCCTCTGGTTGCCTAAACGAAAGGCTATTCTTATCCTTCCCTTAGACTACCTGCCTCTCTATGGCATGGGAAGGTCTTATGGCGAACGATAATGCGACGACCCTTCAACCTCCAAATAAAAGGACTTCCTACCCTCCTATGGTATGGATAGCCCTGAAAGGCTAAAAGAATCTTTTTACAAATATCAAGGTAATTTGCCCTTAATTGCATGCTCTGGTTTAAATTCCTTTTTCTACCCTTTTCTTATAAAAATTCAATAAGGTTACGCTCATTTACGAGCTAAAGTCCTTATTTCCTTCTTCTACATTTCTGAAACTTTTGGCTTCAAAACTAAAGAGCAAAGCAATTAAGAGCCCATGGATAACCATGGATGCAAAGGGTGCCTTACACCTTCCCTTTGCATAAATTACCCCCCGAACTCATTTTTTTATTTAAAAGGTTTTTCCTGTTCTTTTAGCCTTTCTGATAATTTTGGATAAAATAAAAGTCGGTGGCGACTCTTGCTATCTGCGACATTTCAATAAAGTCAATTCACCGTATTACAGATCCATATGACAATATCCACTTGGCATTGTACTTCAATTCAAGATCCACAATCATCAGTTTCATCTGGTCTACAATTAGGGTTTTTGACCTAATTCACCTGGACAGTTGACTTTTAATCAAGACATGGATTCACAACTCAAAACATGGCTCAAGAACTTCTATTACCTCAATATAATCCATTCATACCATTCATTTGAGGAGGAGAGCTTGATTCATCACAAAAGTCTAAGATTTCACTTCATTTGGAAAAAGTCAACTGTACAAGATCACCTTTGACTTTTAGGGTTTTAGGTCAAACCATAACTTTTAAGGATCAAAATCATCAATCTATGATTATTGAAGTCATTTGACCAAGAAAAATCAAGAAAATCAATCAAGAATCAAAAATTCAAAGATTGACTTTTCATACTTAGAAATTTTTCTAACACTATGTTTGGTTTGATAGAATTAGGGGAGAGAGAGGTTGGGAAGAGAGAGATATGAGAGAGATGGTGTATTTCTTCTGCTTGGTTATCATAGAAATAGGGAAGAGAGATTAATAAAATGTGGGTCCCACTTGATTTCTATTTCTTCTATAAACAGCGAAGAAAGAGCGAAGAAATACACAAATCAATTTCTAATTCCATCACTGCCCTTCTTTGCGCGCCAAAATTTACCGCTTTTTCCCATAGCTTATCGTTTTCATCCTTATGCCATGTTCTTCCTCCACTCTTCCTTCAACTATGTTGCTGAAACAACATATTCTTCTTAGTCGCCCTTCTCAAATCCCTAACCTACCACATCAAAACTAGATCTAAAAAGGAAAAACTCACAGGTATGACTCTGATTTTCTTCTCAAATCCCCAACCTTTCTATGTAGTTTTCTATTGTTAAATATAGATGAATCAGATTTTTATGCTTATCACTAGCTTGTTTATATTCAGTTCAGTTGTGTAACATTCTCTACAGTTTATTTGTGTTGTTGCTTTCAAAAACCCATTCAATAAACTTATTTTAGAGATTAGGTTTATAGATAAATCTGATTCTGTAGTTTTGTTGTTCTAAACTTATTTTAGAGATTAGATTTACAAATATTGAACTGTTTGTTTTTGTAAGAAATGGAAACGTTTTTAATTAATTTATTTTATCTTTGTTATTGATTTTTGAAGAACAAAATTTTCATTGTAATTTTATTTTTATTTTTTATACATGTACTATGTGTTGGAAAATCTATTCAGTTGCTTCTTAGAGCTAAATAAAGGAGCTTTTAGGAGTATCACATGCTTATGGAGGTAATGGAAAATCTAGATAGTGTTGGAGAATTAAGCATTGATGATCAATATGAAATAATAGATGAAGTTGACTTGGATGAAGATGAAATTATTGATGTTGGAATGTCTATTCAAATGAAAATTTTAAATCACTCTAAAAAAGAGATGGAAAAGAGGCAACATATTGGTTCTGTTATCATATTATGTCATGTTGTCCATGCATTTCATTTGAATCAAATTTTATCAACATGTCTGCATAGTCGAGTCACTTATTCTCCACAGAGTGAGCGTAGACGTAGTGAGTTAATGAGTTATCTAGTACATACAGAGAAGTGTCACGATATCATACGCATGGGGCCTGGAGCTTTCATGGAATTGTGTCAAAAAATAAGAGGCACTGGTATAGTAAAGGACACTATAAGGTCTACAGTGGAAGAGCGGGTAGCAAAATTCTTACATATTATAGGACATAATGTTAAAACGCGTACTGTGTCATTCTTCTTTTATCGCTCCGGAGAGACAATTTTTCGCCACTTTCACAATGTATTGCATACCATACTTGCATTAGGAGAAGAGTTTTTGATCCAACCATCAGGTACCGATGTACCACCACAAATACTTAACAATAGCAGATTCTATCCATTTTTTAAGGTAATATTATATTTTACTTTGTTTTTAAGGAATCGTTATATTCTATTTAGTCATAGTTATATAGAACCTTTGACTCCAACCCATATACAACTAACTAGGCCATATATGAATTAAGGATTGCGTTGGAGCTATAGATGGCACACATATTCGAGTGAAGGTTCCCAGGGCAGAAGCCCCTCGTTTTCGTGGAAGAAAAGACCATCCCACTCAAAATGTATTAGCTGCTTGCAATTTCGATATGAAATTCACATATGTGTTAGCTGGGTGGGAAGGAACGGAATCTGACTCTAGAATATTAAAAGATGCTTTAAGTAAACAAGACCCTTTAATAATTCCCGAAGGTTAGTTAAAATGTTATAATACTGTTATTAAAAAAAATTAGACTGATTTTGACTAAAGATTGAGTAATAATCTTTACAACTAATTTGTAGGAAAGTTCTATCTCGGGGATGCGGGATTTATGCTAAAACGGGGGTTACTAACACCATATAGAGGCGTCCGTTATCACTTGAAAGAGTATTCCACTAGAGGGCCACAAAATCCTCGAGAACTATTCAACCTTCGACATTCTTCACTTCGAAATGTTATTGAGAGAACTTTTGGTGTGTTAAAAAAGAGATTTCCAATTATTGCTAGTGGCACTGAACCCCATTATTCATTTGAAGTTATGATAGACATAGTCTTTGCTTGTTGTATACTACATAACTTTTTAATGGGTGTGGACGTTGATGAAGGTTTGATTGCTGAAGTTGACTGTGAACTGCTTCAAAATGAGATAGATAGATCTCAAACACAACAACGTGATGAGGACTACAGACTAGGTTCACTTTTAAGGGATGCTATTACAACTGAAATGTGGAACCTATATGGAGTTTAATGTAGTTATGTCATATTTATGAAACATTGTAGTTTACTGGTTAATATTATTATAGACTATAATTATATATTTGTATTGGTTTTTGTTTAGCTGTTTTGTGTGTTGTTATGTGATTTGTATTGTTGTATCTTGTTTCTATTGAAACCAAGTGCATTTATAGGTTGAAAAATGGCAAAGAATAAAGGTCAAAGTGTAGAACATAGACAAGTTAGTAAGGAAATTTTAAGGTGGACAGATGATATGGATCAAATATTGTTGAATGCTTTGATGGAAGAAGCAAATAAAGGGAATAGGCATGATGGTGCATGGACAACAGAAGCATACTCTAATGTCGTAGATGCTTTACGGTCTCTCGTTGCTCCAACCATGACAAAGCAACATATAAAAAATAGAATGAAAACTTTGAAAGATCATTTTGCTGAATCACATGATCTATTTGGTAGCCTAAGTGGATTTGCATGGAATCCAATAACAAGGAGGTTCGAGGCCGAGGATGAAGTTTGGCAAGATCTTATACGAGTGAGTATTTTTTTGTTCATTTAATAATTTATATACCTTTCATTGTATTTCCAACAAAGTATATTATATTCAGTTGCTAACACATGGTATGATTAATAATAGGAAAAACCACATGCTGCAAAGTGGAAAACCATGCAAATTAGGCAATATGATGTTTTGAAGGAGCTTTTTGGCCTCGATCGAGCAGTGGGGAAAAAATCATCTACTAATAGAATGAGACACAATCAACTGGAAAAGGAGAGGGAAAAGGAAAGAGAAAAAGAAAAGGATAATGTTGATTTGAATGACCCTGTTGATGATACTTACATGGAAGACCAGCATACTAGTATATTTGATGAAGTGCGAGAAGAACCCCCAATTGTTGACTCACATAGTCCTCTAGCATATGGGCCATCATCACATCAATCTACAGGGACATCTGGTTCTCGCGGAACGAAACGTAAGGCTCCAATGAATTATTTTATGGAAGCTCAATTGTATAGAATGACAAGTAGCATTGGACTTGTGGCTGATGCTATGAATAACGGTAATAACATTTCTGATCAATTGCATGATGTGGCTAAACAACAAATAGAAATATCTGAACGACAAGTTGCAGCTATTGAAAAGCGCAATGAAATCTTACAAAATAGCAGACCTCGAGTGTATACAGGAGCTGATGTATGGAACATGTTGTCTGAGTTGGATCTGCTTCAGCAATTTCGTTTGAAATGCTATGAAGTTCTTTGCAATGATAACAAAAAAAAGGAGCTGATTTTTGGTGTGCCCCCTGACATCCGCCTACAAGTTCTTTTTCAAATGATGGATGTTCCCTTTTATAACTGATGTTATTTGTTCTCTTTATGTGTGATATATATCTATGGTTCTGTTTTTTGTATTTAGGTAGTTGGCAGTAGATTGTATGATGATTTTGGCTTAGGCTAACTATGATTGCCACTTTAGGTAGTTGGCAGTAGATTGTATGATGATTTTGGGTTAGGCCAACTATGACATTTGATGGCAGTAGATATAAGTTTTTTGATCAACATATGCCATAAATGATATTTTGTATGTAGTTTAAATAATTTATGGAAAATTACATATATTTTGAGAATGCAGGTTTTTTATATAGTAATTGTGATATGTTTTGTTCAATGTATTTGTTTCTTTATTAAAGAGTTAGATTGTTATAGAACTTACAAGCAATCAAACAGGAACTTATTATCATATGAGGGACTGAAGTTGAAAGAACAATCTTAATAAGTTGTCATACTTGCTGGAATATTTCCCCTTAGTTTGTTATTAGCTATATTGATCACTGATGCATAATACAAGTAATTTACCAAAGCTTTGAAGTTATTGAATCTAAGGTCTAAGTAAATTAAGCTTGACATATTTAAGGCTACTAAATGGAAAAAAACTGAAAGTTAGTAGTGTTGAGATGATGAACTGTTATATCAAAATATAAATAAAGTTCTTTTACAAGTGTTCTTTAAATATTTGCATGGTTGAGATAAATTCCTACCACATGAATAATTTCACAAAAGGTTCCTTAATTCAATTTGTGGGTTTTATGCATCTTTCTAAAAACTCTTAAAACATATTTATTACAAATTTGAATGACTGCTATCAATATGGCTACATTAATTAAGTTCTATAGTTTTTTTTTTATGATACTTGGGGAAGAATGCATGAGGAAGCCTATCTCATTTTGCTTGTCAAATTGGAGAGAGTAGGATTTATCTTGTAATAGATAGTGAAAATTCTTCAAAATTATTGTAACTTATTTGAGTAAAATGTTCTATATCTAATAATTAATTCAATTGAAATGAATCAGCTTCCATCCAAATGGTTAATTGAATGATTGTTATTTGTATTATTTTGTTGCTCATATCTCATTTTTCAAAAGACTAAGCAAAATTGTCAAAACTAATTTTATATCATAATATAGATTCATTCATACAGTACATAAAGATACACATTTTGGTTCATATCTCACTTGGAAAGATTAAGCAAAATTGTCAAAAATACTTTTATATCATAACATATTTTCATACAGTACATGAAGAAATTGGAATATATAATGAAAATTGGAGTACAAGATCATGATATAATTTTATATGGTGAATCTTCATCTTCAAGAATCATTTTCTCTAACTTCCAACTTCAAACTCAATGTCTTCCACTAGTTTCCTCTAATTTCATCCATATACAATAATCTTTGTAGGAGGTATTGAGTCTTCACACTTCTATACTTCCTGCTAAACTAAATTGACATTTCTACTCTTCAATATCCTGCTAAAACAATTGATCAATATGTATAAAAACAAGGTTTTAAAAAACGATTGTTGTTGCGTAAAGGCTTCCGCGACTTTGATTGGTACAAGTATTATGACATTGATCGTGAGCCATGAGCCATGGAGACAAAGGGGTTACAAGTACAAAGTTTTTTTCTCAAAAACAGCAACTGTTAACCACCACCGTGAGCCATGGCTGATATCAAGTCCTTGACAGAAAATAATTTGGAAGCCTGATATTTATTTCTTGTTCTAAGAAGTTGGTCAAGAGTCTTGATTTATTTTATTATAAAGTAAGGGTATTTTTGTCAATAGAAAAAATATACCATTTCTCTCTTTTCACTCTCTCCTAAACCAAACAAGAGAAGAAGGGAGTTTATACTTCTTTCTTTTCTATTTCTCTTATCTTTCTCTTATACCAAACAATCCCCTAAATTTATTCTATTTCTTATCTATTTCTCTCCTTTCACTCTCTTTCTCACCTTATTCTCTCTTTTGAATTTCTTCCCTTTGCCAAACATAGTGTAAGTGTTTAAAGGTCTTTTTTTCAAAACTTTTGAAGGAAATATCTCAAAATTTCAAGTACAAACTGAAAAAAACTTCCAACATCAAAGTTGTAGATTTTGATCCAATGAACAACTTTTTCACATATGTTTTTTTGGCTAGAAATCAACCATTGAAGAGATATGGAGTTTCAAAGTGACTGCCTTCATAAAACTAGCCAAGAAACCCTAGTTTTCTTCAAACTTTAAGCCCATTTTACACATATTTCCCAAATGATTTTGAAGAAACTCTAAACTAATGAATTGAAGTACATGTTAAGGGCTTTCAAAAATATGCTCAAACTCCTCTAAATTCATTTTGAGCTAGGAGTTATGCTTGTTCAAAGTTAGGCTCATGAAGTGAAATTACAAGTCATGACCAACTTTGGTTTTGGTCATTTTTCTGCAAAGGCCTACACTAATTGGTACATTTACACTTCAAATATATCAGAAGAGATTGGATAGAATCGTTTGCATCATTTGCATCAAGATTCCAAAACATCCAAAAATTAAAGCCATGTGATTATGTAATCATTACATTTAGGAATTTATGGTAAATGATTATTCATCAAATGGAATCTTCTCCTAAGCCAATTAAAAGCCTCTACACATCAGAAATGTCTCCTAAGATCAGAAAAGATCAATGGCTAGGGAGCTTGCTCGGATTGGCCATCATTGCATTTATAAGATTCCTTGAATTTCTTCATGGCCAAGAAACCAAAGTTACTTCACTAAGCAAGCTCACTCTCTCCAATTACAATGAATTATTTGCCTATAAATAGAAGTGTCATCCTCCATATAATTCACACCAAAGAAGCTCCAATTCTTGCTTTCTCTTCCTCCCTCTCATACTTAGATTTTTCAAAGGTCCTTTGGCAAGAAGACTCGGGTTCTTCAAACCAAGGCTTTTCCTTTGAAACTAAGAATTCAAACATCTCAAGGAGGTCCATTAGAAGTGATCCAAACCCCTGGAACTCTTCTGTAAGTGCAAGAGCATCATCTTCACTTTCAATTTGGAGCAAGATCAGTTGGAGGTCTGTAGAGCAATTCAGAAGGTGTCAAAGCATTCTAAGCATTCCAACACATTCCTTGGGGAATAGTGAAGCTATTCAGATAGTCGCAGCTCATCTGTAAGTGAAGAATCATCATCAGCCATTCTCACTTGGAGCTCAAGCAAGAGGGGTTGAGCAGAGCATTTCAGAAGCTTTCAAATCAATTCAAGTGCCCAGATAGCATCAACAAGGTCCGAGAAAGCTTTTGCAATCATTCATTCATAGCCAGAAGCTCTCCACTATCACCACGTCCTTCAGTTTCAGAGGTAAGTTTTTGAACTTCATCTCTTTAATTCATGAACTTTTTGTGTTAAAACTCAATACCATTTCATTCAGCATCATCAGAGGATTAAAAACCCTTTATCATCATCCATTTATTCTTTAGTATAGTCATTTAATTTCATTTTCAAATTTTAGGGTTCTTCGCGTATTATAGAGAATTCAGTAGCTATAGTCAATTATAGTTTATGATAGTTACATATTTGAAATCGTGAGAGAATTTAGAGCAAGTTTGATGTTTACATCTTTGCAATTGGTTGAGAATTGAGAGAGTTCAAAAATTCAAAAATGAATGAGCTTGAGGTTGAAGACGAAGATGGTGATGGCGCCATTCTTTTGAATTTTAATTTTCAAGTTTAAAATATGTTTAGTTGAATCCGTTTACTAAACGAATTCATCGTTTGCCCTAGTGGCCTCATATGTGCTCTCAATACTCTCTTGCCGACAAGTTTGGGGTTCGAATCCCCCTCGCCCCAGACTTTTTGATTCTTTTATTTTTCAAAGATTTTCAACTTGTTTTGAAACATAACCAATTGGACGCATGCTATAGTCACCAACAGGCGCTTGGCCCAGTGGTGTTATTTTGAACTGGTGACTTGAAGGGCGTGGGTTCAAACCTTGGTGGAGACAAAACCATAATTTTTTATCACTTTTCCCATTCAATTTCTTCACAACTTTAACCATTTGATTCACACTTCAAATTAAATCATTTTTCATTTGATTTTTCACACACTCTTCATTAAATATATCTATTTTATGAATATCCAAAATAATCATAAAAATACATTAATCTTAATATATTTTAAAGTTTAAAATCATATGTTTTTTAAGTATGTTTATTACTTTAAAATATAATTTTCCTTTTGATTTTCAAAACCTAAATATCTTTGTAACTATTTTGTGATAAAACCCTAATCATTTAGGTCTTAATTAGGTTTAGATTTTGTCTTTACCTTAATTAAGTTGACTTTTGTCAATTTTCAAATTGTTTTCAAATCTCCGATTAAACAAATGATCTAGGTTTTCAAACAACAAAACCTTGTATCTTTCAAAATCTTTCATCAGTAAATCATAAGACCCAACACCTTTTTTTAGTTTGTTTTTCAAAACATATTTAAACAGAAAACTCCTCATCTGTTTTCAAAACATTCTTCTGGTATTTGAAGGGCATTATTCCCGGTGAAACTCTTCAGATACCTATGTGACCTAGTGTCCATCTTCACTTCTTCTTTTTTCAAAACAAAAACATTTCAAAACTGTTTTCAATAAACAATTTAACTGTTACCAATAAAAAAAACCAAGTTGATGGTAAAGCTTTGTACATACATCTTTCAAAGGTATCCTCTTCATCCAGGTTAGGCTTTATAACTTTCAATTTACAAGCTTTCATTTAACTTACTGTCAAATATAAACTGTATATATATATATTGTTTAGAACTACGTCTGAGTACAACCTTAGGACAAATAAACTATATATATATATATATATTATAGGACTATGGCCTAGGATTGAGAATGTCTTCCCGGTGAAGACTCTTTCCTAATTAGATTTCCTTAGTTTAAACCTCAAGATGAATTATTCCTGGTGAAACATCTTGAAAAAAGCCTTAGAACAAAAATAGGGCACATCCACCCAAGAGGAATTATTCCCGGTGAAACCTCTTACCCATTTGCTTAGAGCCAAAATAAGTTCAAAACCACATAGCTTTCTCTTGTGCTATAACAAGAACCCTCGATGACCCTCGATTAGCCTCCTCTTGGGCTTACAATACAAGGATCCACAGGCTTCTTAAAAGAATATTCCTAGCTTTCTCTTGAGCGTGTATACAAGGACCCATCAGGTTTCTTATAAACATAGGAACAGGTCTTTAGTCACCTTTTAGCCTACCCTGGTGAGTTTCTTCTACTCTTAAAACCAAACTTTAAACAAGCTAAGAATGTCTCAATCTCAGTATTGAGTCCACCTTTTGGAATGAGAGACATGGACAGTCTCTGTCACCTTTATTCTTAATCTCCGATAACTTTCCTCCTTAGCAGAGTCTAGGTTCCACATCTGTCTATCCTCAGTCAGAGTCTGCCTTAATCTTGGGCTTTAAACAAGAAGTCTAAAACAATAAGCATAAAATCCCCGCGGAAGGGTTAGCCTCCAAAAACACTCCTTTTAAAATCCAAAATCCCTGGAAAGGGTTAGCTTCCACGTCAATCTTCATAAATCCAAATCCCCTGGAAAGGGTTAGCCTCCAAAAACACTCCTTTTAAAAATCCAAATTCCCTGGAAAGGGTTAGCTTCCACATCAATCTTCATAAGTCAAAAAACCCCTGGAAAGGGTTAGCCTCCAAAAATTCAACTTTCAAAAGATAAACTCTCCAGCTGAGTAAACCCCTGGAAAAGGTTAGCCTCCAAAAATTCAACTTTCAAAAGATAAACTCTCTAGCTGAGTAAATCCCTGGAAAGGGTCAGCCTCAAAAATCAATCCTTCAAATCCAAATTCCCTGGAAAGGGTTAGCTTCCAAAATCATCTTTCAAACCTTCAAAACTCTCCAATAGAGTCTAGGTCAATTACTCAAACAAATTCCCCAGTAGAGTCAATCTTCAAACCTGGGTCTTTCATTCATCAATCCTTGCTTAACAAAAGCACAATCCCTAGAAGGATCAACCTTTAGTCTCTAAAACAACAGAGTAATCCTCAGTAGAGTCAAAAGTCCCCTCTGAGTCAAAAGATCTCACACTGGTAGGTCTTTTCCCCATTAAGAGTCAGCAACAACCTTGGGCTTTGTACAAGGCAGATACTCCCTTTAGAGTCAAAAACCCTCCTCATAGGTATTCCCCTATCCAAAGTCAGCCACAACCTTGGGCTTTGTACAAGGCAGATAATAGAGTCTCTCCAGTGAGTCATTCCCCATCAAGTAGCCACAACCTTGGGCTTTGTACAAGGCAGATAAACATCACTTCCTATGTCAAAAGATTCCTAACCTTCAGGATCTTTTCCCTAGAGAGTCAGCAACAACCTTGGGCTTTGTACAAGGCACAAAATAGAGTCATCCATACTCAGTTTCCTTAACAGTCAGCCACAAGCTTGGGCTTCATACAAGGCACAAAATAGAGTCTCCCTAGGTAGAGTCAGCCTCAATTCTGGGCTTTGTACAGAACACTAAATAAACCTTTCAATCATAAATATAATAAACACTCTCTAACTAGAGTCAGCCTCAATTCTGGGCTTCATACAGAACACAAATTTCCTTAAGACAAAGTCAATTCCCAGTGGAGTCAACTCCCAGAGTCAATAAAAACCTTTTAAGCCTCGAGCTTGGGCCTCATACAAGCTAGCTAAAATCAAATCTTTCATACAGTAGATAGACATAGCTTATCTCTATAGAGAGATATTTCTCCTATCTCCCCGCATTCAAACAAACAAACAGGCATTTAAATTTTAATTTTAAACATTCTCCCATTTAGGACTTTGAAAGGCGTGTTCTGGCGTACCCCCAGACCTGTACACTTTCCCTAATTTGGTTGAGAATCTTTCTTTCATTTAAGAGACATGTGACTGGT
The DNA here is from genome assembly GCF_029867415.1 of Vicia villosa. Classification (NCBI taxonomy): domain Eukaryota; kingdom Viridiplantae; phylum Streptophyta; class Magnoliopsida; order Fabales; family Fabaceae; genus Vicia; species Vicia villosa. Next base: position 193,257,799 of record NC_081180.1, read on the forward strand.
ATACTTGTACATCCAAGTAAGGTCCCTCTCTTAATGAATGAACTCAGCTTTTCTGTCACTTTAAATGTTTGTGGTGGAATAGTAGAAATACCTCTCTGTAAAGATGACTTCATGTCTCTTTACTATAAACAGAGATTTAATTCAAGCTTCAACCTTGAGCTTCAAGCAAGGCACCCAAAAACAATTAATTTCCCTAATTAGTTCCCCGAACTATAAAAAGCTCTGACTTCCATTAGGGATATGTAGGCATGAGATTCACAAGGAATCTCAGCGAGCTAATCAAAAACCAAAAATAGTCAGTCTGTCTTTTTCAATTCAATTCAATTCTCTCTCCTAACGCAAAGGAGAAACTTTCCCAATCAAACAGCAAACACAAACACATAGACACGTAGAAGGTTCCCGTAGAGTACTACGGATATGTAGGGTGCTTAAAACATTCCTTATGTATAACCGACCTCCCGGACTCCAGAATTTCTAGTCTAGGTGAATCCCCACACTTAGCAAACTCCTAGGGTTTATTTGAGATATTTTTCCCATTCCTCCTCGTAGGATAATTAAAAAGTTCGTGTGCTATCGTAGGAAGAACTGAAATAAAATTCATCCCACAAGGGCGCTCCTCTCCTTCCAAATTTCGCGTGAAGGGTTTAGCGTGTTGTCCTCCCAAGTGAAACGGGGAGGTAAAAAAACGACACCACAGAAAAATGGCGACTCTGCTGGGGACAAGTAATAACCTTGGTTTTCATCCAAACCAATGGTTGACCCGTGCTGGTCCAACCCCAATGAGGAATTAGGGATGCCAAATTCCCCCTCAAACAAGAGAGGTCCTGCCTAACCTCTGTGTCATTTCATGTGTTTGTTGCATATATACTTGTTTATTTTTATATGTTCTGTATAGGGAAAGGGCTTGATTCCCCCTTGTGGTGAGAAATCCTATACCTGGATTTGAGTGCAACATAAGATAAGATGGAGGATGTCTTCTCGGTGAAACCCTCTAATCTTGGTTCCCAAATCTACTCTTGGGATTTGCCTGGCTGGTTGTGATTAAATGCGCCAATGCATTCCGAGACTGATTTGTACCAGGAGGACCTAGAAACACTTTAACCCCACTTAAAGCCTCTTAGGACGTAGAGCGGTGATTATGAAAGTAATTGTCACGCAGATACTACACTCAGAGAAAACTCTCTTATAGATACCAGTCAACGTATCTTTAAGATTGAGCTAAAGCTCTGAGACCCCTAGAACCCGTTCTACAGGTACAAAAATCCTTATCCATAATTTACCCTGGGGCGAGGTTAGCGACGTGAATCCATGACCACTATACCCTTCTACCCCATGTTTGATAAAAACTCTTGTGTGTGCATTCATGCATCCATGATAATAATAAAAAACAAAAAGTCTTTTTCGAGTCGTTATTCAAGGAAACTAAATAACGAACGTTTTGAACTTCTGAGAGTGAAAGAGAGAAACGGAGAAAGGACTTAAGGATCTATACCATGGATTACGGAAGAAAGAGAGCTAGGAAATACACCTTCAAAATTCCTAAGGTCGAGGAATTGGAAAAGCTCGGAAAACTGGTGGTCAACCCCTAGGCTTTCATGGAGAAGTATGGAAAACTTAGGCCTACTCTCAATACCAACATTGTGGATGGGATCCTTCCCACTTTGGTACAGTTTTACGATCCAACGTATCACTGCTTTACCTTTCCAGATTATCAACTCATGCCTACGTTGGAGGAGTACTCTCGTCTGGTTGGAATACCCGTGTACGCGCAAGATCCGTACTCTGGTTTGGAAAAGAATCCTGACGACATAATCATTGCTGCAACTACTCCCTTGAACGTAGTCGACGTCAGAACTCATATGGTGAGTAAAGGAGGAATTCAAGGATTGCCCTCCAAGTTCGTGTTGGATCAAGCTCGGTACTTCGTCAGCATCCAAGATATGAGCGCTTTTGAGGTCATCTTGGCATTGCTTATCTACAGATTGTTTTGGTTTCCTAACATTGACAACTTCGTCAACATCAACGCGATTAAGATCTTCTTAATTGGACATCCAGTTTCAACCTTGCTTGAGGATGCTTACCACTCTGTGCATTCAAGGAACCTGCATCAAGGAGGATTAATCACATGATGTGTACCGTTGTTATACGAATGGTTCGTCTCGCACCTGCCGAAGTCTAGCACTTCCTGGAACATGAGGGATGGTCTTTGCTGGTCACAGAAAACCATGTCCCTCACTTACTCGGACATTGATTGGTGTAGTCCTGACAACGATGAAACCAATATCATCTACAGTTGCAGAAGTTATTCCAACGTACCCCTTATTGGAACTAAGGGAGGAATCAGTTACAATCCAGCTTTAGCCCGCCGTCAACATGGCTATCCCATGAAAAACATACCAAGTAGTATTCAATTGGAGGGTTTGTTCTTCAAGAACATTGACGATCATGGTAACGTGCTGAAGAAGGAAATTATCCAAGCCTGGCGTCTTGTTCACACAAAAGGGAGAAGATTGTTAGGAAAACATCTTTGCATCTCCCTAGATCCTTACCTTCAATGGGTACACATCAGGGCATTCAAGCTCAGGATGCCATATGAGCGTCAAGAACCTATTCCCCTAAGGGAACCAATCTTCCTTTTCTCCACCGATGTTGAGAAACTACAAGCGGCATTAACCAAGGTGTGTGAAGAAAGGAACGCTTGGAGAAACAAATATCGAATTGTCAACACGGAAAATAATGAGATTCAGAACATCCTAAGAAGGAAGGATGAGTTACGTGAAGTACTCGAACGACAAGTGACACAATCGTCACTTTCTCACCATATCCCTCTTGCTTCTTGGATCATCGATCAGCTCACGTCAGAGATCGCTCAACTCAAGAAATAGAAGAAGATGTTAGAACATGAAGTCAGATCTTCGTCAAAGTTTTAGAGTCCTTTCTCTCTATTTCTCTGTATTTCCCTTTTCAAAGTGTGTAAAAAATGGCGTTTTCGCTTAATCAATAAAAAGTTTGATGTTTCATAACGTAATTATGGTGTTTCCTTGAAAAAACATTAATTTAATTGCATGCATCGCTTTAGTCGTACGCACTAACACGAGAATTGTCGCGGTTCTAATCATCACTTTCCTTACTCCAGAAAGAGAGGAGGAGAAGAAGGTGAAGAAAGACATCCAAGCTGTCTCATTCATACAACACTCGTTCGAGTCGCAAGAAAAGAATGGACAACTTAGAGCAAGAGAATGGAGAACTCAGAGAAGAGGTCACTACTCTCAAAGAGTCTGTTGAAAGGCTCAACAACATGGTAGAAGCCCTGGTGGTTGCACAAAGTCAACCTCCACCAGAAGAACCACAAAGGACTGTGGTTTCCGAGATTGTTTCTGCTCCTATTCCTCAGTATGCCATGCCTGTCAACCGACCTTGGGGCATGCCGTATAACTTCACTCCAGAAGGGTACATACCCCCAGTTTCTGAAGTTCCAAGAGTTACAATGGATATGCATCCACCGGAGGATTACAGACCTCCGGAACTTGAAGTTCCAAGAGCAACAGCTACGGGTTTCACACAACAGAATGCTGAGATACCAAGATCTGTTGCCATCATGACTTCTCCACAGCCGATTGTGCATACTTTTCCTCTGCCAGGCGGACAAATGTATCATCACGCTCCCAGTGAGGACGCTGGCGTGTATGAAAAATTGGACGAGTTCCAGGAACAGTTTCTGCAAATGCAGAAGGAACTCGAGACTCTCTGAGGACAAGATCTATTTGGAAAGAACGCTGCAGACCTCTGTCTGGTTCCAAATGTTAAGATTCCTCACAAATTCAAAGTACCAGATTTTGAGAAGTACAAAGGGAATTCATGCCCACAAAGTCACCTCGTGATGTACGCTTGAAGGATGTCAACTCAGACTGATAATCAACAATTGCTCATTTATTATTTTCAAGACAGCCTGACTGGTGATGCACTCAAATGGTACATGAACTTGGACAGTTCAGAGATTCATACTTTTCGAGACCTCGGAGAGGCCTTCGTCAAACAGTATAAGTACAATCTGGATATGGCTCCCGACAGAGATCAACTCTGGGCCATGACTCAAAAGGATAAAAAGAGTTTCAAAGAATACGCTCAGAGATGGCGTGAAGTTGCTGCTCAAATTTGTCCTCCTCTTGAAGAGAAAGAAATGACAAAGATCTATCTCAAGACTTTGAGTCCATTCTACTACGGACGAATGGTTGCTAGCGCCCCTAGTGACTTTACCGAGATGGTAAACATGGGCGTACGTCTAGAAGAAGCAGTTCGAGAAGGACGCTTGAACAAAGAATCAGAATCTTCTATTGGTCCTAGGAAGTACGGAAGTTCTTTCCAGAAGAAAAAGGATCAAGACGTCAGCAGTGTCTTACACAAAGCAAGAAAGAGGTTTCAACCTCAAGTTGCTACAATAACTCCGGTTGTTAGCTCAGCCCCAGTTTATCAACCTCAGGTTTCTCAACAATCGTTTCAACAAAGGTCACAACAACCTCAGCAACAGGTTCAACCATCAAATTTCAACAACAATCGGGCACCAAGGTGTCATACCCCAATTTTCGACCCTAAGATCACGCATCTCAAGCTCTGTTTAAATCACATCAAGATCATGTGCGAGGTTCTCTTGTGCCTCTCTCATTTTTGAGCTCACCTACAGGGGAATCACCAGGCACCTCTTTGTTCGTATTTTTATCTATTTATAGTTATTATGTTTCACTAACCCTTAAATCAAAATTACAAAAATATACCTTATTTCTTTTCTGTTATCATTAGACAGGGACTGAATCGATTTTCAAATTTGCTTCAAGGATCAACTTCAGATGGTGCTCAGAAGGCCATAAGATCGTGTGAAACATTATAGGCCGTTTTGTTAATATTTTGCCATGAACTTTTTCCATCCCCTTTAATGCATATCTCGATTTAATTTCATCATTCATTAGTTTTTAGCAAAAAATTGAATTTAATATTGATTTTAGTTTAATATTAATTCATGTTGAATTTTTATTGAATTTTAAAATTAAATATTAAATTCTCAAAAATATATCATACATTTGTTTCATTTTAATTGCATATTGGTTTAAATTTTAATTTTAATTCAATTTTGAATTATCATTAAAGTCTAAATCAATTCCCTTTAAATTCTCACTAACCATGCTTATTTTTATTTTAGTATTATTTTGTTTTTGTCTTTATTCAATTGCAGGAAAATAATGAGTCAATTGCAAGTGGGACCATAAGAGAGTGAATTCACGTTTCCATTTTTCCAGCAAGATGAAGTCACGATTTTCTCCCTTCTATCCACCTGAGCATGGTCACGTTTTCTTCACTGATTCTAACTCAAATTCTCTCTTATACCCTCACCCAAGTTCTCCTATAAATACAATCACAATCTCACAGAAAAAGGGGGAGAAAATAAGTATCGTTATGCTGCAAAAATCTGAAGCCAAACTCTCCTCCAAAATCCACTAAAAACTTCACTCATATCATCTTCGTTCACCATCAATTTTGTTCATATCCATCAAACCTTCAATCCACCACCAATATTCACTCATCAATAAACCTGCATAAACAAACTCAGAATAACACTCAGAAAATCTTCAAATCCAAACTCTTCCTTCACCATATATAACAACCTTCGTCGAACCTTCTTCAAAGCAAACCTGCAAAAATCCAAACGATATCATCCTCTGCACATAACTAATCCATTCGCGATTTCACCACTGCGGATCTTCATCTGAACTTTCACAAACCACTGCCTCCATCCTACAAAACCAAATCACAACTCTTATCCACACAATTTAGCTTCAATGCTTCCGATTACCGCGACGAAACCGATTCACTCAGTTTCGTTTCAATAACACGTTCATCATCACATCAACGCAACGGAAACGAACCGCAACAATCCTCGCTCGTCAGCATCGAATCACCGCGACAACTTCGCACCTCTCCTTCTTGCAATCGAGCTTCAACGTTAATCTCGCATCAGATACAACATCGTCGGAGCTATCGAAGGCACAGAGCATCGATACGCCTCACTCAAATTCTAAATCGGAGGTTCTCGAGTTTGTTTGATTGAGAGATAGAAGAAGCGGAGAGAAGAGGAGTTCAAAAATGGAAGAGCAGGGGAAGCATATAAGAGAGAGGCCTTGTTGTTGTTAGAGAGTGAGAGAGATGCCTTGTTGTTGTTAGAAGCAGAGAGAAGAGGGAGCATAGTTTTTTCGGTCAAAGAAAGAGAAACAGGGAAGGGAACGATTTGGTTAATTTAGAGTTGTTAGGTTTGTTTTTTGTGTGAACCGGATCCAATATTGGGCTTAAGTGCAGAGCCCAATTCAGATTTCCATTCTACAATCACTTGCAATGCCTGCACCTCCCTCATGGCTGATTGTCAAGATACTTTTGGGCCTCATCTCTCAAGCCCAACGAATTTCCTTTTGAGATATCCTTTTTTTCTTCTTATTTCTTATTATTTTTAAATGTTTTTCTCTCTAATTTTTATTTTATCTTCATGTTTTAAAATTGAAGTATATTACATTACAAAAGTACAAAAATATATATTAGTATTAGTTTTCTCTATTATATATCAAAAATATCAAAAAAAGTTATTTTAATTTTCTTTTTGATTTAATGCTTGATGATCCATTTGGTGAGAGCTTGTGATGTTTTTTTCAATATACCTCTCTTCTCCTACTCCATTCTTTTTTTTTTTGAATCACAAGTTTGGAGGCCTAATTCCTCTCTAATATCAATGGACTTAGGGCGTCGATAGGATGAAAATCCGAATCCACAATATTAAGTGATTGAAATTATGGATAAAGGAGCTTTTGAATGTGGCTCCATCTTTTATTTCTTTTTCTTTTGATCGATGAAAGTCTTAATACCTTGAGAATTCTTATGGATTCTTGGTGAAGACTAGATCGTTACCTATTTTCTTTTCGTGTGGTATTGCTTTCGGAGATTGATCTACATATCGCTTCTCTCGCATGCATTAGCACAAAAAGTTTTGACCGGCCTCGTTGTAGGGTGATTTCTACATAAATCACTTGGCGATCAGCTTAACATAGCGCAATATTTCGTGTCCCGAATTAAAAAAAGATCAAATATGGAAGAGAATTTTATGCGGTTGATTTAAGACTTATGGAGGTTTATCGTGTAGTCGCTATGATTTTATCAAGCTTATGATAAATTTCCATTGAATTTAAATCCGAGAACATCCTTCACTCACCATCGATCTTTATTACTAACTTTGATAACATACTTGACAAGTTTCAAGATGGTTATCTTTAACATCTAACAATTGACTTTAATTTCCGCAATTTATTATACCGCTCTTTATTTTTCGCTTTATTACTTTATTTTGTCATTTCATCATGTTTATGTTTCCGCCATTTTCTCTTTGTCCATTTGGACGTTTATATTCTGCTGTTTTCAATTTGTCCATTTGGACGCTATGTTTATGTTTCCGCTATTTTCTTTTTGTCCACTTGGACCATACTTTACTTTTATGCTAAAACACTAATAAACAACAAAAATATAAAAAACGCTTAAGGTTCTCTCTTGGACTATTGGTTACTATCCCGAGCATTTTGGAGATTCGGACTTATGGACTTAGTACCTCTGGACCCTGTTATGATATTGTTACTCTGTTGTTATTCTGTCTGTCTGGCATTGGATTGTTGTCTGTTTGTGTATGCAGGTATTTCCTTGAAAGTCCTTGGTGGTTAATTCCAAGGCGTTGAGATAAGGATTTTACCCGAAAACAGCCGTTACTCTGCCCGATTTTAGTCAGAATTTTAATGTGCTTAATGTAAAATCCTTTTTAAAACCTTTCTTTAAAGATATCTTTTGCCTTTAATGGCCTTTTCTTCAAAAGTTTAGACACGACTAATTTTTGAAACGAGTGGCGATACCCCATGATTTTGAAATTGATTGATATAATGAGATCTTTTCCGCGTGAGAGAGCTAGTGGCATACTCGTTGATTTCTATCCGTGTTGGAGCCCTTCTTTCATTTGCGATGCAAAGAACTCATTTGTTCTCATGCTCAAGATCAATGGCTGAGTATTTCTCTCCGACGACGATAAAGTGTTTATTCGTTTTTAAAAATGTTTTCCCTTTTAAGATCTCTTTTTGTTTTTAAAACAAACTTTGGGTTTTCTTCGTTCTTTTCCCTTTTCCTTTGGAAACAATAAAGCACGGTGGTGACTTTCACTGAAATATTGAGTCGAGTCAATCCTATGGCTTTGGTCTCAGATTTTCCCCGCTTCAGAAAAATGGCGACTCCACTGGGGATCCAGTTTTAAGTGTGTTAAGCCTATTTTTGTTTATCTGTGTGTTTTTATTTGTATATATTGTTGTGTGCTTTGTTTGTTTTTCTTTTTTCTTTTTGGTGCTCGATGGTTCCTCTATGATGAGATAAAGTTCTAAACCGGACTTTGATGAGTAACTTGAGATAGGAGGTGGTAAGACCAATAGTTGCATGTCAGGAGCAATCCTTAACATGAGCATCATATGGGTGAACCCCAATCAATGGAGGCCTCATGGAAGGTAGTAGATGTTGTTACGAGTCATCGTAAAAACGCTATTACTGTCAATAGTGAGTGTCCGTAGAAGCTGAATGGCCTAGAACCTTTTTAACCCATCTAAGCCTTTTTAGGATGTAGCGCAGAAACAAGGTCAAGTACCAATTTGAGCTTTTTGAGATGCGATGCTACGCTCAGACGAGGTCTTTTTAGGCATATTATTGGCGCCCATGAGCAATTGTGCGTGCCAGTAGTATTCGATAGAAGATTGAAAACTCTGGGAACCTTTGTAGAACTCGTTCGGCAGGTATAAAATTCCCTAGATCATACCTTTTGGGATGGTTGGACCCATGACTTCATGCTCGTGACGTCGAACCTGTGAACTATGATCTTATGTGACCTTGCATGCTCTTGGTTGTGGTTGATGCCTAAACCATGCATTCATGCATCCATGAAAACTCTTTTTATTTTGATTTTCAAGGAACTTGGAGGTCTTTCCTTGTAAACATCATAAGTTTCATCAAACTCAATGGATCTTGGGTGTTGATGGGGTGAAAATTCTAATCCACCAAAATGGATGACTGATTTTGATGATAACTAAATCGAAGCTTTAGTCCAATGTTTGAGTGTTTACAAGTTAATATCTTAAGTTCCTTGAAACTCAAAAAAAATCATCTACATTGCATGCATCATTCTACATTTGGTCCTGCTTTCTAAAGAAGTTTTTCTAGAGCCTTATTTCCTTTCTCCTGGTATCATCAGTACAACACTCGTGCTAAGAAGAAATGGAAAGGATCAAGCAAGAGATTCGTGAACTCCGTGAAGAGGTGATTACTCTGAAGGCTGGTATGGAGCATGTGACTGCTCTAGTTGAGGCTCTAGTTGCTTCCCAAGTCAATCCTCCTATGATGGAAGAAAGGATGGAAAAGGTCTTTCTTGAAACTCCGAACTCATCCTTTCCTAAGGGGATAGTAGTCCGTACACCTACTGACTCCCATGGAGAGGTGGATATGAAAGAGCTTCTAGAAAAGGATGTCCGAAAGGAATGTTTGCTTGAAGAAGGTAACTCAGCTGGTAGTGTGAAGAAGTTTGGTAATGACTTTTCAAAGAAGAGAATCAGGGGAGGAAACAATCATCATCAACATCAGCATGTTTCCTATGTCATTCCTGTATCCAATTTAGCTCATGCAATTCCAGATTATCAGCAAAGTACTCGTCAACAAGCTCCTCCACCAAACGAGCAAAATCAATCTCAAAATAGGAATTTTGATCCCATCCCCATGACTTACATAGAATTGTACTCTGCTTTGGTTCGTAAGAATTTGGTTCAGATAAGGTCACCGCCTCATGTTCCCGAGAAACTCCCTTGGTGGTACAAAGCTGACGCCACTTGTGCTTTTCATCAGAATGCTCCTGGACATGGCTTAGAGGATTGTTGGCCTCTCAAGATTGAAGTTCAAAGATTAATCCATGCTGGTATTTTGACTTTCTGAGATGTTGGTCCTGTTGTTCAATTCAATCCTTTGCCAAAGCATGAATGAATCACTATTGATGGTAGCCTGAAGTTCAAATGATGTTTCATTCAACATATGTCCTAATGGAGACAGTTTTCTCAGTTTTTAGAATTCTTACTGATTTTCATTTGTAATATTTCTTGTTTTTCAAATGCACTGTTTGCATGTAGAAACTTGTTTGTGTTTGAATGCTAATACTAATGCAATGATAATGTTTGTCTTGAAGTAATCCATTCGTTTCACTCATGTTTATTTGTTTGTATGCATTATGATACCAATTGCTTTTGCCAAAATCTTACTTATGCAAAGATTAGAGGAAGGATGATGATCTGAAAACGCAAAATTTCTGGTTGTTGCTTTTGAATAAAACCTTGTTGATGATGTACAGGCATTGTTTCAAATTCCCAAACACCGGAGATATAAGGAAGATAATCCCTCGATAACCCCTTTGATCCTTGAAGTAGGAGTTTCTTTTCTAAACGAAAAAACCCTAATATTTAACCTGGGGCAGGGTAGTGTTCAGTTGATTTGACCAAGTGTTCAAATTTCAAAAAGGATTGTGCATCCAAGGGTCGAATACGTCATATCCACATCAAAGGTTGGATTATCTGAAACCACAATGGATATCCATCGCGCATCAAAAGGCTGGAAAATGTGAAACCATAATGGTTACGCTCCATCCGCCAAGGAGCGAGGCAGTCACAACCCTCTCAACAAGTAAAGACAAAGTCAATGTCACACGATTTGTTCAAATCAAAAGAATGAAAAAAAAAGAAAGAAGTAAAAAGCTCGCTAACTCAGAAAACTTGAAAATAAATGACTTAGGCAAAAGTTAGAGCATCCCGCTGGACGACCAATTCAAAAGAATCAGTCCAGGCAAAAGTTAGGGAAATAACAAAGAGCGAAAAGTGAAAAGAAATGACTACAAAATAAAAGTCCTCAACAATGAACAAATCTGTGTGAATACAAAAATGAAGACAAAAAGGGTGACTGCTATCTCCAAGAAAGCTTCATTGGATTCTTAATGGCACAAAATCCTTTTGAGAAATGAATACTCATGTTGAGTTAACTGAACATAGGACTGGAGAACATCACGAAGTTGGGGTGGGCTAAATAAACTTTGAGCCTAAAATATTTTTTTTTGAAAACCGTGAACCTGGCCACGTTACAACCCTCAAAAGTCCTAATTGAAGCAGGGTTCCTTTTGAAAGCATACTTTAAACAAGATAGCGTTCCTAACTCCTATCGGTTATGCTGAAAACTTGTGTTGGTATCATATGCATAAAAAAAATCAATGTCATGCCTAACCACTGATTCGTTCACAAGGTTTTGTGACATCTTTTCAATAAAACTTCAAGACTTACATAATTGTTGCATTTTAATTATCATTCTCAGAATAAACATTTTTCTGCTTGTAAACATTTGTTTGACATCCAGGAAGTTTACATCTGATCATCAGTAAGAAAACTAAAACATTGCCAGGTGCATGTTGTTTTCCCCAGTATGACGCTTTTACAAGTTTGATTACCTTGTGGGGCAAATCTTCAAGACTCAGTCGAGTAAAAGAATGTGCCAAGTTTAGTCAATCTGGGGCAGTTACGTCGAGATTTGACAAATCTCTCCAAGAATCTGTTGATCTGGGGCAGATTATTCCAAGTATTTATGACGCCAAGGATCTCTATGAACCTTTTTGAGGTAGTTTCCTTTCATAGACCATGTAGTCTGGGGCAAGTTGTGAATCAGAAGTTACCTTGATCACCTCATTAGCTTGAAGTACAAAGGTCGTTGCCATGATTAATCCAGAGTATGTCATTCTCTACCAAGAAGTTTTGAGACAACAGTTTACTGTTGGGTTTTCTTTCTCACCTTGTGTTGAGTTTTGAACTAAAATCCCCCGCATGTTAACTTGTTTGCTATGATGTTAACTTCTTATTTCCTCTTCAAGTTCGGAATGGTGATTTTCTCCAAGGAAATTTTCTCTGATTCCCCATAATAGAGCTTGATGTGTTGTCCAATCCTTTTGTTAAGAAGAAGATGATCTGAAAATTCCTCGCAGAGATTGATATTTCCCAAAGAGTTTGTTTGGTGTGTATCTCCAACAAGTTTTCCCTCACTGTAGAGTTCATGTTGTTATTCCTTCCATGGATGTGTGGATGTTTGAAGTGTGACTTTGGGTCTTTTCCTCTATCAGTAGCTTTCTCTCGAGCCTTCTAGTAGGACTTTGTTCCTCTAAGTGGTATGTGTTTATCTACAATTGTGTCCCTAGCATGGGTCTTCAGAAGGATTTGCTTAATATCTCCAGATTATTGATATTCCATGAGTGTCAGTTGGTACTGTGATGTCTTGTCACTTCTTAGTATTTTTGTGCTTGTTTTGTCAGCATATACATGACATTCATTCATACATATAACATGCATAAAAAATATATATAAAAAAAGAAGAGAAAAATAAAAATATATTCATATCCATTTTGCATTTCTTTCCTGCAGTACATGATTTCTCTCCATTAGAGTGTCTAGCCTAAGCAGAAAGTGTTTATCCTTTCTAATTCCCCACTGAGTTTGGTCCTCGTGGAAGAATTTTGCTTCAGTGTTCCTCCTCAACATTTGTCAGGATGGAACTAGACCCAGTTGAGTTTATTCCTCATTGGGTAGAGTCTTGTTTGACCGTTTCTATCCAGTTTGTTCCTGGAGTTGAACATTGGTCTCTTACAATACCATGTTGGAACCTCTCTAGGCTAAGAAACCTAGATTGAGAAGAGATTTATTTTGCACCTCTTGAGGATTCTTCTTTCCTCAATAATGGAAAATTCGTTTGGGATTGATGTTCTTATCAGATATTGAAAGGCTTATTTCCCAGCAGTGTTGTTATTGCACTCCGTTGGAATTTGTACTTGAAAGCAAGGGGCAGGTCCTGAATTTGAGCAACTTATGTTATCCCCATCATGTTTTGGTTGACAATAAATGGAAGCCTCTTTACATGAGAAATTTTGTATGTCTTCGCGTATCAATCTTATCTTCAAAGCAAGTGATAATCTCTCAGGTCGTATGAACTTCTTGATTCTAAACGGAAGAAGCTCAGCAAATGGTAAGTCGCTTCAGTATAAGTGACAGTTTGCATCCAAGTGGAAGAACCTCAGCAAATGGTAAGTCGCTTCAGTATAAGGGACAGTTTGCATCCAAATGGAAGAAGCTTAGCAAATGGTAAGTCTCTTCAGTGTAAGTGACAGTTTGCATCCAAGTGGAAGAAGCTCGGCAAATGGTAAGTCGCTTTAGTTTAAGTAACAGTTTGCATCCAAATGGAAGAAGCTTAGCAAATGGTAAGTCTCTTCCGTGTAAGTGACAATTTGCATCCAAGTGGAAGAAGCTCAGCAAATGGTAAGTTGCTTCAGTATAAGTGACAGTTTGCATCCAAATGGAAGAAGCTCAGCAAATGGTAAGTCCCTTCATCAAGAGTGACAGTTTGCATCCAGTTAATGGAAGAAGCTCAGCAAATGGTAAGTCCCTTCATCAGGAGTGACAGTTTGCATCCAGTTAATGGAAGAAGCTCGGCAAATGGTAAGTCCATTCATCAGGAGTGACAGTTTGCATGAAGTTCTACACCGTCAATGGTACGTCGGTGTATCTCTTTTCTACCTCTAGTGGAATGTTGGTAGCTCACCATCAGTGGAACGTTGGTGTATCTTGTTATATTTTCATCGTCACTGATACGTCGATGTATTTCTATTAATACCTTCAGTGGAACATTGGTATATTTTATCGTCAGTGGTACGACGGTATATCTCTTTTCTACCTCCAGTGGAACGTTGGTAGCTCACCATCAGTGGAACGTTGGTGTATCTTGTTATATTTTCATCGTCAGTGGTATGTCGATGTATTTCTATTAATACCTTTAGTGGAACGTTGGTATATTTTTATTGTCAGTGGTACGACAATATATCTCTTTTCTACCTCTAATGGAACGTTGGTAGCTCACTTCAGTGGAACGTTGGTGTATCTTGTTATCTTCATCGACAGTGGTACGTCGATGTGTTCATACCTTCAAGTGGAATGTTGGTGTATATTGTTATTCTCATCATCAGTGGTGCGTCGATGTATTTCTATTCATATCATCAGTGGAAACAATGGTGTTTTCTCCTTATATCTTCAAAATGAAAGATTGGTATTTTTTATTCTGCAGTGAAAGGTGATATATTTTCTCATCCCCAGTGAAAGAGGATGCATTCCTTCTCCACCTTCTTTAAAAGTTTGTGTATTTTCTCATCCCCAGTGAAAGGTGATGCTTTAACCTCTCTGGTGCGAAATGTTTTCCCCAATGAAGTTTCTTTTCCCAGCAAAGTCTCGCTTCTCCAACAAAGTCTTGTTTTCCCCAGTGGATTTCTTCCCGCAAGACATCTGTTTTCCCCAGTAGAGTTCCTTTTTCTCCCCAATGGTGTCCTGTTTCCCTCTCGTGGAAATCATATGCATTCATAATTATAATCATTGCATGGCATCTAAGGGCCAAAAATTGTGTATTTTGTATTTAAGTCTCTTCAATCACGTCGAGACGAAGATTTCAATCTTCATATCTCCGGATAGAAGAAACTTAAATAGGGGCATCTGTCATACCCCAATTTTTGACCCTAAGGTCACGCATCTCAGGCTCTGTTTAAATCACATCAAGATCATGTGCGAGGTTCTCTTGTGCCTCTCTCATTTTTTAGCTCACCTACAGGGGAATCACCAGGCACCTCTTTGTTCGTATTTTTATCTATTTATAGTTATTATATTTCACTAACCCTTAAATCAAAATTACAAAAATATGTCTTATTTCTTTTTTTGTTATTATTAGACAGGGACTGAATCGATTTTCAAATTTGCTTCAAGGATCAACTTCAAATTATGCTCAGAAGGCCATAAGATCGTGTGAAACATTATAGGCCGTTTTGTTAATATTTTGCCATGAACTTTTTCCATCCCCTTTTATGCATATCTCGATTTAATTTCATCATTCATTAGTTTTTAGCAAAAATTTGAATTTAATATTGATTTTAGTTTAATATTAATTCATGTTGAATTTTTATTGAATTTTAAAATCAAATATTAAATTCTCAAAAATATATCATACATTTGTTTCATTTTAATTGCATATTGGTTTAAATTTTAATTTTAATTCAATTTTGAATTATCATTAAAGTCTAAATCAATTCCCTTTAAATCCTCACTAACCATGCTTATTTTTATTTTAGTATTATTTTGTTTTTGTCTTTATTCAATTGCAGGAAAATAATGAGTCAATTGCAAGTGGGACCATAAGAGAATGCATTCACGTTTCCATTTTCCAGCAAGATGAAGTCACGATTTTCTCCCTTCTATCCACCTGAGCATGGTCACATTTTCTTCACTGATTCTGACTCAAATTCTCTCTTAAACCCTCACCCAAGTTCTCCTAAAAATACAATCACAATCTCACAGAAAAAGGGGGAGAAAATAAGTATCGTTATGCTGCAAAAATCTGAAGCCAAACTGTCCTCCAAAATCCACTGAAAACTTCACTCATATCATCTTTGTTCACCACCAACTTTTGTTCATATCCATCAAACCTTCAATCCACCACCAATATTCACTCATCAATAAACCTGCATAAACAAACTCAGAATAACACTCAAAAAATCTTCAAATCCAAACTCTTCCTTCACCATATATAACAACCTTCATCGAACCTTCTTCAAAGCAAACCTGCAAAAATCCAAACGATATCATCCTCTGCACATAACTAATCCATCCGCGATTTCACCACTGCAGATATTCATCTGAACTATCACAAACCTCTGCCTCCATCCTACAAAACCAAATCGCAACTCTTATCCACACAACTTTAGCTTCAATGCTTCCGATTACCGCGACGACACCGATTCACTCAGTTACGTTTCAATAACACGTTCATTATCACATCAACGCGACGAAAATGAACCGCAACAATCCTCGCTCGTCATCATCTTCAAGTCAGCATCGAATCACCGCGACAACTTCGCACCTCTCCTTCTTGCAATCGAGCTTCAACGTCAATCTCGCATCAGATACGACGTCGTCGGAGCTATCGAAGGCACAGAGCATCGATACGCCTCACTCAAATTCTAAATCGGAGGTTCTCGAGTTTGTTTGATTGAGAGATAGAAGAAGCGGAGAGAAGAGGAGTTCAAAAATGGAAGAGCAGCGGAAGCATATAAGAGAGAGGCCTTGTTGTTGTTAGAGAGCAAGAGAGATGCCTTGTTGTTGTTAGAAGCAGAGAGAAGAGGGATCATAGTTTTTTCGGTAAAAGAAAGAGAAACAGGGAAGGGAACGATCTGGTTAATTTAGAGTTGTTAGGTTTGTTTTTGTGTGAACCGGATCCAATATTGGGCTTAAGTACAGAGCCCAATTCAGATTTCCATTCTACAATCACTTGCAACGCCTGCACCTCCCTCCTGGCTGATTGTCAAGATACTTATGGGCCTCATCTCTCAAGCCCAACGAATTTCCTTTTGAGATATCCTTTTTTTCTTCTTATTTCTTATTAATTTTAAATGTTTTTCTCTCTAATTTTTATTTTATCTTAATGTTTTTAAATTGAAGTATATTACATTACAAAAGTACAAAAATATATATTAGTATTAGTTTTCTCTATTATATCAAAAATATCAAAAAAAAGTTATTTTAATTTTCTTTTTGATTTAAGGTTTGATGATCCATTTGGTGAGAGCTTGTGATGTTTTTTTCAATATATCTCTCTTCTCCTACTCCATTCTTTTTTTCTTTGAATCACAAGTTTGGAGGCCTAATTCCTCTCTAATATCAATGGACTTAGGGCGTTGATAGGATGAAAATCCGAATCCGCAATATTAAGTGATTGAAATTATGGATGAAAGGAGCTTTTGAATGTGGTTCCATCTTTTATTTATTTTTCTTTTGATCAAATAAAGTCTTAATACCTTGAGAATTCTTATGGATTCTTGGTGAAGACTAGATCGTTACCTATTTTCTTTTTGTGCGGTATTGCTTTCGAAGAGTGATCTACATATCGCTTCTCTTGCATGCATTAGCATATAAAGTTTTGACCGGCCTCGTTGTAGGGTGATTTCTACATAAATCACTTGGCGATCTGCTTAACATAGCGCAATATTTCGTGTCCCGAATCAAAAAAAATCAAATATGGAAGAGAATTGTATGCGGTTGATTTAAGACTTATAGAGGTTTATCGTGTAGTCACTATGATTTTATCAAGCTTCTGATAACTTTCCATTGAATTTAAATTCGAGAACATCCTTCACTCACCATCGATCTTTATTACTAAATTTGATAACATACTTGACAAGTTTCAAGATGGTTATCTTTAACATCTAACAATTGACTTTAATTTCCGCAATTTATTATACCGCTCTTTATTTTTTGCTTTATTGCTTTATTTTATCATTTCATCATGTTTATGTTACCGCCATTTTCTCTTTGTCCATTTGGACGTTTATATTCTGCTATTTTCTCTTTGTCCATTTGGACGCTATGTTTATGTTTCCGCTATTTTCTTTTTGTCCACTTGGACCATACTTTACTTTTATGCTAAAACACTAATAAACAACAAAAATCTAAAAAACGCTTAAGGTTCTCTCTTGAACTATTGGTTACTATCCCGAGCATTTTGGAGATTCGAACTTATGGACTTAGTACCTCTGGACCTTGTTATGATATTGTTACTCTGTTGTTATTCTGTCTGTCTGGCATTGGATTGTTGTCTGTTTGTGTATGCAGGTATTTCCTTGAAAGTCCTTGATGGTTAATGCCAAGGCGTTGAGATAAGGATTTTACCCGAAAACAGCCGTTACTCTGCCCGATTTTAGTCATAATTTTAATGTGCTTAATGCAAAGTGGTGCTAAAGATAATAAGTTCATCTGGATCCCCAAGTGGTAATGCTCCGGTTTAGTGTTAGTATTCCAAAGGATGGGAAATCTACCTTGACTCATAATGTCAAGTGTTGGCTTCTTATTTCGATTAGACCGTTCTTTTCCTTAGCTTTTATTTTATGCAATAGGATAGCCTCTTCATCTCCTCCCATTCTTAGATTTTCAAAATCTTCTCCCTTTTTCAAAAACCTTCTTATGTTTGTAAAATCCTTTTTAAAACCTTTCTTTAAAGATATCTTTTGCCTTTAATGGCCTTTTCTTCAAAAGTTTAGACACGACTAATTGTTGAAACGAGTGGCGATACCCCACGATTTTGAAATTGATTGATATAATGAGATCTTTTCCGCGTGAGAGAGCTAGGGGCATACTCGTTGATTTCTATCCGAGTTGGAGCCCTTCTGTCATTTGCGATGCAAAGAACTAATTTTTTCTCATGCTCAAGATCAATGGCTGAGTATTTCTCTCCTACGACGATAAAGTGTTTATTCGTTTTTAAAACGTTTTCCCTTTTAAGTGGAACTACATTAGCTCTGACTTCTCCATTGCACCGAGGAGGTATGTAGGCACAAGGCTTAATGTCTTGCCGAGCTTATTTTAAAATAAAACAAACCCCTTTTTAGCACACACACGACACAGATTTTCAAAAAGGTTCCTGTGGAGTACAACAGATATGAGGGGTGCTTAAAACCTTCCCCTTGTATAATCAACACCCGTACCTAAGATCTCTTTTTGTTTTAAAAACAAACTTTGGGTTTTCTTCGTTCTTTTCCCTTTTCCTTTGGAAACAATAAAGCGCGGTGGCGACTTTCACTGAAATATTGAGTCGAGTCAATCCTATGGCTTCGGTCTTAGATTTTCCCCGCTACACAAGGTATCCTGCCTTTGACCCCATACCAATGTCATATGTGGAATTCTTTCCAACTCTACTGACAAAAGCACTCATTCAGACGAAGAGTCCTCCAAATCCTGCAAATGAATCTTCACCTTGGTTCAAGGCTGACCAATCTAGTCCCTCTCATCAGGGGGCACCAGGTCACAGCATTGAGAACTGTTTCCCTTTCAAGGCCGACGTTCAAAGATTACTAAAGAGTGGAATGCTATCCTTCAAAGATACTAATCCTAACGTCCAAGCAAATCCTTTGCCGCAGCACAAAGAAGCTTCAGTAAATCTGGTAGATCAACACCCCAATGTCATTCAAATCTATGACACCCGTCAATAGGGGAAAATCTCGTGAAAATGCACGCTAGACAAGCTGGGTACGGCCACGTACCACCTCACAACTACTTCACATGTGAAATTTGTCCAAAGAATAATCAAGGATGTGCTGTAGTTCAAGCTGCATTGCAAGAGCAAATGGACTTAGGATGGATCCAACACATCCGAGTCAAAACTGAATGTGACATCAACATGGTTCAAGGATGTCCAGGAGAATACAAGATCTACAAAGTCGAAGATCTCGAAGGATCGGTAGTCAGGTTCCATAAGACTTTAAATGGACTTGCCTACTTTGGAACAGATTTCCATCCTTACAGTAGATGCAGAATTTGTCGAAGAAATTCACAAGGATGTTTGCGCGTCCGCAACGACATTCAGAAACTGATGGATTACAATACCATTACAGTCCTTGCCAACGACATTCAGAAACTGATGGATTACAATACCATTACAATACCATGACGAAGTCTTTACCGTATCTCCTCAAATTAATCAAGTTGAACCAATGCAAGTTAAGTATGACAGCAGGAAGACAGCAGTTGTTCCATTAGTCATCTACTTACTAGGTCCTGTACCGTACAAGTACAACGCTACATTCATTAAAAATGGTAAGGAAATACCATTACCATCTGTTGTCAACATTGTTGATGTTAGTCGAGTCACTCGAAGTGGACGAGTCTTCAACAGAACAACAGAAAATATGGAGAAACTTTCGGAAGAAGCACCACATAAGCAAGACAATCATCCGACCAATGCTGCTCAAGCGAAAGAAAATGATGAGATCTTGAAATTAATCCAGAGGAGTGAATACAACATTGTAGATCAACTGCTGCATACTCCGTCTAGGATATTAGTACTTTCCCTACTATTGAGTTCTGAGGCTCATAAGGAAGCTCTATAGAAAGTTTTGGCACAAGCTTTCGTAGAACCAGGTGTTACCGTAGGGCAATTCAACAACATCGTTGCCAACATCTCCGCAGGGACTAATCTGAGTTTCTGTGACGAAGATATTCCTAAAGAAGGAGTGGGTCATAACTTTCCACTCAACATCTCAGTTAGCTGCAAGGGTGATGTGCTCACGAGGGTCTTAATAGACAATGGATCCTCTCTCAACATCATGCCCAAATCAACTTTGTCAAGATTATCCTTCAAGGATTTCCCGCTAAGGGACCGTCACGTCATCGTCAAGGCGTTCGATGGTTCGAGAAAGTCAGTTTTTGGAGAAGTTGGTCTTCCCATAACTATTGGAACTCACACTTTCAAAATCACTTTCCAATTTATGGATATCCAGGCAGCATACAGTTGTTTGCTAGGTCGCCTATGGATTCATGAAGCTGGGGAAATTACTTTAACACTTCATCAGAAATTGAAGTTCATTCGAAATGACAAATTGGTAACCGTGTGTGGAGAACGAGCTCTGATCTTCAGTAGCCTGTCATCATTCTCCGACATAGAACCAAAAGAAGTTGTTGGAACTAAATTCCAAGCACTTTCCTTGGACAAGGAAAAGGGTAAGGAGAAAGCAGCGTCAATCTCTTCCTACAAAGATGCAATCCAAGTTGTAAAGGATGGCACTACCAGTGATTGGGGGCACATTGAGATTCCTACCAACAACAAAAATAGAATAGGAGTTGGATTCTTTCCGACATCATCAAAGGCTACTCAAGGAATTGAGGTAGTCCTCCCAATTTAAGAAACTTTCCGCAGCGGAGGTTTTCTTCAACCTGTTCAACAAACAGTCAATACCATCGATACGGAAAACACCGATGAGAATTTTGAAGTGGAATGTCTATCCTACCTTCACAGATCAGGATACATTTCCCTAACAGAGTCTGATTCATCTTTCTGATATCCGACTAAAGGATCTGGAAGTAAGACTCAACCAAGCAGTGACAAAGTTACTAACAGCTTCACCACCGGAAATCATGGTTCATCAGAGTAAGTTCCTCCTATCCCCGTGTCATACCCGAAAATTTGCCCATCTCATTTCATCTTCAAGGGTTCAAGGCTCAATGGTTAAACTTAAGTCACTATCTCCTAATAAAAGGGTCTTCAAGGTAGGATTTTGGATTTGCTAAAGAGAAAAGATGTATCAAGGGTTCTAATGGATTTCATATGACTCATTATGCTTCAAAACATCTCCATGTCAAAAGTCAAGCTTCAATTCCAAGGATTGTTCCTTCAAATGCTCAGATGATCCACAGTCGACTAGTTTGATCTAAAAGTCAACTATAGTCAAAATACAGTCAAACTTCAAGACTTTTGGTCAACATCAAGTATTTGAGGTTATATCCATCATTTGATCAAGGGTTGATCATGATTCATTAATAAAAACTCAGAAATGAACAAAAGTCAAAAGATTCAAATTAGGGTTTTTTAAGTAAAAGTCAATTGCACTTTGACTGATCATAACTTTCACATGGAGTATCAAAAATTGTCCACTCAAAGCCTATTTTGAAGGAAATTGAATTCTATACAACTTTGCTTTTCACATGCCAAGGCCAGAAATGCTTCATTCAGGAGATATGGTCCAAAAGATTATAGGTCCTTTTTAAAGGTCAACCAAAAGCAGTTTTTTGTCAAAGGCCATATCATCAAGATAAAATCTCCAAATGGAAAATATGTTCCACATTGACTTGTAGAGGACTTATTAAGGTTTCCAAAAAGTCCTAGAACTCTTCCATATCATAAAAATTGAGGGAGATATGCCTTGTCAAAGTTGGCCAATTTTGGATGGAAAATGTGAAGCAAAAGTGGTTCGAAATGGATATTTTTGAAAATGGGCCTATCTTGTTATGATCGAAACTTGATTATAAGGTTACTAAGAAGCTCCAAACTCTATCCCACGATTACATGACTTTTTTATATTTTTAGTGAATTTTTATTCATTGAAAATGCTATTAAAATCAAAATAATCAAAAGAAATATGAGAGATTTGGTTTAGTTGTGATTCCCAATCAAATCCAATTATTAAAACACTACAATCTTGAGTCAAATTCGCAGCAAGAAGGGATTGGAGAGATATGAAGGATATTTGAACCAAATTTGGAAAGTTTCTATATCACTTCCAAATCAAATCCCAATCATGCAATTTATGAAGATTGGATGCAGTTTTGTAAACCTAATTCGTTCCTTATAAGTATCCAAACATACTCAGATGCCAGGGGACGAATAATCTAGCTCAGAAATCCTTATTCAAGAACAAAAAACAGGAGAAGGAGTGGAGGAACACTCACGGTTTGAGATTCATTCAAGACATCCTAGGCATTCAAAACGATTTCCAGGTGCATTCTGAAGCTATTCAGAATGTTACTTTCAATCAGCACGCCTGGAATCGCCTTCTGCACCTCTCGGTTTGCACCTCCCTTCCATGAATCGATTTCTATAATTTATGCACCCTAAACGTGTTTTAATGATATATTCGTGTTCATAATCATGCTTGCAATCTTTCTGGATAGTTTAATTGGGTTTTCGATGCAGGTTTCGATGCATCAGCATAAGCATTCGAGTCAATATTATAAGACATATTTATGGTGCAAACGTCGGTATCATAGGCATGTACATGCTACGCATCACACACTACGCTTTGCACACTACGCATTACACGCTACGCTTTACGCGCTATGCTCTACACACTACGCTTCGCACGCTAACTTGGTACATACAGCATATACAACGCCAGGTCTCTAGCTCTCATATTTCTAAATTATGCGGATATGTCAAAGAAATTTATGCAGGTAAAGTTTGCTAGAACTATAGCAAATGATTCCTTTTGGCGCAAGTAAGTTTGCTAGAACTATAGCAAATGATTCCTTTGGTGCAGGTAAGTTTGCTAGAACTATAGCAAATGATTCCTTTGGTGCAGGTAAGCTTGTCAGAACTATGGCAAGTGATCTTTATTGGTGCAGGTAAACTTTTCTGAACCAGGGCAAGTGACTCCTATTGGTACAGGTAAGTTTGTCAGAACCATGGCAAACGGATCCTATTTGTGCAGGTAAGCTTGTCCGAGCCAGGGCAAGTGATTCCTTTTGGTGCAGGTAAACTTGTCCGAACCAGGGCAAGTCACTCCTATTGGGGCAGGTAAGCTCGTCCGAACCAGGACAAGTGATTCCTGTGGGTGCAGGTGAGCTTGCTAGAACTATAGCAAGCAATCTTTTTGGGGTTACAAAAACTACGATAGTAAGTGGGTTAGACCAACTACGAAGACTTACTAGAACTATAGTAAGTGGGTCATACCAACTACGAAGACTTACTAAAACTACGATAGTAAGTGGGTTAGACCAACTACGAAGACTTACTAGAACTATAGTAAGTGGGTCATACCAACTACGAAGACTTACTAAAAACTACGATAGTAAGTGGGTTAGACCAACTGCGAAGACTTACTAGAACTATAGTTAGTGGGTCATACCAAATACGAAGACTTACTAAAACTACGATAGTAAGTGGGTAAGACCAACTGCGAAAACTTACTAGAACTATAGTAAGTGGGTCATACCAACTACGAATACTTACTAAAAACTACGATAGTAAGTGGGTTAGACCAACTGCGAAGACTTACTAGAACTATAGTAAGTGGGTCATACCAACTACGAAGACTTACTAAAAACTACGATAGTAAGTGGGTTATACCAACTGCGAAGACTTACTAAAACTACAATAGTAAGTGGGTTAGACCAACTACAAAGACTTACTAAAACTACGATAGTAAGTGGGTTAGACCAACTGCGAAGACTTACTAGAACTATAGTAAGTGGGTCATACCAACTACGAAGACTTACTAAAACTATGATAGTAAGTGGGTTAGACCAACTGCGAAGAATTACTAGAACTATAGTAAGTGGGGCATACCAACTACGAAGACCTACTAAAACTACGATAGTAAGTGGGTTAGACCAACTGCGAAGACTTACTAGAACTATAGTAAGTGGGTCATACCAACTACGAAGACTTACTAAAACTACGATAGTAAGTGGGTTAGACCAAGTGCAAAGACTTACTAGAACTATAGTAAGTGGGTCATACAAACTATGAAGACATACTAAAACTACGATAGTAAGTGGGTTACACCAACTGCGAAGACTTACTAGAACTATAGTAAGTGGGTTACCTACAAACTGCAAAAGCTTGCTAGCACTATAGCAAGTTGATTATCTTCTACACAACAAACTGCGAGTCGTCGCTATTGACAGCTATGTTTATTCATCACGTTAGTCCCTCAGCAGTGATCGCTTCCAAAATTACAAAGGGTTTTACAAAAGGTTCCTCAATTGGGTTTATGCATCACGTTAGTCCCTCGGCAGTGATCTTCTTCAATACTTCACCAAAAACAAACAAGGGTTTTATTTGTTCTTCTTCTTTTCCAAAGTTACTAACATACTTCAACTAACATAGCTAACAGACATGCATCATTCAATTGCATACCTCATTCATGCATAGTGCATATACATACATTACTCGCATTTATTTCGAGAAGCCCACTGCATCATACATTACATGCATCATAACATTGCATCAAGCTAATTTTACAATTCAGGATGGGACTCATGCTAACAAGATATATTATTATCACAATCTCATCCCGTTGGTTACGATCTCCTACAAATGGCATCTCTATTCCTCATAATACCCTGGCTAGCACTAGCAAATGCAAATTTCGGGGCATCTCAGTGTTTAATCATCTTCTACCTTTAGATTACGATAGGCAGACGTGCCTATCTGACTCTTCAGGTTTAAGAAGATTGAACAGGGACAGCTGTCATACCCCAAAATTTTCCCATCTCATTTCATCTTCAAGGGTTCAAGGCTCAATGGTTAAACTTAAGTCACTATCTCCTAATCAAAGGGTCTTCAAGGTAGGGTTTTGGGTTTGCTAAGGAGAAAAGATGTATCAAGGGTTCCAATGGATTTCATATGACTCATTATGCTTCAAAACATCTCCATATCAAAAGTCAAGCTTCAATTCCAAGGATTGTTCCTTCAAATGCTCAGATGATCCATAGTCGACTAGTTTGATCTAAAAGTCAAATATAGTCAAAATACAATCAAACTTCAAGACTTTTGGTCAAAATCAAGTATTTGAGGTTATATCCATCATTTGATCAAGGATTTATCATGTTTCATTAATAAAAACTCAGAAATGAACAAAAGTCAAAAGGTTCAAATTAGGGTTTTTTAAGTAAAAGTCAACTGCACTTTGACTGGTCATAACTTTCACATGGAGTATCAAAAATTGTCCACTCAAAGCCTATTTTTAAGGAAATTGGATTCTCTATATCTTTGCTTCTCACATGCCAAGGCCAGAAATGCTTCGTTCAGGAGATATGGTCAAAAAGATTATAGGTCCATTTTAAAGGTCAACCAAAAGGAGTTTTTTGTCAAAGGCCATATCATCAAGATAACATCTCCAAATGGAAAATATGTTCCAAAGTGGCTTGTAGAGGACATCTTGAGGTTTCCAAAAAGTCCTATAACTCTTCCATATCTTAAAAATTGAGGGAGATATGCCTTGTCAAAGTTGGCCGATTTTGAATGGAAAATGTGAAGCAAAAGTGGTTCGAAATGGATATTTTTGCAAATGGGCCTATCTTGTTATGATCCGAAATTGATTATAAGGTTACTAAGAAGCTCCAAACTCGGTCCCACGATTACTTGACTTTTATTATATTTTTAGTGAATCTTTATTCATTGAAAATGCTATTAAAATCAAAATAATCAAAAGAAATATGAGAGATTTGGTTTAGTTGTGATTCCCAATCAAATCCAATTATTAAAACACTACAATCTTGAGTCAAATTCACAGCAAGAAGGGATTGGAGAGATATGAAGGATATTTGAACCAAATTTGGAAAGTTTCTATATCACTTCCAAATTAAATCCCAATAATGCAATTTATGAAGATTGGATGCAGTTTTGTAAACCTAATTCGTTCCTTATAAGTATCCAAACATACTCAGATGCCAGGGGAGGAAAAATTTGGCTCAGAAATCCTTATTCAAGAACAAAAAACGTGAGAATGAGTGGAGGAACACTCACGGCTTGAGATTGATTCAAGACATCCTAGGCATTCAAAACGATTCCTAGGTGCATTCTGAAGCTATTCAGAAAGTTACTTTCAATCAGCACGCCTGGAATCGCTTTCTGCACCTCTCGGTTTGCACCTCCCTTCCATGAATCGATTTCTATAATTTATGCACCCTAAACGTGTTTTAATGATATATCCGTGTTCATAATCATGCTTGCAATATTTCTGGATAGTTTAATTGGGTTTTCGATGCAGGTTTAGAAGCACGCCATTGTTAGGGTTCATGTTTATGATTTTTAGGAATTCTGACTATAGATGATTTCAGACCAAATTAATGGTTCCTTTAGGTCCGCAAGGTTATTTTCAATTGATCTGGGCTTTTATTCATGATTTATGGCGTTTGTAGCTCGAGTTAGGAATTTCGCAGGTTTGGCTGGGGACGAGATCATAGCTAATTCCGGCCAATCCGTAGCTAAAAATCCAGAGGAAAAGCTTCAACGAAGAAGAATCACATGGACGCGCGCTATTTTGTTTTAAATTTTAAAATGTCGTTTTGTTTAATACTCATTGTTTTTGGCGCATATATATGTCAACTAACGAGCATGGCACAGATGGTAGCGCTTAAGACCAAAGGAATCATGCAAGGGCAAGGGTTCGAACCCTGCTTCTTGCAAAATAATCATTCTATTTTTCTTCTTTCAAGTTCTATGGATCAGGTACACCTGACGCACACGCACATCCCATGCACTCTCAACCAACAACCATTGGATCTCCGGCAAACAAGATCTAACGTCCCAGGCATGCGGTCACACCATGGATACTCAGAGAACCGCTACACAGGACAACACGCCCAGGTTTTATTATTCTTTTATTTTCTTTTATATATTATTTGCATAATTAACAATTAAAGCTTAATGTTTTTTTTATATATGATTTAACTTTAAAATTAAATTAATAATATAATTAAATTAGGATTAGGGCTATAATTATTTAGAACTATTTCCCCGATTATTTTGATTATTCGATTTAATTAATTTAATCAATCTTAATTGTTAAAGATCAAAAAAAACCCCAGGAGTGTGTTGTGACCAAGGTATTAGGGTTTGCCCAATCCCATTGGCCAGTTGGCCAAAATATTAGGATTTTATTTATTATTCGTTTCGACTGAATTAATCGGTCGCGATGGTTAATAATCAACCATTCAATTATTAAATTCAAATAGGGTTTATGTTGCTAAAAGGTTTTAACCATCTTATTGGTTACGATGATTAGCATTTCTTTTTATCAATTCGTTATTATTTGTAATCAAATCTATTGATTATGAGGGATAACAATAAATTAATAATTTAATTTTAAAATACATTTATTTGCTATTAGTGATAATCGAATCTATCGATTAGAATTGTTAGCAATTCATTATAAATTTGTTAATTATGGTGATCAAACCTATTGATCATTGCGATTAATGGAACAAATTAAAATCAGGGTTGTACGCCATTTAAAACACATCAAACCAAAACTACGGATTTTCATCACTGCGATAAGGTAACTCAAAATACCTTGCAAACTACAATTTTAAAAACTACGATAAGGTAATTCAAAATACCTTCAAACCACCTCATATCAATTATAAGGCGTACAACCCTGCCCCGAACTACGTAGGCTCTGATCCTCCATAAGGAGGTACGCAGGCACTTGGCATCAAGGCGAGTCCCCTTCCCCAAAACCTCAATTCGTTCAAATCTCACTTTTCACCCTATTCATTTCCTTAGCTAAAAACCTTAACGATTAGCCATAAACCTTTGCCTTAAACTCAAAACCTTAGGAAAGGGTTAAGGGTGCCTAACACCTTCCCTTGACCTGAATATAATATCTTACCCAGAATTCTCTAAAACTTCGTAGGGTTTCCTATTCGCCCTGGTAGAATAGGTGGCGACTCTAAAATCTTAATTTTTAGGGCAGGTTGCTACACCCCGAAGAAACCTGGGATACATTAGGAGAACCAAGCGGAAAATTCGACTACATGGTGAAATAATCCGCTCTTGAAAGTTCAAAAATCTCTCTCGAAGACATTGTTCCAACTGGATGGAACATTGATCATGAGTACTTCGCTCAGCCAAGAAAGATACACAAACCTTGTTATTCATCATCAGCATCTGGTGAAGTCATCATTGAGGATTATATCCCCAAGTCACCTTTCTGAGGCTACAGATTTAGAGTATACATACCTAGTCAATGCCATCTTGGGAGAAGAGCAAGACCAAAATACAGAAGAGGATGATCTCGGAAGTGTTTCCGACAACGAGTCTCTCCATTCAGAAGATTGGAAGTTCCCTCAAAAGAAAGTCCGGTATACTCCACTTGTAAATGGGTATGCTCACACAGCTCAGTCTGCTGAAGCAAAAAAAGATCGTCTGAGTGTTACAAAGACAGTGGTTGGTAAATAAAGACCTACCACAAGCCAACTCAAGCCTAAGGTGCCAAATTACATAATGCACAATGGGGTTCACCTCTATTGGATGGCTGTTGAAGTTTCGAATGTTATTCGCACTCCTAAGTAGGAACTTTCACTGTTATTTTGTCCTCTCACCATAGCCCATGGTGAAGAGATGTTTCATAGGGCTTCGCATTTTACTATTTCTTAGGAAAATGTCCCTCTTTGATTTGCCCAAAGCAATATAGTTTTGTTTATAGGGTCTTTGTTTCAAGAAGTGACTGTCGATAAATAAAAATGTCATTTTGTTCCTCCGTTAGTTTTTCCCTTTTCTTTTTTTCGGAAATTGGTAATCCTAAAAAACACCCTTAAAAAACACCAAAACATTCCATTATCTGCATACACCGAGTCTTCCCTCGTTGTCTAAATAAAACTTATCACACATATGCAGATTAATCATAAAACACCCCGTTGAAACGTGCGATCGTATGACTTCTCCATACTTTGGGTTTCCTGTATTCGAGGCAGAGGAAGAAGAAGACGAAGAAATATCAAAGGAAATTTCTCGGTTGCTTCAACAAAGGGAAGAGGCCATTCAGCCATACAATGAGCCTTTAGAGATCATTAACCTTGGTTCCAATGGAAACAGAAAAGAGGTTAAGATTGGAGCTTCGCTCAGTTCAGAGATCAGAGAGAGTTTGATACAACTGCTCAAAGAATTCTCAAATGTCTTCGCTTGGTCCAATCAGGATATGCATGGGTTGGATACCAGTATAGTGGAGCATCACTTACCATTGATGCCAGAATGCCCTCCGGTCAAGCAAAAATTGAGAAGAACTCATCCGGAAATGGCCATGAAAATCAAAGAGGAAGTTCAAAAGCAAATCAGTGCTGCTGGTTTCCTCGTCACTTCAGAATACCCTCAGTGGTTAGCTAACATTGTTCCCGTTTCCAAGAAAGACGGAAAAGTCCGCGTATGCGTCGACTACAGAGATTTGAACAAAGCTAGCCCTAAGGATGACTTTCCTCTACCACATATTGACATGTTGGTTGACAGTACAGCAAAATCCAACGTTTTCTCATTCATGGACGGATTTTCGGGATACAACTAAATCAAAATGGCCCCTGACGACATGGAGAAAACAACTTTCATCACCCCCTGGGGAACGTTCTGCTACCGCGTTATGCCTTTTGGACTAAAGAACGCAGGGGAAACTTATCAAAGATCTGTGACTACACTTTTCCACGACATGATGCATAAGGAAGTGGAAGTCTGTGTGGACGACATGATTCCCAGAAAGCGTTTGACAGCATTAAGGAATATCTGCTCGAACCTCCCATCTTGTCTCCTCCAGTGGAAGGAAGACCTTTGATAATGTACTTAACCGTCTTAGAAGACTCCATGGGTTGTGTCCTTGGACAGAAAGACGAGACAAAAATAAAAGAGCATGTCATCTACTAATTGAGCAAGAAATTCACTGACTGTGAATCCCGCTACTCCATGCTCGAGAATACCTGTTGTGCTTTGGCCTGGGCTGCCAAGCGTCTCCGCCAATATATGATTCGAAATACTACTTGTTTGATCTCCAAGATGGATCCAATCAAGTACATCTTTGAAAAGCCTGCCTTAACTGGGAGAATTGTTGTTATCAGAATACGACATTGAGTATCACGCTCAAAAAGTCGTCAAAGGAAGCGTCCTAGCTGAGCACCTGGCTCACCATCCACTCAATGATCATGAATCAACCAGATTTGACTTTCCGGACGAGGACGCCATGTACCTCAAGATGAAAGATTACGACGAGCCACTACCAGACGAAGGACCTGAGATAGGATCCCAATGGGGCTTGATCTTTGACAGAGCCGTCAATGCTTATGAACGAGGAATTGGGGCAATCATTGTTACCCCTCGAGGTACCCATATTCCATTTACCGCCAGACTAACTTTCAAATGCACAAACAATGAGACCGAATATGAAGCTTGCATCATGGGTCTCGAAGAAGTCGTGGATCTAAGAATCAAACATTTGGATGTATACGGAGATTCTGCTTTGGTCATCAATCAAATCAAAGGAGAATGGGAAACACGCCAACCTGGGCTAATCCTTTACAAAGACTACGCGAGAAGATTATTACCATTCTTTGACAGGGTAGATTTTCATCACATTCCTCGTGAAGAAAACAACTTGGTTGATGCATTAGCCACACTCTCTTCCACGATTAGGATAAATCATTGGAATGACATTCCTCAAATCGATGTCATGCGCCTGGATAGGCCCGCTCATGTTTTCACAGTAGAAGCAATCATCGATGACAAAACGTGGTATCACGACATCAAAAACTTTCTTCAAAGGCAAGAGTACCCTCTAGGGGCATCAAAGAAAGATAGAAAAACTTTGAGAAAGTTAGCTGGCAGATTCTTCCTAAATGAAGATGTTCTGTACAAGAGAAATTTCAACATGGTTCTGCTCAGATGCGTTGAAAGAAACGAAGCAGAAACACTCATGAGAGAAATACATGAAGGTTCCTTTGGTACTCACACCAACAGACACACCATGACAAGGAAAATACTGAGAGCATGATATTATTGGCTGACGATGGAGTCAGATTGCTACCAGTATGCAAAGAGGTGTCACAAATGTCAGATCTACGCTGATAGAATTCACGTGCCACCATCTCTTCTCAACATACTCTTTTCCCCTTGACCTTTGGGAATCGACATGATCGGAATGATCGAGTTAAAAGCGTCCAACGGACATCGCTTCATCTTGGTGGCCATAGACTATTTCACCAAGTGGGTCAAAGCAGCTTCATATGCAAACGTCACAAGACAAGTTGTCGTCAGATTCATCAAGAATCACATCATCTGTCGCTACGGCATTCCTAGCAAGATAATCACTGACAATGGGTCAAATTTGAACAACAAAATGATGAAGGAACTTTGTGAAGAATTCAAGATTGAACATCACAACTCGTCTCCTTACAGACCAAAGATGAATGGAGCTGTAGAAGAAGCTAACAAAAACATCAAGAAAATCATTTAGAAAATGGTCATCACTTACAAAGATTGGCATGAAATGCTCCCGTTTGCTCTTCATGGTTATCGTACATCTGTACGTACTTCGACTAGAGCAACTCCTTTCTCCCTTGTATATGGCATGGAGGCAGTCCTACCCATAGAGGTTGAGATCCCATCAATGAGAGTCTTGATGGAGGCAAAATTAACAGAAGCCGAGTGGTGTCAAAACAGATTCGATGAGTTGAACTTAATCGAAGAAAAGCGCACGACAGCTTTATGCCACGGACAGCTTAAGCAACAAAGAATGAAGGAAGCTTTCGACAAAAAGGTTCGACCTCGCACAATCAAAGAAGGAGACCTTGTGCTCAAAAAGATTCAATCTTTTCTCACAGATTCTAGGGGCAAATGGACTCCCAATTATGACGGCCCATACGTGGTCAAGAGAGCTTTCTCGGGAAGAGCCTTAATACTCATGACTATGTATGGAGAAGAATTCACCCGTCCTGTGAATGTGGACGCAGTAAAGAAATACTTCGCCTAAATAATCAAAAGAACAGCTCGCTAAAAAGAGCGTCTCAGTGAATCAAAAACCCGAAAGGGCGATTCAGGCAAAAGTTAGATACAAAAAAATAGTAATCAATCCCGATAGATTTAAAACCCGAAAGGGGTAATCTACGCAAAAGTTAGGGATATATGGAAAGTAACTGTGTTTAGGACAAACTTGATCATTCAGAAAATCCATAGCGGAGTATTCATCATCAGTAGGTCATCTTCTACAAAGCACGAATACAGCGCAACTCAGAGTGGAAGGGAAAGATAACGGTCGTCACGCTTCGATGTAGTCCTTTTCCCAAAAATTACCAATTTCCAACTTTGTAAATACTCCATGGAATCAAGCCTTCAGCTGATTACCATTCCATAAATAACAATTCGAGCCTTGTGCCTTTTTCTTTGCAATCGAGTCTTATTCAGTTTCTAAAATTACATTTTTTTAAAGTCTGACAATCATTTTCTTGAAACAAACGTTTTCAAAATAAAATGAATTTACTTGCAAAATAATGGTGAAATTTCTTTCTAAGGTTTACAAACAATAGGAAAAACGCCAACAGTTGCTCCGAGAACGGTCGAGACTCCGGGAACAAATTTCCCCATGAGGTCGCTTTGCGAACATCTCCCGATGATGGATCTTCACTTCAAATCATATCACTCACTTCAAACAGCGGACAACCGGTAACCAGGTATCCCCAACAGAGTGCAAACTATGCTTTTCAAGAAGAAGACATCTTCTGATTAACAAAAGCTCAAGTCGTATTATAGGACTTCACATCCGCGACAATTCTATTCACATTCACTTTATATTTTTATAATCGTCATAGCATTCATGCATGCTTCACGCATCATGTCATATGTCTGCATAGTCAGCACTGTCTAGTTAGGCTTTGATCCTACTATTGCCCAAGTCACTTGGACCTCAATTCGAGTTTCCCCGGTGAGTCGACAAAGGGTAATCTTCTTCATGAAGACGGTTCATACACCAGAATTTCCCCAAGCAAGATAGCAAATGGTAGTCTTCCTCAGGAAGATAGTTTGTTTACTTTTGGAAATCCCCAGCAAGTCAGCAAATGGTGATCTCCCTCAAAGAGATAGTTTGTTCACTTTCGTTGTTACTCCCGAGCAAGGTCGACAAATAGCTTTCTTCCTCAAGAAGATAGTTTGTTCACTTTTGGGATTCCCCAGCCAAGATTCTCCAAAGCAGATCGACAAATGGTAATCTTCTTCAAGGACATAGTTTGTCCACTTTTGGATTTTCCCATGGAGTCGGCAAATGGCAGTCTTCCTCCAGAAGATGGTTTGTTCACCTCCAAGAATTCCCCAACGAGCCAACGAATGGTAGTCTTCTTTGAGAAGATAGTTCGTTTCACTTAAGGATTCCTCAGCTAGAGTCAACAAATGGCAGTTTTATTCAAGAAGACAGTTTGTTTGCCCTTTATATTCCCTGCAAAGTCAACAAATGGCAGTTTTCCTTGAGAAGACAATTTGTTCGCTTTTTGCTTTCCCAGCAATTGACAAATGGCAGTCCTTCTCAAGAAAGACGGTTTGTCCGTTTAATCCCCAAGGAGTCGATGAATGGCAATTTCTTTCCAAGAAATAGTTTGTCTACTTCCATGGCACTTATCCCTAAAGAGTTGACGAATGGCGGTTTTGCTCCTGGAAAACAGTTTGTTAACTCCCCAGCATAAGTCGATGAATGGTAGTTTTCTTCCCGAAGTCAGTTCGTCGACTTTCAAACAAAGTCATTCTCTCCTCAAGAGGACGCACGATCATATGGTATTCCTTCGAAGACATTAAATTGAAGGAAAATATGATAAAGTTTCTTATTAACCGTCAAATGGTATCTCTCCAACAAATACTAGTGAGAAGTTTGATGAGGAAACTGACTCTTGGAGATTTTATCTTTATCTGAGATATCATCCATTATTATAATTGAGACCAGTTTCACGATCAGATACCCGAAACGAGGGGAGGTTATCACAACTGAGACCAGTTTCGCGATCAAACATCCGAAACGAGGGGAGGTTGTTTACATTATTATAACCGAGACCAGTTTCGCGATCAGATATCCGAAACGAGGGGAGGTTATCACAACTGAGACCAGTTTCGCGATCAGACATCCGAAACGAGGGGAGGTTGTTTACATTATTATAACTGAGACCAATTTCGCGATCAGATATCCGAAACGAGGGGAGGTTATCACAACTGAGACCAGTTTCACGATCAGACATCCGAAACGAGGGGAGGTTGTTTACATTATTATAACTGAGACCAGTTTCACGATCAGATGTCCGAAACGAGGGGAGGTTATCACAACTGAGACCAGTTTCACGATCAGACATCCGAAACGAGGGGAGGTTGTTTACATTATTATAACTGAGACCAGTTTCGCGATCAGATATCCGAAACGAGGGGAGGTTATCACAACTGAGACCAGTTTCACGATCAGACATCCGAAACGAGGGGAGGTTGTTTACATTATTATAACTGAGACCAGTTTCGCAATCAGATATCTGAAACGAGGGGAGGTTATCACAACTGAGACCAGTTTCACGATCAGACATCCGAAATGAGGGGAGGTTGTTTACATTATTATAACTGAGACCAATTTCGCGATCAGATATCCGAAACGAGGGGAGGTTATCACAACTGAGACCAGTTTCGCGATCAGACATCCGAAACGAGGGGAGGTTGTTTACATTATTATAACTGAGACCAGTTTCGCGATCAGATATCCGAAACGATGGGAGGTTATCATAACTGAGACCAGTTTCGCGATCAGACATCCGAAACGAGGGGAGGTTGTTTACCTTTTTCTAAGTATCATCACTTAGTTAAAGAAGATGGATCGCATTCTACATTGCCATCCATTCACCAGAGCTCACATAACACATTTCTACAGGAGTTTGTCTCCCTATCCCCCGCCGAGTGCGACAACGGGATCAAGTAATGCACGGGCATCTCATTATCAATGCAACATCTCAGGAACGCCCAAAATTCGGGCATTCTTTGGTATTTAAGTCTCTTTCACTCAGAAGAAATCAAGATGTCAATCTTTCTCCCTCCAGATAAAAGAAACTTAAATAGGGGCATCTATCATACCCTAATTTTGACCCACCCCACCCCCCTGAGATGTCACACTTCCAGACATTTCATCAACTCAAGACAAGTACCCAGAGTAGTCACTTGTTACCTAGTACTCAATCGAGGGTGTTCAAGAACAAAGAAGCTCAGGCAAAGGATCAATAAATAAAGAAATTGACCTCTAATACAATCATGGGACTCAAATGATTCATTTATCCACCGATGTTGAGTAGACACCAGTCATTAAGACTCAGGATTGCTCAGGTCACCAGACTAGGGTTTTAAGCCCATCAAGGACTGAAATCAGGGACCACATTTGGGAAACCCTAAAAATCTCCAGGACATCACTCAAAGGTTTCAATCATCTTCTAATGATCCATATGACAATATCCACTAGGCATTGCACTTCAATTTAAGATCCACAGTCATCAGTTTCATCTGGTCTACAATTAAGGTTTTTGACCTAATTCACCTAGACAGTTGACTTTTAATCAAGAAATGGATCCACAACTCAAAACATGTCTCGATAACTTCTATTACCTCAATATAATCCATTCATACCATTCATTTGAGGAGGAGAGCTTGATTCATCACAAAAGTCTAAGATTTCACTTCATTTGGAAAAAGTCAACTGTACAAGATCACCTTTGACTTTTAGGGTTTTGGGTCAAACCATGACTTTTAAGGATCAAAATCATCAATATATGATTATTGAAGTCATTTGACCAAGAAAAATCAAGAAAATCAATCAAGAATCAAAGAGTCAAAGATTGACTTTTCATACTTAGAAATTTTTCTAAGTGTTTAAAGGTCTTTTTTTTCAAAACTTTGGAAGGAAATATCTAAACATTTCAAGTACAAACT
Organism: Vicia villosa; assembly: GCF_029867415.1. Lineage (NCBI taxonomy): Eukaryota > Viridiplantae > Streptophyta > Magnoliopsida > Fabales > Fabaceae > Vicia > Vicia villosa. The sequence continues at coordinate 193,293,964 of NC_081180.1, forward strand.
AAAAAAAACTTCCAACATCAAAGTTGTAGATTTTGATCCAATGAACAACTTTGTCACATATGATTCTTTGGCTAGAAATCAACCATTGAAGAGATATGGAGCTTCAAAGTGACTGCCTTCATAAAACTAGCCAAGAAACCCTAGTTTTCTTCAAACTTTAAGCCCATTTTACACATATTTCCCAAATGATTTTGAAGAAACTCCAAACTAATGAATTGAAGAACATGTTAAGGGCTTTCCAAATATGCTCAACCTCCTCTAAATTCATTTTGAGCTAGGAGTTATGCTTGTTCAAAGTTAGGCACATGAAGTGAAATTACAAGTCATGACCAACTTTGGTTTTGGTCATTTTTGTGCAAAGGCCTACACTAATTGGTACATTTACACTTCAAATATATCAGAAGAGATTGAGAGAATTGTTTGCATCATTTGCGTCAAGATTCCAAAACATCCAAAAATCAAAGCCATGTGATTATGTAATCATTACATTTAGGAATTTATGGAAAATGATGATTCATCAAATGGAATCTTCTCCTAAGCCAATTAAAAGCCTATACACATCAGAAATGTCTCCTAAGATCAGAAAATATCAATGGCTAGGGATCTTGCTCAGATTGGCCATCATTGCATTTGTAAGATTCCTTGAATTTCTTCATGGCCAATAAACCAAAGTGACTTCACTAAGCAAGCTCACTCTCTCCAATTACACTGAACTCTTTGCCTATAAATAGAAGTGTCATCCTCCATATTATTCACACCAAAGAAACTCCAATTCTTGCTTTCTCTTCCTCCCTATCATACTTAGATTTTTCAAAGGTCCTTTGACAAGAAGACTCGGGTTCTTCAAACCAAAGATTTTCCTTTGAAACTAAGCATTCAAACATCTCAAGGAGGTCCATTAGAAGTGATCCAAACCCCTGGAACACTTCTGTAAGTTCAAGAGCATCATCTTCACTTTCAATTTGGAGCAAGATCAGTTGGAGGTCTGTAGAGCAATTCAGAAGGTGTCAACGCATTCTAAGCATTCCAACACATTCCTTGGGGTGTAGTGAAGCTATTCAGATAGTCGCAGCTCATTTGTAAGTGAAGAATCATCATCATCCATTCTCACTTGGAGCTCAAGCAAGAGGGGTCGAGCAGAGCATTTCAGAAGCTTTCAAATCAATTCAAGTGCCCAGATAGCATCAACAAGGTCCCAGGAAGCTTTTGCAATCATTCATTCATAGCCAGAAGCTCTCCACCATCACCACGTCCTTCAGTTTCAAAGGTAAGTTTTTGAACTTCATATCTTTAATTCGTGTACTTTTTGTGTTAAAACTCAATATCATTTCATTCAGCATCATCAGAGGATTAAAAACCCTCTATCATCATCCCTTTATTCTTCAGTATAGTCATTTAATTTCATTTTCAAATTTTAGGGTTCTTCACGTATTTTAGATAATTCAGTAGCTATAGTCAATTATAGCTTATGATAGTTACATATTTGAAATCGTGAGAGAATTTAGAGCAAGTTTGATGTTTACATCTTTACAATTGGTTGAGAATTGAGAGAGTACAGAAATTCAAAAATGAATGAGCTTGAGGTTGAAGACGAAGATAGTGATGGCGCCATTCTTTTGAATTTTAAGGTTCAAGTTTAAAATATATTTAGTTGAATCCGTTTACTAAACGAATTCATCGTTTTCCCTAATGGCCTCACATGCGCTCTCAATACTCTCTTGCCCACAAGTATGGGGTTCGAATCCCCCTCGCCCCAGACTTTTTGATTCTTTTATTTTTCAAAGATTTTCAACTTGTTTTGAAACATAACCAATTGGACGCATGCTATAGTCACCAACTGGCGCTTGGCTCAGTGGTGTTATTTTGAACTGGTGACTTCAAGGGCGTAAGTTCAAACCTTGGTGGAGACAAAACCATATTTTTTATCACTTTTCCCATTCAATTTCTTCACAACTTTAACCATTTGATTCACACTTCAAATTAAATCATTTTTCATTTGATTTTTCACACACTCTTCATTTAATATATCCATTTTATGAATATCCAAAAAAATCATAAAAATACATTAATCTTAATATATTTTAATTAGGTTTAAAATCACTTGTTTTTTAAGTATGTTTATTACTTTAAAATATAATTTTCCTTTTGATTTTCAAAACCTAAATATCTTTGTAACTATTTTGTGATAAAACCCTAATCATTTAGGTCTTAATTAGGTTTAGATTTTGCCTTTACCTTAATTAAGTTGACTTTTGTCAATTTTCAAATTGTTTTCAAATCTCCGATTAAACAAATGATCTAGGTTTTCAAACAACAAAACCTTGTATCTTTCAAAATCTTTCAACAGTAAATCATAACACCCAACACCTTTTTTTAGTTTGTTTTTCAAAACATATTTAAACAGAAAACTCCTCATCTGTTTTCAAAACATTCTTCTGGTATTTGAAGGGCATTATTCCCGGTGAAACTCTTCAGATACCTATGTGACCTAGTGTCCATCTTCACTTCTTCTGTTTTCAAAACAAAAACATTTCAAAACTGTTTTCAATAAACAATTCAACTGTTACCAATAAAAAAACCAAGCTGATGGTAAAGCTTTGTACATACATCTTTCAAAGGTCTCCTCTTCATCCAGGTTAGGCTTTATAGCTTTCATTTTACAAGCTTTCGTTTAAATTACTGTCAAATATAAACTTTATATATATATATATTGTTTAGAACTACGTCTGAGTACAACCTTAGGAAAAATAAACTATATATATTATAGGACTATGGCCTAGGATTGAGAATGACTTCCCGGTGAAGGCTCTTTCCTAATTAGATTTCCTTAGTTTAAACCTCAAGATGAATTATTCCCGGTGAAACATCTTGAAAAAAGCCTTAGATCAAAAATAGGGCACATCCACCCAACAGAAATTATTCCTGATGAAACCTCTTACCCATTTGCTTAGAGCCAAAATAAGTTCAAAACCACATAGCTTTCTCTTGTCCTATAACAAGGACCATCGATGACCCTCGATTAGCCTCCCCTTGGGCTTACAATACAAGGACCCACAGGCTTCTTAAAAGCATATTCCCAGCTTTCTCTTGAGCTAGTATACAAGGACCCATCAGGTTTCTTATAAACATAGGAACAGGTCTTTAGTCACCTTTTAGCCTACCCTGGTGAGTTTCTTCTACTCTTCAAACCAGACTTTAAACAAGCTAAGAATGTCTCAATCTCAGTATTGAGTCCACCTTTTGGAATGAGAGACATGGACAGTCTCCGTCACCTTTATTCTCAATCTCCAATAATTTTCCTCCTTAGCAGAGTCTAGGTTCCACATCTGTCTATCCTCAGTCAGAGTCAGCCTTAATCTTAGGCTTTAAACAAGAAGTCTAAAACAATAAGCATAAAATCCCCTGGAAAGGGTTAGCCTCCAAAAACAATCCTTTTAAAATCCAAAATCCCTGGAAAAGGTTAGCTTCCACGTCAATCTTCATAAATCCAAATCCCCTGGAAAGGGTTAGCCTCCAAAAACACTCCTTTTAAAAATCCAAATTCCCTGGAAAGGGTTAGCTTCCACATCAATCCTCATAAGTCAAAAACCCCTGGAAAGGGTCAGCCTCCAAAAATTCAACTTTCAAAAGATAAACTATCCAGATGAGTAAACGCCTGGAAAGGGTCAGCCTCCAAAAATTCAAATTTCAAAAGATAAACTCTCCAGCTGAGTAAATCCCTGGAAAGGGTCAGCCTCCAAAATCAATCCTTCAAATCCAAATTCCCTGGAAAGGGTTAGCTTCCAAAATCATCTTTCAAACCTTCAAAACTCTCCAACAGAGTCTAGGTCAATTACTCAAACAAATTCCCCAGTAGAGTCAATCTTCAAACCTGGGTCTTTCATTCATCAATCCCTGCTTAACAAAAGCACAATCCCCGGAAGGGTCAACCTTTAGCCTCTAAAACAACAGAGTAATCCTCAGTAGAGTCAAAAGTCCCCTCTGAGTCAAAAGATCCCACACTAGTAGGTCTTTTCCCCAGTAAGAGTCAGCCACAACCTTGGTCTTTGTACAAGGCAGATACTCCCTTTAGAGTCAAAAACCCTCCTCATAGGTATTCCCCTATCCAGAGTCAGCCACAACCTTGGGCTTTGTACAAGGCAGATAATAAAGTCTCCCCAGTGAGCCCTTCCCCATCAAGTAGCCACAACCTTGGGCTTTGTACAAGGTAGATAAACATCACTTCCTGTGTCAAAATATTCCTAACCTTCAGGATATTTTCCCTAGAGAGTCAGCCTCAACCTTGGGCTTTGTACAAGGCACAAAATAGAGTCATTCATACTCAGTTTCCTTAACAGTCAGCCACAACCTTGGGCTTCATACAAGGCACAAAATAGAGTCTCCCTAGGTAGAGTCAGCCTCAATTCTGGGCTTTGTACAGAACACTAAATAAACCTTTCAATCAAAAATAGAATAAACACTCTCTAACTAGAGTCAGCCTTAATTCTGGGCTTCATACATAACACAAATTTCCTTAAGACAAAGTCAATTCCCAGTGGTCTCATCTCCCAGCGTCAATAAAAACCTTTTAAGCCTCGAGCTTAGGCCTCATACAAGCCAGCTAAAATCAAATCTTTCATACAGTAGATAGACATAGCTTATCTCTATAGAGAGATATTTCTCCTATCTCACCACATTCAAACAAACAAACAAACATTTAAATTTTAATTTTAAACATTCTCCCATTTAGGACTTTGAAAGGCATGTTCTGGCGTACCCCCAGACTTGTACACTTTCCCTAATTTGGTTGAGAATCTTTCTTTCATTTAAGAGACATGTGACTGGTATACTTGTACATCCAAGTAAGGTCCCTCTCTTAATGAAACGAACTCAGTTTTTCTGTCACTTTAAATGTTTGTGGTGGAATAGTAGAAATACCTCTCTGTAAAGATGACTTCATGTCTCTTTACTGTAAACAGAGATTTAATTCAAGCTTCAACCTTGAGCTTCAAGCAAGGCACCCAAAAACAATTAATTTCCCTAATTATTTCCCCGAACTACAAAAAGCTCTGACTTCCATTAGGGATATGTAGGCATGATATTCACAAGGAATCTCAGCGAGCTAATCAAAAATAAAAAATAGTCAGTCTGTCTGTCTTTTTCAATTCAATTCAATTCTCTCTCCTAACACAAAGGAGAAACTTTCCCAATCAAAAAGCAAACACAAACACATAGACACAGAGAAGGTTCCCGTAGAGTACTACGGATATGTAGGGTGCTTAAAACCTTCCCTATGTATAACCGACCTCCCGGACTCCAGAATTTCTAGTCTAGGTGAACCCCCACACTTAGCAAACTCCTAGGGTTTATTTGAGATCTTTTTCCCCTTCCTCCTCATAGGATAATTAAAAATTTCGTGTGCTATCGTAGGATGAACTGAAATAAAATTCATCCCACAAGGGCGCTCCTCTCCTTCCAAATTTCGCGTGAAGGGTTTAGCGTGCCGTCCTCCCAAGTGAAACGGGGAGGTAAAAAAACGACACCACACCTACGAAGAGGTGAAAATATATTCTACCTTATGGAAGCGTTTTAAGTACAATAGATGCATTCCTGCATGGAGGTACTCAGAAGTCAATTACGGAAAACATGAGGGTTTTTTAATATAAACGGTTATTATCGCAGTTGTTCAAAACAAAGTCAAGTAGAATATGTTGTTGACAAATAAGTTGAGAGAACGAGATGTTTGGTATTAAAGATAATTTGGGTGCTGGTGGCTTTTAAGGAAAAGTGAAGTAGTAGTAAAGGGGAAATAAACTTTTAGAAAGATTAAAGTCGTGTTTGTGATGCCAAAGTAGTGGCATGCATAAAATAAGAACTGTAGAGAGTTTCTATCACCAATTCAATGTGAAGAAGACTTGTTATAATTTCTATTGGAATGAGATTCAGATGTGAAAGATATTAGGAGATTTAGAGTAAAACCGAGAGTTGTGAATCTTGTTAAAGTCTTCTTCCCAGACAAGGACTTTGGTTGGGACAAGACGAATTGTGATGTACAAGTATATTAGTAATTTTGGAGTTGGAAAATACTTAACAATTGAGTGATGCTAAGTGAGTACGAAGCAGACTGTGTAATCTATTTGGACGATGGTGTCTTATCGATGAGATCGAGTGAGAAGGGAGTTGTGGGAGTTGTAAACCTTGGAGTAAATTATTGGATTATAACGCTGTTAATGACTTTGAGTGCAAATTCTGAAAGGACACTATTATGTGGTAACAACGGTTTATGCTTCATTATGGTTGTCAGCTATCTATTGACAAATTGAGGAACTGATCACCCTTAATCTCTTGTTGATGGTAGACGAGATCGTGTTGCATGATATAGACTTATCTTGCTATCTTAATAGTATGTAAAGTGACTGATGAATTATATCGTGAGAATAGTCGCTCACCAATTTGTGTATATTAATCGAGAAGGGCTAGGAAAATGTTGGGACGTATTGGACAAATCGAAGTAGCGAGTTTATATGTGAGTTAATATCGCAAGGTGAAAGATTGAGAATACCAAAGTGAACAACTATTTTATGATGGATGTTAAAGAAAGTCCGAAACTAGATTGAAACTTGTAAACCAGATAGTTGACGGAAATTTTAATGAGGACGGTGACTTAAGATGGATGATCAAAGTTGCACAACTGAAGCGCGATAAGGCGCAGTTGCTATGCGTATACGACTCGTTAGAAGTGAAGGATTAAAACATCAGGATCCTATGAGAATGATATGTCTTGATCTACATGCTTGATTTGGTGGATTATTGATATAGGGATGTTGTGCCAAGGTACTATGTTTCTAGTAAATATTTGCTGATTTTATAAGATTATTGTCGTTGTTGGTCAATGGTGAGCTATGTGTATGCTTGTTGAGTTATACAGTTAAGTTGATGTTGTGATGATTTTGTTACCGTTGTTGAGGTGATGTTGTTGATTCCCGTAAGTAAGAATGATTCTCTATAAGATGACAAAGTTGATTATGTTGGTTATGTTGATGTCACTGCAAGAGTGATACGACGAGGTGAATAGATTTGTGGATATTTTGATAATGGACATACGTGGATACGGGAATGAAATTGTGTATGTGTTTTGGTGTTGAAAATGTTGTTAACATGATAATGTGATATTAGATATATCCAAGTATAAGTGTGTTAAGGTTGTTACTACTTTAAAAGTTCATATGTCAAGGTATTGTGGAAGTGGTTGAAAAGCTAGTAACAATTATGTCGCGAAGATGTTGAATGATTAGCATGTGTGTATTGGATTTAAATCATGTTGAGTTATTGTTAAGTCGAAAAGTAGTGGTCGAAGTATTTCCAAACGCGACTTAGGGATCAGAAAGTTGGATGTGAAACTCACATTAAGAGTGGTAGTATCGAGTAGATTTTCGAGGACGAAAATATTCTAAGTGGGGGAGAGTTGTAACGCCCGGTATTTAATCAATTATTTAATTAAATATTTTTGAATTATTTGTTGAAACTGTTGAAGTTGCGAAATGTCGAGAAGTGTTGATTTAAGTTGCTAAGTTGTTATTTAGTCGATTAATTGGTTGGTTAATATTAGCAATAATATTAAAATGATACAAGATTAATTGTTGGGCTTATATTATGGTGGTATGTGGTAAGTGTAGGGGTGCTGATATTAGGCCCAATAAGAGTAATAGAATTATTAAGAATAATAGTAATATTATTTGGTTAGGAGGAAAATAAGAGAATTAGGTTTTGTCAGTAAGAGAAGAAAAGGGTTTTTGAGAAAGAAGAGTACGTAAAAGCTGTAAGTGAGAAGAGGCAAATGGTTGGAAGCCATGGCAAAAAGCTAGGATTCGATTGGAAAGTTATAGAGCGGTCTCCCATCCAAGGTAAGGGTGGGGTTCTAACTCTATAATAGGGTATATGATGAATAGTATGTGGGGTTAGGTTATTAAAATTGTCACTGTGTGTTGATTTGTTGTGAATATTCTGAAATTGATGAATTGGTTTCGTATCTAATTGCATTATAATGTGAAATCATGTTCTGGAATGAATTGTTTGACTGATATGAGTTTGTGATGTTGTGGAAATATTCCTATTGATGAAATTGGCTGTTAGAAATTATGCCAGGAAAAATTGTAGTTAAGCAATTGCTATGATTATACGATGTTTTAGTTTGTGAGTAATAACTGACTGAAGGTTTGTAAACCGGAAGAATTCTGCAACTGGAGGATTGGAAAGAATATTATTGAACTGGGAATATTTGTTAGAAGAGAGAAGTGTGAGTGGCGGGGGCCACAATGGTAAGAGACGGTCGCCTCAAGAAGAAGAAAAAAAATAATAATAATAATAATAATAATAATAAGGATGAGAGGCGCCTCCCTCTCATCATGTTAAGTAGAGAGAGGCGCTAGCCTCATGGGATGGAGGAGGAGGCGGTTGCCTCTTGGTGCAAGAGAGGCAAGCGCGATTGCCTCTTAGATGTAGTGGTTACCTCTCACATAATTATGCATTATTTAATTATTCAATATACTATGGTACATGTAGTCAGTATAACTACTCCCAATTAATTACATAGTGATAATTAGTAATACCACATGGTGATTAACTGAGAACTAATTTTAATTAGTAGGATGAATTAGTAACAGTAGCAGAGGATAATTAACAGCACAAATGCCACAGTAAATAATACAACAAACTAGTAATTCAAGTTAATAATTGAAGGACGGAAATAGTAGGCAATATTTAGTAGCAGTAGTATTCTAGGAATTTTTGTAGCAGAAAAAAATGCAGAAGATAACGGTAAGTTAGCAGAAAATTAATTAACAAAAAATAGTCGAATAACCCGATTAATTATATCGAGCGAGTTACGAATATTTCGGTCGCGTCGGTGAATTTTATAAGTTGTCGTATGTGTGTAAATTAACCGTAGAAGAATAATTGATAAAATAAGAGACTAATACATAGCGATTTAAGGGATTGTTTTGAGAATACTTTATAATGTTGTTGTTTCTTTGCGATATATCATTGATGATGAAATGCTATTATTCTGTTGATGATGTGATGTTGTAGGAATTATTGCGATGATGAATTACCTCTATTTATTGATAATAACAGTGAGATAGGTGTATGCCTCGTGACGAGTTTTGTTGTTGAGTATGTGATGTTGCATTCATCGAGTCACATACATTTGCATATTTTGTGACGGCCTGGATTGGCAACATGTAATGAAGGCTTATGCCTTGTTGGATGCCTCTATTAATTAGCAATTAGCGACGAGGGCTGAAGCCTTGGGTACCACATGCATATGCATTGTTAGTGTCTCATTCTATATTGCCTGTGTATGAATTTATGTGACATGTTGTGACTTGAATTGTGACTTTAATTGCTTGTTGAATATAATGATGTGAAGTGAAGTGAATTTGTGATGTTGATACTGTGAAGCGGTGATTTTATATAATCTGATCTATTATATTATTTATCATAAACCCAATTATATGGTTTAATATCTCACCCCTTTTGTTTGAATGTTACCCCTATGTTGGTAACGCACAGGTTAAGAAGATTAGGGCGCTTTCGGAGTAGCTTGGAAGATGTTAATCTTTCGTTGCTTATGTCAAGTCAGATCATGCTCTGATATGTAACACTCGGGAAGGGATGAACGTTTGGTTGTTATGATTGGATGTAAAATGTTTTGATAACATGAATACGAATATTTTTCGTTATGTATTAAAATGCGAAGTTTGATATTTAAGAAAATTTATTTTGGTTCATTCGAATATTAAGTGTTATGTATCAACTTGTTTAATTTGAGCATGTTTTGTTGGTTCGACGAAAAATATGACATCCTGTTAAAATATTTTAATTATTATACTCTGATTATTTGATTAATTGGGGTGTTACAGACAGTAGTTTCATGATTAGATTACCAGTTGTTCATCATAAGTTCATAGTGATCATTCATACAAGTGGACTGTGAGTTTGTGATGGTCGGAACAACGATACTAGAATGAAAACGATTTGTTTTTCTTATCATTGACAGAAAGAATAGAACATGAAATTAGAATATGAAACAAGAAAAAATAAAAAAATAAAGCCAAATCATCTAAAAACTATTAATGTAAATTTGACTTTGGATCATATCCTTCCGGAATTGGATCCTCTCCTTCCACAATTTCTCTCCAATTATTTTCTTCACAAATTTGTCTCTATCTCTCTCTAATATTTTCTCTCTTTTATATATATATATATATATATATATATATATATATATATATATATATATATATATATATATATATATATATATATATATATATATATATGGCTTAAATGCACTTTTGGTTCCTGTAAGTTAGCGAGTTTTTGATTTCCGTCCCTGTAAGTTATTTTTTTTGGTTTGTGTCCTTATATTTCACTTTCGCGTTCGTTATAGTCCCTAAAACTAAAATCCACAAAAAATTTCGCAGGAAAATCCGCAGGAAACCTGCAGATTTTCCTGCAGATTTTGGATTTAGGGACTAAACCTCAAGCAAAAACTAAGATATAGGGACTCAAACCAAAAAAAATAACTTACAGAGACGAAAATCAAAAACTCGCTAACTTACAGGAACCAAAAGTGCATTTATTTAAGTATATATATATATATATATATATATATATATATATATATATATATATATATATATATATATATATATATATATATATATAAAAGTAAGAAGAGAGAATATTAAAGAGAGAGATAGAGACAAATTTGTGAAGGAGATAATTAAAGAGAAATAATGGAAGGAGATGATCCAATCCCCAACATTGACTAACTCATTAAATAATTTCAAAACCTACAATTTAATTAAACTTACCAATAACTAGAAAGCGATTTTGCAAGCCAATTGTGTGTTTTTTTCTTAGTGAAACTAAACAATGGAATTTAGAAAATACTGAATGACTACCACTATTTACCTAAACTGTTATTTACTCAAGTAAAAAATGTCAATTGTATAAATAATGTAAAAAAATATCAATTGATATTTTGGCATAAATATCAATTGTAGCTGAATCATGTAGAGAAATTATTTTGGCATAACTATTTTGATATTTTTACATATCAAAATTACTATCAATTGTATATGAATCATGTTTAGGAATTACTTTTACAATTGATAATAAAACGGCACACAACTTAATCTTTACAATTATGCCAAAATTAATATCAAAATAAGTAAAAGTTACTTTTTAAATTTAATAAAACGAAGGGGTCAACGTTAGATTTCATTATTATAATCATATGCTTAACGAAGTCAATGTCTAATTAACAAAAGTTTAAAAATATATGAACTACTTAACTTGTCTATCTTAAATGAGCTTTTCTATTCTGCTTACTATCCTGCTCCAAATCAATGGTTGATAGGCATTAGAAAATAATATTTTTGAAAATTAATATGCATATGGTATAATCCAAGGGTTCAAACAAATCAAGGCAGAAGAGTGGGCAGCAGGAAAAAAGCTGCAGACAATCCAAGTCCATCTTAAATCTAGATCAACCACGTTCGTTTTCTACTATATCAAAGACTTGCAACTTTACTTGTGCTGTGCATGATGGATAATGTTACTCATGATTGAGATAGAGATATGATAGTTACTTAAATAACACCTAATATGATAGTTACTTAAAAATGCACGTGAATGATGTGATCCTTCCGATGACCCTCGCACTTTAGAAGATTAATTGAGACATTCTAAAAATAAATTAAACAAAGGATTGATTCCATGCATATTAAATGACCAACTGATATAACTCATTTTTTCATGTTAAAATTAAAATAATTCAAGACTGGCCTAAATGAGATTTATGAACAATCACTACATGACTAATTTGAACTAAACCGGAAGCATGCCCCCGACTAAGAACTTATGTACGCGTGCATGCACGACTCGGACACATCATGTGTGCCGTGGTAGGGGTGATCAAAAATAAATGAAGGCTTCAAACCTTTTCATTTATGTCAATCAGTATCTACGTTGTTCCTATGGGTAAATGTGACTGTTAAATTTGACCTGGAGACAGCAAACCAACACAGAAATCCCAGGAACTTAAACTGACAGCATTTTACATCTCCATATATTACCGCGTCGTTAGCTTTGCCAGACTTCACAACCAAGATAACATCAGTAATTGAGCTGCAAAGTCAAGTTCACTTTGACCTGGTTTTGTATGTCTCCAAAAAATGGCATGCCCACAAAAGCACTTTAAGAACGCAGATTTTCAATCATATCCCACAGTAAGTCGTGAACTGACCAAAACTAACTTGTCAAGTGTGTCAGTACTTTAGCAGTAAAGAGTCATTTAAAACTGCATTTCGGGCTTGTTTTGGTCCTTATCTAATATCAGTATACTCAGGGAATGTTGTACAATCATCAAGGTCTGAGATTAATTCAGCTATATAATCATGTGGGATGACTCCAAAATTTTCCCTTTCCAATGAACTTTCCTCATTCAAATCAAAGGGGAGATTTCTATCCGTGTTAAACCCAAACTCACTAATAGAAGATGAAGGGAGATCCAATGCCAGTTCAGGAAGCAATGGCATTGGCGGGAATAATGGTTCAGCTTGACGGCGATGCATTTCACTAGAATCCACTGAAGCTCTTTTGGTCTTTCCCCTAGACGGCTTAGTAACATCGGAGATGGAAGACCTTTGCTTTCCAGAAGATTGTATCCTGGATCCAGGTCGAGACTTTGCATCATTTGTTGGGAATGTGGATGAAGCCCATCCAGATCTGTCTTCTTCACAAGCTCTCGTTACCTCCCTGAGGGAGAAAAAAACAAAAATGAGAAACACCATAAGCAACTCCAACAGTAGCAAAGAAAAAAAAATAAATGCTTCATAAACTAAGCATCAGGGGAAACAAATTTTAGCATTTATTGACAGATTGATAAAACTGCATTTTTTCAATAGCAATTTTTTTATGAGGTAAACAATCGCCAACTGCAACAATGAAGATTTATTTCACGTACACATTCACAAGTGTAAATTTATAAGAGAAACTCAATGAAGTCTCAACTCTGAAGTAGCATAATAGAACATACACTTCATTGGATCATTCACACACTTGGATACAGATTATAATATGAATCAGGGGAATTTTGTTTCAGCAAGACAAACAAAGAGTAATCAACTAGACTGTGCTAACTACAAGACAAGAAAATTATGACTGCAAAGTGTAAAGTTAAAAACACTGGTCAAAACTCCACAGTATTTCTTCAACAGATCAATGCAACAGAAATTAAATATAAAAAGTTTATAGTCGAAAGTGTATATCAATCTCCAATCACCAACATCAATCCTGTTGTCACATCCTATTAAATTTTTATATAAATACTGATTCATACATTTCAACAGAAGAACCAAGAAAAAAGACCAAATTTAAAGATTATAATATGAATACGTCAACTGTTCTGTGAAATGACACTTTCTTGGAAATCAAATACCTAAGTGAACCGGGTCCCAGAAACTCACAAGAATCTAAAATTATTAGAAAATAATTTGATAACGATCTTGATGGAAAAACAGTGTTCTTTGTGAGATTTGGACAGACCAGGCCACTGGACCAAATATTTGTTGGTAATAAAATAAAATAACTCCAAACTTGATTGACACATAATACCACAAACCAAAACCCATTACAAGCATTCAGCCATACCTGAAACGATTCTCAGCAGCAGAAAAACAATTTTTAAGATGATCATCTCTTGTGTGCTTATTTAAAGATGGCGGTGCTTCATCCCCTTTTATTGATAACTTTATAACAGATGGAAATGAGGATAAGGAATCACTTTCCTCTTTCGGGAACTCCAGGGTAATATCCACCTGATCTGCACTCACCGGCATGCCTTCACCCTGGTTAGAGAGGAATGTTTTGTCATTCTCTGGCCTACTCATGTCTTCCAGTGCAGCTGCCAGTAACTTCTTGCTCTGGGCCGAATTAGCAAATGTTGTCCTTTCGGAGGGTTTGTTCAGGGGATATTGTGAATGCTGGCCAATTGAAGTAAAGAAAGTTTGGTCAAAATAGAGACCATTGCTAGTGGCATGCGGATTTTGTCTGCGGTCAACATGTGATGCCACCTTCCGGGCGGCAGAAAGCAACGCAAAAAAGTGCTTCTGCAGTAATAACTCTCTATTTGCCTGTTCAGAAGCAACATCTAACAACATTTGAATGTTATCCTGCAAAAAGAAATCATGTTACAGATTGACAAGAAGAAAGCATATAGAGGTAAGAGAAAAATAGCTTGAGAACGAATAAAAAATTATTTAGATGTGTTAGAATTCTATGAATCTCATAGATTCAAGGAAAAAATAGAGAGAAACTCTAAGTAAGTCTTTGTACTACTTTGATATTCTGAACTATGATTCAACTACAATAGAATTGATAGACGTGAAAGAAGCAAGGAGGTGCCAATTAGTCATAAAGCTGTCATTAGTATATGTACTGGTCTTATAGGAAATGAGATTTCCTCCATAGCTGGGAACTTCTGATCTTGTTCTTCCTTCGTAAATTATAACCAACTCTAGTTAAATCCAATACTGTTGAGCAGAGGTTCACCTTAATTGTAAAGCCAAGAAGCTCTTTAAATTGGCGGGAGCAAGGAGGATTTAGGGGACATCATCATTGGCTAATACCATGCTTTGTAAGTGGGATGAGGAGTTTAAGGGTATGTACAACTTTCAGTTGCTGAGAGTTTTAGAGGGCAAGAGGCTCTCCATGGATTGTATCATGTAATCTGCCTTACTAAGAACACGTGGATAGGAGGATTTGCTTATATTAAGAGTCTCCCATTGGATGAGATATGACTTGACAATGTACTTATAAGTAGTAGGGGCAATCGTCGCCTTAATATTTTTTTTTTGTAAAGTTGAGTTAGACTCAACGCAAATCTTAATAAGGTATCACTATCAGAGTTCTAGTGTTATTATTAGTCATTTAGTTGTATTATAGGGATAATAGTTTTCCATTTACAATCATATATAATGTTTCTTTTCTTGTCAATATAGGATTTAATTAGTCTCCATATTTGATTATATTCCCAAGACTATTTATACCCTCATGTATTTTTGTCATTCATAGGAAATGCGGAGAATTTCACATGGTATCAGCAGTAGTTTTGATCAGTGATAAGAGAAAAAAAAGTTTCTCATGGATCTGAGCAGCTCATGTATCTCTGATGCCGGCCCAAAGGCAGCGGCTAGAAACACTGTCATGTTTGCCAAAGCAATTCCCAATACTGGATACAAATTTAATGGCTAAAACTATAAACTATGATGGGCCATAACTGTCCACATCTTCCTTCAAAGAAAAGGTGGAGACGACTACATCACTGGCGAGAGGCTAAACAGCCAGCAAAGTCTGATCCAAACTACATAAAGTGGAAACTTGAGAATAGTTTGGTTATATCATGATTACTCAACTCTATGAGAAATGAGTCAAGCGTAAATTTCATGTACTAGAATACTGGTGTAGAAACCTGGACTGCAGCCAAGGAAACCTACTCAAATATGGACGACACTTCAGCGATAGATGAGATCAAAAGCTACTTACACGTGGAAATTGATAGGCATTTCATCGAGGAGAGGATTGATAATGGGTTAATTTCCATTCAGCACACACCCTCATGTCACCAAAACGCTGGCATCTTGACCAAGGCACTTCAGAGAGCCAACTAAGAAAAATTCAGATTCAAGTTGGGCATGACTGACATCTATGACCCTAAGGCCCTAAGGCCAAGCCATGAAGGGACAGCTGTTTTGTTAGTATTAAATGTATCATAGGCCAAGCCAGCACACTAATTTTCAGATGAGATGTGTAAAACATAAAGGCTCTTGCTGCTGACCTTTTCTTGAACAAAAAAGAGGTCATGGATGAGTGCTTGAACAGAAATATCAAGCTTTTTCATCAAAGTCAGACTTTCTGCCATTTACACCTATTTATATTTCGATGCTATGTTGTTAATCTCGGAAAGCGGCGCGGTCAACCCCAAAATGGGAGCGGCGCGGAAGAGGGGAACGGCACGGTCGCTATTTGACTATTTATATTTTTTATTAATTAATAGTATATATTTTATATACAAAATGAAAATAAAAAACAAGAGTGTTCAAATTATAGTGAGGGGGTGGTGTTTAGGAAATGACACAACTACTTGGGCTTATGGCCCAAAAAACAAAACAAAAACAACAATAAAAAACTGGGGCCCATGATTATTAACCAAACTCTAAATTATGAGCATATGAGCATGAGAGAGAAGCTCTGTGAAGTTGTAAAAGCGCTGCCGCGCAACATTCTTGTAATTTTCAAGTAAAGAAAAAAAACAGCATTCTCTCTCTCTCCTTGCTGTTACTGATATGCTCTCTATCGCATGATCTCTCTTCAGAATCACAAGATCTCTCTTCTCTCTTTTCTATCGCGATCTAT
The DNA here is from genome assembly GCF_029867415.1 of Vicia villosa. Taxonomy (NCBI): domain Eukaryota; kingdom Viridiplantae; phylum Streptophyta; class Magnoliopsida; order Fabales; family Fabaceae; genus Vicia; species Vicia villosa. The sequence continues at coordinate 193,310,425 of NC_081180.1, forward strand.
TTCACTGCTATGCTCTCTTTTCTCTCTTCTCTCTCGCCATTTATTTCACTGTTTGCCGGAAACATATTGTTTTCTGCGATCACGGCCGCGCCACCCGCTTTGCTCCGCACCAGACCCGTGATCATGGCCGCCCCACCCGCTTTCTCATTTCGCGCCGGACCGGTACACTTGGAAGCGGCCATGTCAAATTTTCCGTGCCGCACCAGCCGCTATTAACAACATAGTTTCGGTGTACCATACTACCCGAGTAGCTTATATATATAACTTAAGTGCACAGCAGCAACTGCCAGCAAGAGTTGGTTAGTTTAGTGGTAACAGAATTCTGTTAAGCTTAGATAGTCGTTTTGACCTCTATAAATAGTTATCTATTCTTTCAACATTACGCAAAAATTAGCCACTTCTAAAATTTACTGTTTATATTCTCCGGTTTCTATATTTTCCTTTTGCTTTCTTTGATTTTCTCTCATTTTCTTGCTTGAACAACTTCAAAGTTCAAACAAAAAAACAGTAAATAAAATTTGCAATATGAAGATAAGCTAAAATAGACAAGATCGCCACTATAAACTGCAAATAATAAAAAGTGGAAATACAAGACATGTTAAATTGTTGGTCTAACCTCTGTAACTTTAAGAGCCTTTCCCGAGCACGTGTTGTTGAGTTTCTCATGATTTGCATTGTCCAAGGAGAACAAGACATATTTTTGGAACAATTCTCTGAACCTCTCACAGCAATGGACAGGATGACGATATCTCCCCCTATATGCCCCACCAGCAGTCATTCCATAAAGCATTTCACTAACAAAGCTCCAGTTAGGACCATACTCATGAACAACTGCACATAATATTGCATCCTCCTGAGGCAGCCAAAAATCAGCTGATGGAATACAATCTCTGTACCAAATATTTCCCTTCTTCAATTTTTCGGCTTTTATCATAAAGACCCGTTTCACAGGCATTGGAGTGATGGATATTTTTCCTCCCATCTTACTCCTGCCAACTGTTTTCTGTTCCAACACAACCAGACTTTTACATGGATCTGATTCTGCATGTTCATCCTGCATATCTATTGAATTGGATTCTAAATCTGAATCATAATTGTCAAGAGAATCCCTCTTGTACTTTTTGGACTTCTTAAATCTCTTTTCTTCTTCACCATCAGTTATTAATTTAGACTTCTTGCGTTTTTTATGTCTACTTGAACTTGGAGTCACAAGATCAAGACTAGTGGCAGCATCATCATCTATGGCCATTGGCACTGCTCGTAGCTCATCTTTCACAGTTCTTGAGCTAGAGGTTAAAGATCCTTTTTTCAGAGATTTGAACTTTGCTTTCTTGGGTTTCTTTTTAGGCTTGAGCTTGGAATCATTTGGTGTTTGAGTCCTGCTGGAAAATGGAAGATAAAGATTTCTCAGATATTTTCATATTTAGAGTGTTACCTTGTTTCCATATATTTCAAACTATGGGAAACTATCAAACCTAAGCAGATTTTGAAGCCAGGATTTATACCAAAACCTTACCCTCACTGTAAACATAGCTCATAAACGAATATTAATTTATTTATAGATTCTTTTTTTAAAGCCAGTGAAGGAGGAGACAATGAAAGTCAGTGCTGACTTACTTTTTCTCTTCTTCAGCTTCCTCTTTCAGTTTAGCTTCATATTCAAGTTCTTCCATTAACTAAATGAACATTAAAGCAAACATATTAAACCATAACTACAAGAAGTCAAGAAAGAAAATAAAAGGATATCAATGTTGATTCAACAGACCTGATGTTGAGCCAAGGCCTCTACTTGCTGCCGATAAGCTGTTGTTGCAAAATCTGCATCCCAGCCTAATATGCAGACCAAGAAAAGATAGTATTCAGTCTCACAACTATATCATGCATACAAACCAAATAAATTTGTAAGTTAATTTTTGTGACAAAGAGCTGAATAAGTGGATATAATAGACATTACAAGCATGGAAAGTCATCTCCATTTTAACTTTTAAGAAAACTTAAAAAGGACAGGCATGTTAAGTATGTTTATAAATGGCTTCGGTCTACAAATTATTTTAAAGCATGTCTTCTAATTTATCAGCTAAACTATGTTAGAGGTATGTTATTTGAATACTGTCTCATCTGTATTTTTCCCTTTCCTGAGGTATAATCTAATGATTCCTGTTGGAATTATAAAATATTGGAATTATAAATTTGTATTTAGGAGTCAATACATGTACCTAGGAGTCTATGCCTAGAAAATTACATACATGTATCTAGGAACTAGCAACATCCTTGAAAATCTTATCTTGTATTTACTCTCTAGTGTGTATATAATCAAATTACTTGAGTGCATTAGGGACTCAAGCATTTTACCAAATATTCAATTCTCTACATGGTATCAGAGCTCTCGATCTTGAGAGACTTGCTTCCGCATAAACCCTAGCCGTCTTCATTTCGGTAAATTCTAAGTCACCTTCATCGTGACATTTTTTCCGCCTTCATTGCAGCCTTGTTACCCTTCATTGCAATTTTTTTTCTGCCTTCATTGCAGCCTTGTTACCCTTCATTGCAGCCTTGTTACACTGTCCGAAACACCTCACTCAAACCCCTCTTTATTTCTTTCATCTGTCAACCCTTCATTGCTGTCTTGTAGGCCCCTCTTGAGAAATATTTCATCTTCTTGGTATTTTTATTTTTAGCTTGCTTCTAATGGCTAAAAAAAGTTATGCTGATTACTCTTTATCATTCACCGAGGATGAGGTGAATCATTTAAAGGTTATACTTGACTCTGTCAGTAAGCCTTTTGGTAGTTGTTCTCGACCGACGACCGGCTTGAGCGTATGCTCTCAATCCTTTAGTGTTTGCGATAAAATCCCTAAGAATGCTTGGATTTTGGACTCTGGTGCCACCGACCATATGACATTCAATCCCAGTTGGATTTCATCTTACACCTCCTCTGAGAAGAACCGTTATGTTACGGTTGCTAATGGTTCTTATGCTCGTATTGATGGCTCTGGGAGTGTTAACTTGCAACCTTCACTTCAATTACAGGATGTGCTACATGTTCCCACACTCTCTCACAACCTAATATCTGTTCGTAAACTCACCCGTGATCAGAACTGTAAAGTAATATTTTTCACTTCTTATTGTGTTTTTCAGGATCTTACCACGGGGAAGACAATTGGAGTTGCTAAGGAAAAGGGAGGGTTGTACTACCTATCTAATGAACCAAATTGTTCGAAGGTGTTGGCTTCCTACTTGCAGACAGAGTCTTCGGTGTCCTCTTCTCATTCTGCCGCACAAATTTGGCTTCAGCACAAACGTCTTGGTCATCCACCATTCTCTTTAGTTAAGTCTATGTTTCCTTCTTTATTTTTACATCATTCAGTTGAGTCTTTTAAATGTGACGTTTGTGAGTTAGCTAAACATCATCGTGTCTCTTTTACTCCTAGTTCCAATAGAAGTGTTGAACCTTTTGATCTCATACATTCTGATGTATGGGGACCAGCACCTATTTCTAATATTTCGGGTGCTAAATGGTTTGTATCATTTATTGATGATTGTACTCGAGCAACTTGGATTTTCTTGATGAAGGATAAATCAGAAACACCGGAATTGTTTATTAGTTTTTTAAATATGGTACAAACACAATTTGGCAAGGGGATTAAAAGAGTCCGCTCTGACAATGGCAAAGAGTATGCCAATCACATCCTTTCAAATTTTACCAGTCAACGGGGAATAGTTCATGAATTTACATGTGTCGACACCCCACAACAAAATGGTGTTGCAGAAAGAAAGAATCGTCATTTACTTGAAGTTGCTCGAGCCATTCTCTTCCAAATGGCAGTTCCCAATTCATATTGGGGAGAAGCCGTTTTGACAGCTGCCTACTTGATTAATCGAGTTCCATCTCGCATGTTAGGTAATGTCAGTCCTGTTCAGTTTATGACTTCACGGTTTCCTTCTGTTTCTATTTTGCAGAGTCTCGAGTCTCGAGTATTTGGTTGTGTTGCCTTTGTCCATATCCATAAACAACACCGAAGTAAGTTGGACCCCCGTGCAGCCAGATGCATCTTTGTTGGCTATCCCCCAAACAAGAGAGGATACAAATGCTATCATCCTCCTAGTCGTAAGTACTTTGTCTCTAAAGATGTCACGTTTCATGAGAATTTAGCCTACTTCTCTCGTCCTCAGCTTCAGGGGGAGAGCATTCAGAATGTAGAATCTGATTCCGAATTTTTAGTCCTACCAGAGTTGCCCATGACTCCTCTCATAAGTCCTATTACCGGTCCTACAATTGAGTCTCCCGAGTCGGCTGTGAATCCTGTGTCAAGTCCTATTACTGATCCTCCTATTATTGATCCTGCTTCTCCAAATACAGAATCTGAGTCGCCTGCTTCTATTTTTGTCCCTCCTTTGTCGTCTGTTTTGCAGGAACCATCATCTTCTATACCAACAAAAACTAAGGCTGGTGAGCCAACCTTGGTGTATCAAAGAAGAAGTAAGCCCGACCTGCTCCAAACACAACTCCAATTGCCAGAACCGGAGGTAAGTGTTGAAACTCATAATCCTATTAGTGATTCCCATAGCTCTGACACTTGCGACACTAATACAGATGATTTGCCTATTGCTTTAAGGAAAGGGAAAAGGTCATGTGCCAAATACCCTATATCTCAATTTGTCTCCACTAAAAATCTTTCCTTGCAGCATCAAAGTTTTATTTCTGCAGTTGACTCTGTGGTCATCCCATCATCTGTTCAAGAGGCATTGAAAGATAGAAATTGGGTCCAAGCCATGGATGAGGAAATGAAAGCTCTTGAAAAAAATGGAACTTGGGAGATTGTTGATAGACGGGAAGGCAAGAAACCCGTTGGTTGCAGGTGGATCTATACAGTCAAACACAAATCAGATGGTACTCTTGATCGTTACAAAGCCAGACTAGTAGCAAAAGGATACACACAAACATATGGCATAGATTATGAGGAAACCTTTGCTCCAGTTGCGAAAATGAACACTGTTCGAATCTTATTATCTCTTGCTGCTCACTATGGATGGGAATTACAACAATTTGATGTCAAAAATGCATTCTTGCATGGAAACTTAGAAGAAGAGGTGTACATGGAAATCCCGCCGGGATTTGGCCCTTCATGTGGATCCAACAAGGTGTGTCGATTGAGGAAAGCCTTATATGGGCTAAAACAATCTCCTAGAGCATGGTTTGGAAGATTCACAAAAGCAATGGTGTACTTAGGCTACAAGCAGAGTCAAGGAGATCACACTCTTTTCTTTAAGCACTCGCATGAAGGAAAACTGACTATCCTTCTTGTTTATGTTGATGATATTATTATTACAGGAGATGATCAGGCAGAGAAACAATTGCTAAAGGAAAAACTATCGGCAGAATTCGAGATGAAGGACCTTGGACAACTCAAGTATTTTTTGGGAATTGAGGTTGCTTACTCAAACCAAGGCATTTTCATATCTCAAAGGAAGTATATACTCGATCTCTTGCAGGAAACTGGGAAACTAGGATGCAAACCTTCAAGTGTTCCCATAGAGCAAAACCACAAGTTGAGCCTTGAAGAAGAAAGTGCCAAAGTTGACAGAGTCCAATATCAGAGGTTGGTAGGGAAGTTGATTTACCTGGCACACACTAGGCCTGACTTGGCTTATGCAGTCAGTGTAGTGAGTCAATTTATGCATGACCCAAGAATGCGACACTTACAATCTGTTGATCGCATCTTGCAATACCTCAAGGCTACTCCAGGAAGAGGACTATTGTTCAAAAGAGGTGGAAGTTTAACTATAGAAGCCTACACCGATGCTGACTATGCAGGATCAATTAGTGATAGAAGATCCACTTCAGGTTTTTGCACCCTCTTGTGTGGGAACCTTGTCACATGGAGAAGTAAGAAACAAAATGTAGTGGCTCGATCAAGCGCTGAGGCAGAATTTCGAGCTTTGGCTCAAGGAATTTGTGAGTTACTTTGGATGAGGATCATTCTAAATGATCTGAAAATACAATGTGAAGGGCCTATGAAGTTGTTCTGTGACAACAAGTCAACAATCAGTATTGCTCATAATCCTGTTCAGCATGACAGGACCAAACACATTGAGATTGACCGCCATTTCATCAAGGAAAAACTAGACAGTGGTTTAATAGCTACATCCTACATTCCTTCTAAGCATCAACTAGCAGATGTGTTAACAAAAGGCTTGCCACCTGATCGTTTCAATCAATTGACTTGCAAGCTGGGAATGATTGATATCCATTCACCAGCTTGAGGGGGAGTGTTGGAATTATAAAATATTGGAATTATAAATTTGTATTTAGGAGTCAATACATGTACCTAGGAGTCTATGCCTAGAAAATTACATACATGTATCTAGGAACTAGCAACATCCTTGAAAATCTTATCTTGTATTTACTCTCTAGTGTGTATATAATCAAATTACTTGAGTGCATTAGGGACTCAAGCATTTTACCAAATATTCAATTCTCTACAATTCCCTTTCCTGAGGTATAATCTTAATGACAACCACTTCAATTTCTAAAAGCATAAAATAGCAACAGTTCCAAATAAAATTGAATCAGAAGGGTAGTGAGGTGCATACTTTCATATACAAGAGGCTCCTCATCTTCGTCAATTTCGGCTTCCATCTCCTCCTTATACCTTTCAATGCGATCCAATTCCCATTCAGTATCCTCAATCCTGACTTCAGATTCCAAGGCTGCTTTATCTATAATTGGATCCCACAGCTCTAGAAAACGAATGGCATATCGGTCAATAGGATGTAGCGCACTCTCAAATGCTGATAACGCCTGCCCAGCTGCAGCTGCAGCTTCTGCCATCTGGTTCACATCTGCCAGCATGTCAACATCATCTTCTTTGGCAACAACAGAGGGCGGTTTATCTTCCTTAGGATCACCTCCATTTAACATTAATGCATCCTCTTTATTCAAATTGGAAACAGATTCGCCTAATTCTTGGGGCTCATCATCCTCATTTGCATATTCATCCTCTTCAAGTCTCCCACTGGCTTCTTCTGTAAATTCCTGATTATCCACGGCTTCTTCCAGTTCAACTTTCTTCAGCGCCATATAATCTGCCTCATCTTCTACATGTTTTAATGCAGCCTCCACATCTGCATTGGTAACAGAAACTTCTCCCCTGTTCTGGCTTTTCTCCTTCGGCGTGTCTTTAATTGAAAGTGTTCTATGACCTGAAAATAGTTCCATCGGATCAAGCTTTTTGAAGAACTCAGTATTATAAGCCCCACTTTGTATAACCAAATCATCAAGTGCGCGCTTTTGCTTTGCTTTCTTCAAAATATTCTCCTCAATGGTGCTTTCACTAATCAATCGATATATATGCACTTCACGTGTCTGACCAATTCTGTGGCACCGATCTTGAGCCTGTTGATCCATAGCAGGATTCCAGTCACTATCATAAAAAATAACTGTGTCAGCTCCAACTAGATTGATACCAACACCCCCACTACGAGTTGACAAGATGAAAAGAAAATATTTGGGGTTTGTGTTAAAACGCTGCATTAAGGTCTGCCTCTCCTCTGGCTGCGTTGATCCATCTAAGCGCATGTAAGTATAACCATACAAATTAATGAACGCTTCTAATATGTCAAGCATCTTAGTCATCTGAGTGAATATCAGAGCTCGGTGACCTTCTGATTTTAATCTCCTCAGCAAAGTTGCTAGCTCCTGTAATTTTCCACAGTCGAATTGTATAAGTCGCCTATCTGGGAAATATACTTGACGACGGACAATTGCGGGCCTGATTGGTGACAACAGTGGTGACAGAATATCAGAGCATCGCTGCTTGTAAGATGGGTTCAGAAACACAGTTGTCTCCCTTTTACTGCACCAGCAAACAGGAGGGGAAGCTCGGGCGGCAGGAATGGCAAACATGAAACTTTCAACCACATCAATAGTCCTTTGAAATCGTTCAACTGGGGAGAGAACAATGTCAGCCAGTTTTGATGGGAACAAGTATGAAACAGGATTTGCCTTCTTTTGATAAATATCATATACAGGATGCCTTATGGTAACAAGCTCCCTTAGAGTGGTTGAGTAGATGGGTCGTTTTTTACACCTCAAGGAGTTCCACCATGCAATAGCTGCTGCACGTTCCTTGGCCTGTGATATTCTCTCTTCCCAAATTGCTTTTCGAATCTCTTCGAAAATGTTCGTTCCTTGCTGCCTTTTCTGACACTTCAGTCCAGGCTTAGTTACTTCCAGATCAGCCATATCAGTGCGTTCCATAATTAAAGTTGCAGGGGTCTCAATAGATTGCACTTCATCACTCTCCCAAGAAGTCATGCTATAGTCAAGATGAGTAAATAAAAGCCCCAAACCTTCTAAGTCAACTGTTGAAAAGGAGCTAGGCAAAAGCATGGAGCAAATAGAAGAACTTAACTGAATATCAATCCCACACATATCAAAAGAACTGACGATTGGACGACCCTCAAATAGGTCAGGATGATTACAAACTTTGCGAAGTTGCATGATAATACTGATCATCCCAAAAAAATTGGCATTTGCAAGAGTAGCTTGAGTCTCTGAGCTAGCAATAAAATCCTCGTACAAATTCCTCTGCCTCTTTGACAGCCTACAGTATATGACATGCTCAATTTTCATGGGAAGTTGCTTTTCTACATCTCTCTTTAATCGACGGAGTAAGAATGGACGAAGGACATTATGCAGGCGATCAACAACCTCCTTATTAACTTTTTCCTCTCCCTCTACCATTCCTGATATAGGATTACTAAACCAATCCTTAAACTCTTGGTGTGACTGGAAAACATGGGGCATCAAGAAATGCATGAGAGACCACAGTTCCATGAGATCATTCTGTAGCGGTGTACCAGTCAACAGAATTCGTCGTTTTGAATTGAAATTCAACAGTGTCTGCCACCTTTGTGATTTCCAGTTTTTAATGAGGTGAGCTTCATCTAAGATCAAGTATTTCCACTTTTTGCGCTTGAAAACTTTGGAATCCTGAATAACTAATCTATATGTTGTTATGCATACGTGAAATGAGTTTGGTTTTAACCATCCTTGTCTTTTATGTTTCCGCTCCTTTGCGCTTCCAAAATAGGTCAAAATTTTAAACGCAGGACACCATTTCAGAAATTCAGTCTCCCAGTTAAGCATCACACTAGTTGGCACTACAATTAGATGTGGACCCCAAATCCCCTTTTCACAGGCAAGATGTGCAAGCAAAGCTATAGTCATTATCGTTTTTCCAAGCCCCATTTCATCTGCCAGAATTCCATTCAGCTTTTTTTCATACATTGTTACGAGCCAATCCAATCCAATATGTTGATATTCACGAAGAGTGTACTTGAGTAGAAAGGGGGATTTTGTACGCACTTTAGTCGTGGAGAAGGTGTTTCCAGTTGGTTGTGCTGATCTTGCAGCAGCAGCTGCATCAGCAATTATATCGTCACTTTCTCTTTCCTCTGAATTTTCACAAGGTCCTTCCCCCTGTACTTCTGCCTGGGTCTGTACGGCAGCCAGTTGCTCGCCAGACTTCATATCTTCACCAACAGAAACAGTATGAACTTTCTGCTCAGCATCCTCATCAACATGGACCGGTGAATTCTGATGGCCTTCTGATGAAGCAGACTCATAATCAGACTCATCTTCCTGATCCCCATCATCACTCAGGTCCTAAAAAAAACAGAGGAAAAAATTTAATGATGGTCTTAATACCAATGAATTAAGCCATTAGCAACAACTAGAGATGAATACCACCTACCTTTTTATACCTTGCAAGTAGTTCCTCAACCGACATGTTACTCTCTTTTTGTAGTAATGCAATCTACATATAATTAAAGCTTGGACATGAGGATAACAAAACAATATATATAAACAAAGCTGACTGTAGGGGAAAAATAAGCTTATTAGCTCTTAACCTCATCTTTTGGATCAATTGTATCAACTCTGTCCAGTTTTTCTTCCTCAGATAAGGTTGTTTCATCATCCTGATCATTATAATCATTATAATGAAGTTAAGACACGAGATGCCAATCAACAAACGAAAATAAGTATATTGGTAAGACCTTCAAAATAATTAAATAAAGTATTCAACCGCCGACAACTTCTATAATATAAAATACCATCCAATACAAGTTATATTTAACATAATTCTTCATTCTGAAAAAACTTAAATTTCTATGGATAATGGAATAACACTAGAATTCTGATTACCAAAAACTTGTCATACACAACATTTGAATACATACGAAGCAAAGGTGATCACATCACATCTAGACATTCATTTGCTACCCAACTACGGGAAAAACTGTTCCCTTCATGTGCAAAGCCTTGATTGGCACATACTAATAGACACTATCAGATGGGTTCCAACTTGAGAAATAGGGCAGTTGCACTGATCCTGGGCAGTCTACTCATATTAATTAATAATTTTATATGCTGATAATTGATAAGCTGTCAACGACTATGAACATTTCTCAGAAAATTGCACATTTGACTGACTGCACATGTAAAAGAAAACTATCTAAGATAATCCCCAATGAGAGCCCCCAAATTGGCCCACATTGTACACGCTGAGTATATTAAAACTCGAGCACACTCAGAAAAATATTCTTCCTATTTTTCACACTTTATCACCAAGTAAACAACTGCGAGATTATATATGTGATAATGTTTAAATGTATCAAATAATAAACTTAAAGTATATGCAGTTCTTATTTTTCACTTTTGCAATAAAACAGGGAGATACATGGTCTTACACCATTCATAACTTCATACAGTATGTCAATGTCATAATTCAATATAAAATGCTGAAGTTTTCCAGAACATAAGATAGCAGAATATACAACTCAAAGAACAGAAATGTTGTGGTTGCATTACAAACTCTCAGAACAGTTCAGACATGCATTGTTTGCAACATAAATAATCATCATCTGCAATTACCAACCATGCCTACCTTATTGATGATCAACAAGAATTAAAACAAACAATAACGGAAATATGACAATTACGTCCTCACATAAACTAGTACCTTATCCTCTGTGCCAAACAAAAAGTCGCCATCTTCCTGACAATATGTCATAAGACACATAAACAACACAGTCAGCATAAGTAAACAGTTGGACATTGACAATAGCAAATGAAAAGTGCAAAAAGGGTAAAACATAATGAGAGTGAGGAAGTGGATAAAGATTGTTAATATAATATAAACTCGGATCAAAAAGATATCCATTAAATTGAAGGCAGGAAGAATATTGCTTGTATTGATTGAAACAGCAATGTGTGGTACATATAAGTAACGGGGGTCAAAGATCTCAAAGCCACATTATGGAATAACATAGTTGGTCTCACTATTTCGCTCCTTTACTAAAATCTAGAGCTATAAAAACAGGCCAACCTGGCCCACTCAGGCATCCTCACAATGGGATGAACGGAAAAGTGAGCTGTGAGAACACTCCATAGTTCTGTCAGCCAAGGCAGTAAAACAGGGCCTCTGTGTGTTGCCTTGTGCAAGCGCTCTTTAGTCACGTTGCGACAACTTATCTCCGCAACCAGCTGCTATGCACAGACGTGGACAATGTCATGCAGGTGACAATCTTTCTTCCTTAGTCTTCCTCTCCGCAGCTGACACTCACTCTCTTACCAACCACGGCAGTGCTAGTGTTTAAAGACAGATTCTGAACGTTTTGATGAATCTTGATACATGCTTATTATTATTCTATTATTAAGGACATGTTTTTTGTGCCAAATTTATTTTTTTATACTTTTCGTGTATATGGGTTGGCCCAAATCAACTCAAGGTAACCTGCCTCAACCTATGGGTATAGTGGGCCGGGCTGTCTCACGAGTTAGAGCCTACTTTCCGATAGTACTCCAATCAACCTAATTTTCCTGCAATTTTTGCATTAGTGCTAGAGCTTTTAGCACACATTATCTCCTTAACTTTCCTTGCATGCAAAACCACAAATTACAGGAAGATCTCTCACATTGCTGATACAAAATAGTTGTACTTTTCCCAACCATGCCAAGGGCTTTCTGATAGACAATGAATCTAACATCTAAACTAAGATAATTTGAATAATAAAAAGGACAGGATGGACTTGATATTTTTTAAAATCAAATTTACAGAACAAAAGAACAAGAACGACGGTTGTTTAAGTTGCAAAATACCACAACAACAATTAAGCACCAGCAGTGTGAACAATTCTTCTTTTCTGACAGAATAGAAAAGTTATATGCATTAATCGATCAAGGGTAAATATTTGCCAAAAAAATGCAATGTCACCTCTTCATCAGAAAAATCAAATGGAACATTTTCATTGGCTGCCTCAATGGAAACCTCTTTACAACTTCCAAATTGATGATCCTCATTTTGAGATAGATTGTTTGTTGGTGTAGCTACATCACCATTATTGTCATCCTGAAATTAAAAAATTGAGCATTACACTAAGTCCTTAACTCAATATGCCATTCAAAGTGGTAAAATTAAACACATACAACTTACACAACGTCGACCAGGGACCGTGCCGGAGTTGCTTGTACTTATTTTGCTTATAGATATATGATCTCCATTTTCTGTGTATTTTAACCATGCCCTATGTCAGAAACAAGTATAACTTGTGCAAAATAAAAAGGCAACATACCCAATACTGGTTCTTCCTGACCATCAACACCATCAGTTCTAACTATTTTTTCACCATCTTCACTACGATCTGGACTACTTTCATGCCTTGTCAATTCTCCTGATTGTAAAGAAACCAATTGCCTAATAAATTATCCAATGGTCTATTAAGGCAATCACTATATATATTGAGGCAAAGCTAGACACCAAATGGTTTTCTTTTAAAAAGGTATATACTGGATCAACTTAGCTATCACTATGTAACATATTTTTATGTGGTTTATATTGCCTTCTATTAGAGAAAGTAGAAAGATAGAGAGAGTTTTCATTTTCTGTTATAACAGAATTGCTATTTTCATTTCATTGAATAGTTACAAGGGCACTTGTGCATTATATAGCACAAGTGGTAAACCTGTGATAGCAGGTAGTAACCTATTGAGACTGACAGCTGTCAGTTGCTTAGCTAACTAATACTAACACAGCTTATACCTTCAATACCCCCCCCCCCCACAAACTAAGGGGGGCTTGCAACCCTAAGTTTGTGAATTAACTCAAGAAATTTTGTAGAAGCTAGGGGCTTGGTAAGAACATCAGCAAGCTGATCAGTACCAGGAATGTGCACCACTTGAATTTGCTTGGCCAGAACTTTTTCCCTTACAAAAAATAGATCAATTTCCATATGTTTGGTTCTGGAGTGAAGGACAGGATTATGAGCTAAAAGCACTGCAGACTGGTTATCACATAAGACAACTGGAGGTTTGGTAGTGATGCAAAGTTCAAGCAATAAGGTCTGAATCCAGAGCAGATCAGCAGTAGCTTGAGCTAAGCTTCTGTATTCTGACTCAGTGCTTGATCTAGCCACAACAGGCTGCTTCTTAGACCACCAGGAGATAAGGTTGGGCCCAAAAAAGATGGCAGCACCAGAAGTGCTGCGCCTGTCATCAGGGTCAGAGGCCCAATCTGCATCACAGAAAACATGAAGAGTGGGAGCAGCTTTGGGAGACAAAGGACTAAGGGCCAAGCCATGATGCAGAGTGCCCTTGATGTACCTGAGAATTCTTTTGACTGCAACCCAGTGAGTGTCAAGAGGATGTGACATAAACTGACAGACTTTGTTAACAGAGTAGGTGAGGTCAGGCCTAGTAATAGTGGCATACTGCAAGGCACCCACCACAGATCTGTACATGAAGGGATCAGAGAAAGCTGCAGAACCAGTTTTGGTCAGTTTGCAAGTAGACTGCATGGGAGTAGAAACAGGACTGGACTCAAGCATATGAGTTTTCTGCAATAGATCCCTGAGGTATTTAGTTTGAGTTAGCAGCAGAGAACCCTGAGCAGTGTGTTTAACTTCTATGCCAAGGAAATAATCAAGCTCACCAAGGTGTTTAAGAGAGAATGCAGTATTCAGTTTGGAGATAACCTCTTGGAGGAGATCAGGGGAGCTGCCAGTGAGAATAATGTCATCAACATAGACAAGAAGATAAAGAGAATGACCTTTGGAAAAATAGGTGAAGAGAGATGGATCACATTTGCTGGGTCTGAATTGTAGCTGAATAAGGGCTGATTGCAGTCTTTCAAACCATTGTCTAGGGGCCTGTTTAAGGCCATAGAGAGCTTTGTTGAGCTTGCACACAAGAGATGTGTCAGAATGAAGAAAACCTGGAGGCTGTACCATGTATACTTCTTCAGTCAGCAAGCCATTCAAGAAGGCATTGTTGACATCAAGCTGATGAAGTGGCCACCTGTGAGTAATTGCAATGGTAAGGATGACCCTGATAGTAACGGGCTTAACCACAGGGGAGAAAGTTTCAGTAAAATCGAGACCATGCCTCTGATGAAACCCCTTAGCAACTAGGCGTGCCTTGTACCTACTAATAGAGCCATCAGGATTCTCTTTAAGTCTAAATACCCACTTGCAGCCAATAACATTTTTGTGAGAGGGTAAGGGCACAAGAGACCAGGTTTTGTTCTTTTGGAGAGCATCAAATTCCTCTTGCATAGCTGACTTCCAATTAGGATCAGCAAGAGCCTGTTTTACAGTCCTAGGCTCAGTGTGAGCAAGAAGTAATTTAGGTTCCAACCGAGGCTGAGCAAAACCAGATTTAGCTCTAGTCTGCATAGGATGATTGTTAACAGGTATGTGAGACACAGGAATAGAATGAGGAGGAATAGAGGGAGCAGACTGAGAGAGAGCAGGGCTGCTGGCAGAAGCAGTAGGAGAGACAGATTCAGAACAAGAGAGAGTACCACCAGAATTAGGAGAAGGAACAGACTTGACAGAAAGAGAACCAGAGGAAGGAGAGGAAGAGGGACTAGGTGGAACTCTATTAAGGTGTGGAGTGAGAGGACTGAGAATAGGACTAGAGCAGCTGGGAGCCAAAGAGGTAGAAGTAGACTCAGTAGGCACAGAATTGGAGAAAAGAGTAGGGAAAGGAAATTTAGACTCATTAAAAACCACATCCTTAGAGATGTACAGCCTACCATTTGGGGCTAAGCATCGATAACCTTTATGAGAGGTAGAATAGCCCAAGAACAAACACTCTTGAGATCTAAAAGCCAACTTGTGAGTGTTATATGGTCTTAAAAGAGGAAAGCAAGAGCAGCCAAACACTTTAAGAAAGCCATAATCAGGCTGCTGATGAAACAACAGTGTAAAGGGAATAGCAAACTGCACTGAGGCAGATGGCAGCCTGTTAATAAGATAAACAGCAGTGGAAAAGGCATAGTCCCAATAAGAGAGAGGAAGAGATGCTTGGCTAAGTAAAGTAAGCCCTAAATCAACAATATGCCTATGTTTCCTCTCTACTACACCATTTTGATGGTGAGTATGAGGACAAATCAGTCTATGGATTATGCCTGAGGCTGATAAGTAGTTAGTAAAGGGTCTAAACTCCCCACCCCAGTCAGACTGAACAGATTTAATGGGGAGGTTATGCTGCAGTTCAACCATAGCCTTGAATTTTTGAAAAACAGGCAGAGCCTCAGACTTATGCTTGATAAGGTACAGCCAAGTGAACTTGGAATAAGCATCTACAAAGGAAATATAGTAGAAATAGCCAGAAGTAGATTTAAATGGAGAAGGACCCCAAAGGTCAGTGTAAATCAACTCAAGAGGTTGAGTATACACAGTGTGTGAAGTAGGTGAGTGAAGTCTATGTGATTTACCAACACAACAAGCTGAACAGAAAAGATCATTGGCTTTATTAGTAAAGGGAATATTACATTGTTGTAAAACTAGTCTAAGAGCATGTGTATTAGGATGCCCAAGCCTAAGGTGCCACATGTAGGGCAAACTAGAATTTACAGAAATAGAATAAGCACTATGTGCAACATTATTGGAAGACTTGGAAATGGAAGCCAAAGGAGACGTAGCAGACTTGGAAACATTGATAGAAGGAAACTCATAAAGACCATCAGCACCAACATGACCTTCTAGTAAAGTAGCATTAGACACCTGACATTTAACAAGACAATGATTAGCAGAAAAGATGAAATAGACATTGTTATCTTTTGTAAATTGACTAACACTAAGCAGATTTTTGGTTATAGCAGGAACATGAAGAAGATTCTTAAGTGTGAGATGTGTGGGAGGGTGTAAAGGAGAGGGAAAAGAGCTGGAGCCAGCAGTGCTAATAGACAGACCTTGTCCATTCCCTACATAGATCTGATCATGTCCCTCAAAGGGAGTCAATTGCTGCAAGTTGGAGGCATCATTAGTAACATGATATGATGCTCCTGAGTCAGGAAACCAGGAACCTGAAGTGGAGGGCACTGAACTGGCCACAAAGGCACTTGGAGCTTGAGCAATAGCTGTAGGAACAGGTGCAGAAGCTGCAGGAACTGAAGCTGGAACACCAGCCACAGGAAGACGAGCCCACACATAAGGAGAAGGTTGAGGTGCAGCTGGAGGAGCCTGAGTGTAATAGACACCAGGCCACTGAGGTTGCACATAGGGAGTAGATGCTTGTGGAGCAGAAGCCTGAAACTGATGATTAAACCTGTGCCAGCATTGCAACGCAGTATGACCAGGTTTGGAGCAAACCTGACACTGAATTTGAGACTGAGAAACTCTACCACCTCTGCCTCGATAGAATCTGCCACCACGAGTACTCCTGCCACCTCTAAAGGAATGAGACTCCTGAGACTCCTGTACAGGCTGAGTTGAAGGAACAGGAGTAGAGGAAGCAACTGTGGAAGAAGGAGGCTCTTCAGTAGGCGTAGAAGGAGCAACAGAATGAGTGAGGTTGAGTGAGACCAGATCTGGAGGAGAAGTTTTCTTGAATTTGTTGAGGCGAAGTTCATGAGCTAACAGCAGTATTTCCACTTCATCCAGATCCATAACACCAAATTTACTCTCAACAACAGAAACAACAGGAGCATAATCAACAGGCAAACCTTCTAAAATGACATCAATGTGATGAGATAGAGGAATAGGATCTCCAATGGAAGCCAAGGCATCAACAATGGTGCGAATCTTCAGAAGATATTCTTGAACAGAAAGCGTATCAAGTGTGAGTGCACGTAACTCAACACGAAGGTGACGCGCTCTAGCACGAGTTTGTTTCTGGAAGTAGCTGAACAAACGATCCCACAGTTCGTGCGAGTGTGTGCATCCAAGCACGCGTGAGAGAATCTCGCTTGATAACGTGGACTGAAGCCACGAAAGAAGCATCTGATCCTTGTGGATCCACGCAGAGTACGCCGGATTGAACGATCCGGCACGACGAGCCGCTTCGGAAAGAAATTTAGGAGGAACGCGAGCGCAAACCACCAGATCGGTGAGATCATGAGCGTTGATGTACGGCTCCACCTGTTGGCGCCATAGATGAAAATTCTTTTCATCGAGCTTCTGCGCGATCTTGAGTGAGAAGTGAAGACGACGAGAATCGTCGGAAACCGGTGGCGGCACCGGCGGATTGTCCGGCGAACCGAGATTGGAGTGTGTCGGCGACAGCGGCGGAGTAACGGAAGCCATGGATCGATTCAGAAATCTGATACCATATTAGAGAAAGTAGAAAGATAGAGAGAGAGTTTTCATTTTCTGTTATAACAGAATTGCTATTTTCATTTCATTGAATAGTTACAAGGGCACTTGTGCATTATATAGCACAAGTGGTAAACCTGTGATAGCAGGTAGTAACCTATTGAGACTGACAGCTGTCAGTTGCTTAGCTAACTAATACTAACACAGCTTATACCTTCAATACCTTCCATTAAGTGAGAATAACGCAGCTTTTCAGAGACAAAAAGTTTGGCTGACATAATAAAATTGTCATATTCTATCCCTCTCCAAAATAGAATATTTATTATTAAGAAAAATCACCTTTATCTCCAGCATAACGTTTGAGTAACTCCTCAATTGGAAGATCCATTTCATTCTGCAAAGCTGCCAATTCCTCTTGCCTTTCTTCTTTAGTTATAAGAGCCTCATCTTCTTCGAGGGTTTGCTCATCATCATCCTGGAAACATTACATTAAGATTATATCAGTGGAACAACAGACATGATAATCAATTGAGAGAGACAGTGCCAGTGTTGCTTATTTCCAAAAGAAAATTCATGGTTGAGAAAACTTCTTCAGAGTGCACATGGTTAAACTAAAACTTTTTTAATTAGAAAATGCAGAAACCCACCCTATTGCATAATGTTCTTTTAAAGATACAACTTTTTCAGTAAACACATGGTAAGTTAACAACAAAAAGTGAACCGCCAAGCTTATATCCCATTAAGTGGATTCAAGTGTCTTGTCAATGGCGGTTCATGGCGGAGAGCCAAAATCCCACCATACCAGCCGCTTAGCGGCACCGCTATAGCGGATTATGGCAGAAAAACCCGCAATATCGGCTGATATTTACCATTGCAGCGAGCCCAAAAACCGCCATGTATATCCGCCATAGCGGCCATGGCGTCGCTCTTTGATAACACTCACTCGACTGCATGAATCAAATGATATCATAATACATGAATAAGTTAAATATGTCACAATTAGAAAATAAATAAAGCATATCTGATTTAATGTTTTTTAAAATAAAAACAAATAATAAAACGGCTTTATCTTTGGTTGTTAAACAGCCAAAATAAACCTGCGTAATGGAACCTTATATATCTGAACTAGCAAGCAGATCATAGATTTATTTCAATTTCAAAAGAAAGACAGCACAATCAATTCCTGTTATCATGCAGCATGAATCTAGTTTCCAAGAAATACAGATTTCGGTAAAACATTCTACAGATAAACAAACATCGAAACCAGTTTAAAGTTCATGCAGAATAAAATGGCACCAATAGACGCCTGAATGTTCTGTAATACATTCCATATTAATGATGATAGCATGCACTTGATATAAAATAAATACTAGTGATAGTAGAAATTCTATCCGGGCTCCCAAGCGACAAGTTCCCATCATTGGCAAACATGTCAAGAAAGTACAGAATCTGATAGTGATATTCAGAAAATAACAAATTTACCGATACATCATCAGATTGTACATCATATTCTTCATCATTATCAGGTGTGATGGACTGATACTCTGTTGCAAAATGGATAAGAGTGGAGTTAGAAAAATAAGTAATTTCTACTTGTAACTTTAAAGTTACAACTCTTTACCCACCAACATTAGCTTCCAGAGGTTCATTGATGATGTCTCCATCTATATCTTTGCATTGAATACCTGTGTGATGCTCTGCAGAAATTTTCCCTGCTGGTGTATGAGTATCCACGAGATTCTCGGCCAACATAGTTGAGTATCTGAAAACAAAAGAAATTTAAATTAAATGTCAGAGTCAAGTGGAATGCTAGTTATTGTATAAGAAAATCGAAATAAATAAATAAAAAGGAAACCACCTCTCAGTTTGACCTAAAAGAAACTCAAGCTGTTTGTCACGTGCCTTTTTTTTCTTCACCTCGAGTTCCATTTGATGCTTGTAAAGAACCTAGGACCACAACAAAGGATGAAATGATGGATGTCAAAGGGCAACCATGATAATTATGCCAGCAATCAAATCAATTAAATGAAACACATTACCAGTTTTTCTATTTTTGTCCAAAATTTCTTAACATCCTTAGAAATATTTAGTGCAACTTTTCTTAACCGCTGCTCTTCTTCCTGTACAAGATGCAGTTCTCATCACACAACAGAACAGTGGGATTAAAAGAAACAAGTGCACAGTGACCATAACATGCTTTCTGTAAATTAATTTATTTATAGAGGAGAAATCAGAACCTTCATCTTCTTTTCACCTCTTGTAGCCTGATCTAACATGCCTTTGCTGGCTTTTAAAGAAACTTTCTTTGCCTGAGCTAATTTCCATTTCCTTTCTGACTCGAAGTCCTGCAAATCAAAAAGTATAGCAAACAAAATCATATAAAATAAAATGTTGCTGCAACAATCATTTCAGGTGTTGAGGTTGAAACAAGTAAGTACCTTTGACAGCCACACCATCTCTTCTAAAACATGGTCCCAATGAGTTTTGGGTCGTCTAGGATCCTTTGGAGCTTCAAGAGCCTGACATGGCAAAATTCAATTTAAAAAAATAAAAAGGGAAGAGAGCTATATTGTAGTAAAATAAACAAATAAAATTTTCCCTTTTGATGGTTTCTTTCTTGTTCTGAAAGGAAATGAGTATCTCTAATCTCCTTTCTAATTACTCTCGGCATGCATGGTAGTCAAAATCGCGATCCAACTCGTAGGATTGTGTGATTTAGTGACCTTAAAAGGGCTGGGCAATCCTGTGCGGGTGAAAAAACTCTGAATTTGGTGGGAATGGTGGGAATTGTGAAAACGTAGACACAAACGAGTTTTTCAAACCTGGAGAGATACACAAGCTGAACGGATTTCCGGGTAGGGACGGGGAAAACTGGTTTTTCAGTTAAAAACCCCTAAATCTCTTTTAAATTTGTAGGACACTTTTATGAGCGAAATGCACCTCTCTGTTCTTCACTTTTTCCTTTCTTGACACCATTCGTGAGTTTTTTTCCTTTAAATTTTTCGAATATTACATCTATGTTTTTTCCTTTGAGTCGAAACTTCTCTATTCTTCTACATTATTTTACTTTTACTTATTGGGTTTGGTTTTTTCTCTACAGTATAAAAGCTAAGGGGATTTATTTTCAGAGGTGTATCTGTGTGACATCTCACAGATTTATTTTAAGCTATTTTTTATTCACAGTCACGGTTAAAATATGCGATTTGCATTCTTGAGACTCCTTTCTGATCTTAGGTAGGATCTTAATTTTGGCGACCTTGTCACCATGAACCAATTATCCCAAAAGCTTAAGTTGTTGGGTGAAAGCAAATGACTGGTTTTGTATCTAACACCCCTCCTCGTGTAACACCCCCTACGACTTAAAGTATGGACAATGCAATTACCCATCGACATTGTGCTAAAATTTAACTTTTTATTTAGAAGAGTACAACAACAAGGATCTAACTCAATCACTTGGATAAAGAGCCTCTAATACTATTTTAGAATTATTAAGGGACTGCGTCTAATTCAACCCAAAGCTAGCACAAGGAGGAAGGATTGACAGGAAAAGTTATATCTAGTGTTAGAGATATATAAAATTAAATAACCCATGTGTCTCTACTTTACAAGCTAAGCTCTTGAAATAGTTGGCTCGTGACATGATATCAAAGCCTTTATGGACCACTACAGCTCAATCCTTTAGCACCCATTCTTTTAGTAACAAGTAAAATTCCAATACATGGTAAGTGAGCCTATGTACAGTCCACACTTCAAACCCAAAGAGCTCTTGCGTCTACTAAGCTCCCAGAGAAAGCCCAACAGAAAGGTCTCCAGCAATAGACTAAGCAGTAGTTCACAAACAATAATGAACTTGACGTCGTAGCTTGACCTAAATAACCTTAAGAATGAAGATCTCTATCAATGACCTTAATTTAATCAACAAATGGCATATCCAAGTACATTTGAAGATAAGCATAAACCCCTAGTCTACAAGCTAAATGAAGGAATTCATGGGCTCAAACAAGTTCCTCGTGTTTGGTTTGAATGTCGGGCTACAACCCTAATCAAGATAACTGTCAGTAAAAGTAAATGACATCTGTCCTTATTTGGTCTATCATATTTTCAGTACTACCTTAGTGTTCTGACCTTTGAGAATAACATCTTCATCACTGGAAGTTAGTCACTAGAAGTTAGTCACTTTGAGAGGCTCATCTATATGTGCAACTCTCTTTCCCCAAACAACTTGGACGATTGTATTTTTTTAGAGAAAGAGATCAAGAATCTCACGATGGTGTTATCCCAAAGGAAGATGTTCAAGATTATAGACTTAATGATTATTATTTCAAAAAGTAATTTGAATGCAATGCTACAAGCATTAAACTGTTAAATTGAATTATGCTATACCTAATGGGCCTAATTAACAGGCTGAATAGAATCTATACAAATGATTACACAATATAAAACTATATTTACAATTAAAAATCAACCAATTCTAATTCACAGATCGCAATAGGTGTTATTTAAGTTAGTTTTATCACATCCTAACTTCCAAATCCAATCATTAAGTAACCCTTTGTTGAATATAAACTAGTGTTGTCAAATAGCTACTATAGTTGCTTATAGTATAGCAGAATTTTAATAAACCTCTATTATTCCATGATAGGAATTCAATACAAGTATTGTCAAATAGCGACTATAGCAACTCTATAACACTCTAGAGTGGTGGAATTTGAACAAACAGATATTTTCTGCGATCCACAAGTGTTGACAACACTGTAGCACCGACACCTCTGAAAAAAGATGTGTCCGTGTCAGAGTCGGTGTCTGAAACCCACACGGATACTTGTGACTACATTTAATTATTTATTAAGATTACTACTGGTGTCAGTGTTTACGATGTCAAACAAGACTGATATAAATGTCTAAAGGACCAAAAAGAGGAAAGCCTAAAAAGTAGAGAAACAATAAAAAAAAAAAAAAACAGTGCAACAAATCAGAATCAGTGACTACACTATCATTCCACGGAAAAATTAACGCATGAAACCGAAAGAAGAAGAAAAAAGCAAAAACAGACCAAAAAAACACGTAAACGGCGAGAAAGAAGAACTAACCTTCGGCCGTTTAGCTTTATAATCATGATCAACCTTAGACCTTTGACCTTTAGACGCCATCACATTCACCACAACTCAAGCATCTAACATACCTATTTCACATAATAAAAAAAAACATCAAAAAAATTGATAAAACCTTGAGATGATGAATAACCTAACACGATTTGAAACTCGAAAGTGTTTCGCATGGCATTATGGAGAGACGAATAATGAATCGTACCTTGTAGAGCGAAGAATAACAAATCGTTGGGGATAGTGTAGAACGATGGTGAGAAACAGCGATTGATGATGGTGAAGAAACGAAGAAAAAACGAGTTGTTGTGAAGGGTTGAGAATGGGGAAAAGGAAGATGGAGTGAAACTGGGGATGTAAAAACCTAAGGAAGGGGTAGGAGAAGTTAGAAGAAGACGATGATGAAGGAAATTACAATAAGCTCAGCGAGGTGACGTGGATAGTGTAGCTTATTCTAAAAACGCCGTCGTATTTTGTGTATCTTAATTTTTAAGTAACTAATCTCGAGAGAGCACTTCAGTCTTTGGCTTGCTTTTACTTTTTTGGGCTGACTTTGCATTTTTTCATAAATTAATTTTTTTTATATTTAAAATTTTAATTTTATATTATATTATATATATATATATATATATAAGGTAGTGCACTGCCAGTGTAAAAAAGTTTTACACTATCATCCAATAGAAACAAATCGTTTTGCCATGTCATATAAACTTTTTTAAAATTACATTATGATTTGTCGTGATTGGTTGACAGTGTAAAACTTTTTTACACTGTCAGTGCATCACCCATTCTCTCTCTCTCTCTCTCTCTCTCTCTCTCTCTCTCTCTCTCTCTCTCTCTCTCTCTCTCTCTCTCTCTCTCTCTCTCTCTCTCTCTATATATATATATATATATATATATATATATATATATATATGTGGACAAAAAACCGTGGCCCAACCCAACCAGCAGAAAACCGAAAAAAATAAAGAATTTGGGCGGTTTAAATTGGGTCATCGGGTTAACGGGTTAAATAGACGGTTTGGCATGGGTTATCCTGGGCGGGTCCGGGTAAAAGAATCAAAACTGCATGTACTTTTACCCGCCCGAGGACCACTCACAAGCAAAACGATAAGTTTACATTAGGGATTTTACTCTTCCATACAACCATTCTTCTGCCGCCAGTCTCATCCTTAACAATTCTTTCTCCCATTATTCTTCATCACACTCGTTTGCTTTATCATCAATGTCTCTCACTCACCTTAGAATCCCTTCCCACAGCCTTGTTTTTCATCTTTATTCGACTCTCTCAACCCAAGCTGCAGTCCACTATCACCCGTCGCCACGACCCACCACCACATCATATGTATATTTATGCACTCGATCTACCATTCACTTTCACATGCTTTAAACTTCACCCATATATCTAAATAATAAGAAAGATCTTCATCTTCTTCAACTTTATTCTTTATTCTCCCTGTTGTTTGCAAGGTTAGGGTTTTTATTTTAATTTTTAAGTTTTATAATTTTAGTTTTTATTCAAGTTTCAAATTTGTTTTATTTTGTTTTGGTTTATTGATTTAGGTCTTCTATCAATTTTATTCTGGTTTTGCTGATGTAGAGTTTTGATTTAAGTCTTCGATCAATTATATTTTGGTTTTGCTGATGTAGAGTTTTGATTTAGGTTTTTCCTTGATTCTATTATTTAGGTCTCTTATGGTCTACTAATAAATTTGTGAAACAATTTCTCTTAGTTTTTTTATTGATTTCCCTTTAGCTTGTTATAGTTTTTTTAGTCTGAATAGAACACATATTTTTAGCTTGAAAAGAATTGGCAAGAGCTTTTTTTGGTTGCTAATTATATATTTTTTTTAGTTACATGTGTTGCTGATTCTTACTTTTGTTTTATTGTACTGTCATGGCTCTTGATGTTCTGCTCGGTTTTATAACTTCTAGCTATTTGATGAAATGCACAGCTGAAACAAAACTTAAGTTGTCATATTTTTCAACTCAACAAGATAGGATACATGTGCTAAATGTGGGAGTCAATCATTGAAGATTCTTAAAGACATTGTCATTTTTCATTGAAAGGTACAACCACTCTCACTTTCTCAATCTCCAACAGGGCATTAATCTAAAGAGTATAAAAATGAGTCTTGTTTGAAATTTTATCTTTGTCACTAGAAAGTCACAGTTTCAAGTCATTGATAGTGGAAGATATGGTTACTTATAATGGAGCACATTTATTCATATGGTATCAAAACAATCAAAGTTTGATTAGTAAGTGATATTTGTAATTTTTTTTGTAGAATTAACTCTCAAGAGGATTATTATTGAACCAACTGAGAAATTCTAAGATGTTCCATACATCATGACACTTCTCAACTGTCTTCTTTCTTATTGGTAACTTTCTTTTCTTGTTCTTCTTTCTTGTTTTGAAGCTAAATGATTTTTAATGTATTGGTTCTGAATTCACTTTTTGGAACCTATTAATTAATTTTCAAGTTAATTAATCATAACTTTGGTCTTGAAATTCATTCTTAACCTGTTGAGTATACTGACTTTGTTGGAGTTCTAAAGGTTGGTATACAAGCATATTTACTTAATACTTTGAGTAAAGTGGGTATAGATATTTTAACTCAAAGTGAGTTTAATATATCTACAAGATAAATTGTCTTCAAGATAAAGTGTTGGTGCTTCATAGATCATATCTACATGCACCTATAAAAAAATGAGTTTAATCAATAGTGTAAAGATTGACTCAGATTATATTATTGCCATATTGTAAATAGGTTTTAAGAATAATATATGACATATTAAGATGAAGAAACATGATTGGATTTAAGGTGAAATGAAACACTTGCAATTAAACTATAACTCTTCAAGATTATGTCTTTCTAAGTTACATATCTTTTAAATTCTATAGAAACTAACCGATTCATTATATATATATATATATATATATATATATATATATATATATATATATATATATATATATATATATATATATATATATATATATATATATATATATATATATATATATATATATATATATATATATATATATATATATATAGGGAGCGTATCTGGTGAGAATTGATATCTTTTATGAGAAACGAGAACTAACAATATTAACCATCAGATTTAATTAACGCTTAAGATTTAATAATTTCACATAAGGAGTACTTTATTGAATTTTTTCTATTAGATTTAATATTTTCATAAAATATAATCTTACCAAAAATATTTTTCAATATGCTATTTAATTTTACCATTAATATATAAAGTTTAATTTTTTCCCTCATATCTGTACAATTTTTTTAACTCTCCTGATCCTTTATATCTATCGCAAAATAAAATCATATTTTTTTATTGTTATGGAATTGTAATATTATTTATGTTACTAAAATATACATTTATGAAATATACAAATTTTTTTATATTATTATTTATTGTATTGTTAGGTAGTTCCAGATATTATTATTTATATATAAAAAAATCATATTCTATATTTTTGAATTGTTAAATATTTTTTCGATATTTTAATTTGGTTGATTTCTTTATTTCCCAATTTTTTTGATTTTACAAATTTTACCATGATGACTATTTTAAATAAGTTTTACTATTGTTATAATATTTTAATAATTGTGGCCTCTTTTTGATATTGACAAACTAGAAATTTTAATCTTAATATTTATCTAATTTTTTTCTGATATGAAATTATCATTCTTGCAAGTAGCATATTGAAAAATATTTTCATTCTTGCTAGAATGATAAATTTATATTGAAAATAAATAAATAATAAAATTAAAATTTATAATTTGCCAATAGTTAAGAGGTATCATAATTATTAAAATATTATAACAATAGTATAAATTATTAAATAGTCACAATGGTAAAATTTGTAAAAATAAAAATTTTCAAACATGCAAATAAATAAATCAACAAAATTAAAACACTTGTAATACGTTTACATTTTTATATATTTTTAATAAAACATAAAGAATAAATTAAATAAAAATATTTTTTTCTTATAAAAGAAATATTTTTAATCAAATAAAAATATAGATAATAAATCAATAATGTATTTTTATTTAGTAGAACTTGTTAAAATAATAATTTCCTAAATAAATTATCCAAAGTAAAATATAGGTTATATTTTTAATAAATGAATATATAGGTGATAAATAAATAAAATTTTTAATCAACAAAAATTAAATAAAGTTCTACACCTTAGACATGTCTATTTTACGGTCATGTCTATTTTAATAAAATAAATAAAATTCTTAATCAACAAAAATATAGAATATGATTTTTTTTTTATAATAAATTTAAAGAATCAAGAGAGTTTAAAAAAAAGTTCGAGATAACATGGAAAAATTAAAATTGATATGTTTTTGATATAAAATTAAATAGCATATAGAATAATATTTTTGGTAAGATTCAATTTTTATAAATTTTTTAAATATTAAGAATAATAGAAAAAGATTCTATAAAGTGTTCTTTATATGGAACTATTAAATCTTGAGCATTAATCAAATCAAATGGTTGATATCGATAGTTCTCATTTCTCACAAAAGATATCAGTTCTCACCGGATACGCTCCCTATATATATATATATATATATATATATATATATATATATATATATATATATATATATATATATATATATATATATATATATATATATATATATATATATATATATATATATATATATATATAAAAGTGTGGATCATCTCCTTCAAAATTGTCTACTTTCTTCTCTTTCTCCAAATACCAACCACTTGATTAATCCAACAACTCACAATTTAAGAGTAAAAATATATATAAATAACTCAAAAGAACATCATATTGTATCTCATATAGTTTGGGTGGGAGTTTACTTCAGCACCACCAGTTTCTTCTTCATCTTTCTTCTAGGGTCTCCATCTAAAAAATTGTTCCAGCCATATCTTTCATGTGTGCTAAAATTTACACTTATATATTTTAATTTATCCTTGTAAGTTTTATGAATAATTTTCGCTTGACATGATTTTGTTATTAATAATATTTCACATGTAGTTTGTACAATATATATATATATATATATATATATATATATATATATATATATATATATATATATATATATATATATATATATATATATATATATATATATATATATATATATATATATATATATATATATATATATATATATATATATATATATATATATATATATATATATATATATATATATATATATATATATATATATATATATAGAGAGAGAGAGAGAGAGAGATAGGGCATATCATATGAGAATGACATATTTATATGAGAATGTGAGAATGAATATGAATCATTAGATTTTAAAATAAATGGTGGAGATTATGGGTGAATCATTTTTTTCTCTATCCTATATTTTGAATTAAATGAAGTAGGAGAGAGAGAAAAAAGATTCACCCATAATCTCCACCATTTATTTTAAAATTCAATGGTTCAGATTCATTCTCACATTCTCATATAAATATGTCATTCTCATATGATATGCCATATATATATATATATATATATATATATATATATATATATATATATATATATATATATATATATATATATATATATATATATATATATATATATTAGAATGGGCGTTCATTTATGTGTTCCTGCTTAGTGACTTTTGAAATATTTGGTATCAAAATGTGTTTTTATGTTTTAACTTATTTTTCCCTTAAAAATGTAGAGTTATTGATGCAAAATGCAAGAAGATTGGAAGCCAAAAGTAGGCATGGTTTTTGATAGCATGAATGATGCTTGGAAATTTTGGATTGATTATGGCGGGAAAGTTGGGTTTGGAGTGAGAAAACAATACATACACAAGTGTAAAGACGACTCGATTGCTTTTTGCAGGTTTGTTTGTTGTAAAGAAGGTTTACGAAAATCAGACAAACGAGATTATAAAACAATCAAGTTAAGAGCTAAGACTAGAACTAATTATCAATCAAGGATATGACTTAAAAACATGGGTGCAGTTTGGATAGTGCGTGATTTTATGGAGGAACACAACCATATTTTCCAGTTGAAAGAAACAACACATATGTTGTCATCTCAACGAAACACTATGCCATAAAAGACCTACGACAGCGCTTTTTTTGGGCTTTAAAAGCGCTTAAAAGCGCTGTTGAAGGTGACGCTGCTATAGGTTTTAGCAGCGCTTTTTGTTTAGCCAAAAGCGCTGTCATAGGTTAGCCTAAGACAGCGCTTTTTCTTAAAAAGCGCTTTCATAGATAGGACTAAGACATCGCTTTTACTTAAAAAGCGCTTTCGTTAGTGTTTTTAATAAACCTATTATTTTTATAATTTCAAAACCTGCATTTTTGGCAGCATTATTTCATGAACCTGTAATTTACCATTATTATCCCATAAACCTATAATTTATAATCGTAATCCCATTATTTCAGTAATCTCATATTTCAACAAAGAAGCGATTTCGATTTTATACAAAAAAGGCATTATAAATTATACCATTATATTATATACCATTGTAATTAATCCAAAAATATATATACACCGATTCACATATTTCTAACATGACAAAAACAACTAAACCAATTCACATTACATTATAACAATAAGAAAATCATCCCTAAACAACTAAACCAATCCCACCTATTATACTAGTTCCAACATCATTCTCATAATTTCAAGCCATGTTCAATAAAACATTTTGATTCCATCTTGCATATCCTCACTTCAAGCTTAGTCATATCTCAATTCAACCAATGTCCTGCTACACCAATCATGAACTCACCCTGCAGAAAACCAGAAAACCAAATTCAAAGAAGAAACCAAGATACTACAACATATCATCCATACAAAATCCAAGCTCAATTTACCATTTCAAATAGCTACACATAAATGCATATAATTGGAAGCCAAACATTCTATTCGATCCGCATTCAAGCAATTTATATAAAACCTATTTGAAAAAACTTCTCAAAACATTCTTAGAAAATGTAATACAATGCAATATTAAAATAATATTGCAATGACTATGAGTTTTTAATATAACATATTCCCTTTCAAGTTAAAACTAGTTTTTGTATTTCTAATTCTACAGAAGCTTTCATTTAAATTTATATGATAATCTGCAAGTTGTAAAGCACTATTCAGTAAGTGAAAACTATAAACTTGTTTTAACTAATGACCTATGAGTTAAAAATTAAACGAATCATACAAGAGATTTCAACTGTTTTATTAAGCTTGCAATTAATTTGGCTATATGATGAAAAAAACCGAAGGCAATAAAAACTATTCTACTGGAATTTTTTATTGGCAGTGTCATCTGAACTGAATAATAACACGCTCAAAGTTCATATAATATGTGTACACAAATGTTGAAAAATACACATTTATGTCGATAGTTTTAAGATACATTCTAAATTTTGCAATAGTCAAATATGAATCAAGCGCCTAATATAATCCAGTATTAGTAAATAACTAAATATAGATGAAGTGTAAAAGTACCATAGATCACCTACTAGCAGCATGACGAGCCTTTATAGAATTAACTGCTCCAGCAACAGCGGTCATCCGAAGCCGGTTATTAGGATCCCGACCAATTGGAACCTCAACAAGCCCAGCAACTGGAGTAGGTACCCCAACAGTGAGACTAACATAGACCCTCTTAATAGTGCGTAGCTTGAATTGTTTAGACAATTTCTTATGAGAATGTTCATCCTGATATCAAGGCATACAGGTACTAGAGTGTAAGATGAATGCTAATCTTTTGAAATGTGAAAATAGTTTCATTCTTCATTAAAGTTAGGCACTTTAACAAGATTGAGAAAACATAAAAAGTACCTTGGCCACAACTAGCAACCCACTCGTGCCTTTGTCTAATCTATGTACAATCCCTGGGCGAATTGAAGGCAAAGACAATCTAGAATCTAACCCTTCACAAGAAGTTGCCTTAGATGAGAAGCCATTAAGTTCATCATCAAAATCTTTTGGATCTGAAAGAGCTTCATCTTTAAAATATTCAACATTTGGCAGGTTGCAGTAGTGAAGGATGCCACTGACAAGTGTCCTAGACATATTTCCAGGTGTTGGATGCACAACCTAGGTTAGAGACCAAATAATGACATTTGTCAATATCAATATTTTGAGTTCTTTTCCATTTTAATGCTGAAAATTTTTGACATGATTATAAATCAATTAAAAAAATTAGCTTCTAGCACTACCAGAACGGAATGAAGCAGTTGTTTAGTCTAAATAGCCTGAATTTAATCAAGTATTGAACTTCTGATAGTTTGAAATCAATTTATAAAAATAAAAAACAAGAGCCTCGCACAGGCACACTATCTACTGTGCAATTATGAACGAGGATTCTGCAAGATTTTAATATAACAACTTAGAGCAAGAGGTTTAGAATCACCATGTGAGTAGGTTTATTTATGACTAGCAAATGCTCATTTTCAAAAACTATATCCAAAAGTATGTTTTCCGGCACAGCTCTCAACTGCTGCAACTCCGCAATTGTGCATTTGATCTCATCCCCAGCTCTGACATTGAAAGAAACCTGTTCAAGTATCATTCAACTACAAATTAAGAAAGGAACACCAGAAACTATTGATGCCTTAAAGAACCTACATAATTTCAAATGGAAAAGAAAATATGATTTCCAAACATGAACTTTCATAGTTCAGCGAATCATAATGTTCTGATTAATGCTCCAAGTGTTGAAATAACCAAACAAAATCGGAAAGTAAGAAATATAGTTTAGGCCTGGGGGATTTTCAGAATCATCTTTTAATCATATATTACTTTTTCCGTTTTGAACAAGTATTGTTGAATTGGGAAAATGTGCATTCAAGTTCATCACAACCTTTGATCTGCAAACACTGAGAGCCACCCTTGGAACAGTTGAAAACGATCAATATCTTAATGCCTTCAATGTCCTAAATAATGGTAGTTCTCAGGTCACTGATTGCAACAAGATGGCCTATGTTACATAATACTCCTCTGTTCACGAAAAACATGTTACTAGAAATATTAGTTTTTCTTTGCAGCCCATGAGCATGGTTCTACTAGGTGTGGTTGGTTGAATTCAACAACAAAGTGTGAAACAAGATACACTCATTATGAAGTCACCCAGAAAAGGAATCATAAAACACTTTAGGCATGGAACAGAACATAATATAATACACACTCGACAAAGGTAAATTAAGAAAACCCTAAAACAGAAGATCGTAATAAAGCAAGAGAAAGTGTGTAAAAAAACCTTATTTTTGTAGAGTTGTTTAGTTGAATGACACCATACCTTTCTGAATGAGTTTTCTGAAATTTCAAGGAGCCGCAGCGGTACTATGAGAAATTGCAGGTGATACACCAAAGTTTAATCGATGTTGGTGACACACAGATTAATGAAGATGAACAGATGCAGCCGTAAATGAAGATGAACAATTAGGGTTAGGGTTAGGAATTAGAATCCATAGAGTCGTAAATGAAGTAAGGTTTCGTCGATTTCGTTGAATTTGAAGTAAGGTTTCGTCGATTTTGTCAGATTTGGGATTAGGGTTTTGGATTTTGTTCGATTTTGTTGTGCGGCTAGGAGAACTGAGAATGGATAATGGAGAATGGATGAACAGTAGCTGTAGCGCGGATGGAGATAGGGTTTCCTTATCTTAGATATAAACAGTGAAGGAAAAACACGCTCTTTATTTCTTTTGTTTTAAAAATTGTAATTTTAAATAAGCTACGAGAGCGCTTTTAAAAGCGCATTCGTAACCAGACCTTTACCAGCGCTTTTTAGAAAAAAAGCGCTTTCGTTTCCTACCCCTATACCAGCGCTTTTAAAAGCGCTTTTATATATTACCTATAGCAGCACTTTTATAAAAGCGCTTTCTTAAGGTAGCCTTAGAAAGCGCTTTTTAAAAGCGCTTTCGTAGGATCCCCTATAGCAACGCTTTTTTCCCTTATTCTTTAGTTTTGTTTTTAGCGAAACCTATGGCAGCGCTTTTGTCTAAAAACGCTTTCGTAGATGTGCTGCTAAAAATCAAATTTGGCGTAGTGAAAAGTTTCAGAAATTCAATGTCAACAAATTGAATTAGCAGATGATACTGGACTTCAACAAAAGAATTCATTTGATTTGATGAGTAAGGAAGTGGGAGGTAGAACCAACTTGGAAACTAGATGTCTTGATCAAAAGAATCACCTTCGAAATAGAAGGCAACGAAGTTTGGTACATGGGGAAGCCGGATATCAACTACAATACTTTCAAAAGATGTTGATTAAAAATCCATCTTTCTATCATGCCTATCAAGTGGATATGGAAGATCAAATTACTAATGTATTTTAGGCAAATGCATTAATGCTTATTGATTATGGATATTTTGGTGACGTAATTTCTTTTGATGGAACATATTGTACAAATAGTTCACATAGACCATTGGCGGTGTTTTCAGGATTTAACCATCGTCAAAAAGTTATGACCTTTGGGACTGCCTTATTGTATGATGAAACAGCAGAGTCGTATAAGTGGCTTTTTGAAACATTTATAGAGGCACACAAGCAAAATAAGACTCAAACTGTTTTTACCGATCAAGACCATGCAATGGCAAAAGCACTTGTTGAAGTTATCCCCGAAACATATCACGACCTATGTATGTGGCACTTGATGCAAAATGGTATCAAACATTTAGGCAATTTAATGAAAGGTGGATCTCATTTTCTTAGTGACTTTAAAAAGTGCATGTATGAATATGGCGATGAAGAACAATTCGAAGAAAATTAGAGAAATCTCTTATAAATTACAAGGTTAAGGAAAACACTTGGTTGAGAATAGTTTACAATATAAAAGAGAAATGGGTATCTTGTTACATGAAGAAGGATTTTACATTAGGAATGTGAAGCACCCAACTTAGTGAAAGTGTGAATGAAAATAATAAAAGCATTATGAATATGTATTTGGATATTATAAAGTTTTTTAAGTGTTTTTAGGATGTTATAGAAGAAAAAGATATAGTGAATCAAAGTGTGAATACGAGGCACGCTAAAAGATATCAAGACTTTGAAACTCATATTCTGATATATTACAACAAATGTCTAAGATGTATACTCCCACTATTTTTGATTTATTCCAAAATGAGTGAGTTGTTTGAAGCATGTCCTATCAAGAGTTTTAATATACAAATATCAATTATTAATTGTGTTATTTTCATGGCAAGGGATTTGGGAGAGTGGCAAGTGTTTTTTAATTTTGATAAGAACTCAATTAATTGTTCTTGTCATAAGTTTGAGAGATTTGTCATACTATGTTGTCATTGCTTAAGAGTATTTATTCATATAGGTGTGAAATTGGTGCCTAGAGCTTATATCTTGAAGAGGTGGACAAAATCAGCAAGAAGCGATGTTTCATATAGTGTGGAAGATGTTGATTTTAGTCATGATGTGGAAGATGTTGATTTTAATCATGATGTTGAAGATGCTAATTTTTCTGCAAAGCAATGTTACAAGGTTATTTGTCCTCGCCTTATTAGGATTGCCACTGAAGTATGTAGAAGTCCAGAAACATTCATTTTTCTTACCAACGTTATTGATGAGTTAGATAAGTGCTTACTAAAGTTTCAAAATAGTCATGTAAGTGGTGCACAAGTGAACATTTTTCTTAGCAAAGTTAAAGAGATTGAAAGTAGTATTGATAACTCAACACATGTTAGTTGTTAGAACAAGAATTGTTCTGATCAATATTCTTAGTTTTGATGGTAACAATGTATATGAATTTTGCTTAAGACAATGTGGTACTCTAATCCTATGCAATTTCCATTTCAGGAAATATATAAAGAGTATGCACAAAATCAGCGCAAGAAGCACTGACTCAGAAGGTTCAGTATGCAACATCAGAACATGCTCTCGCAAGACATCAGAAGATGGTCAAGCAGAATCAGAACATGGTCTATTGAAGCATCAGAAGAACTTGAGATCAGAAGCAGAAGCACTGAAGTTCTCATGGTATCACGCTAGAAGCACTTCAAGGTCAGAAGACAAGAAGATGCTCTGCACCAAGCTGTTTGACTCTGATTAATTCAAACGTTGTATCTACAAACATCAGATCAGAAGCAAGTACAAGATGGCAGGCTACGATGACTGACAAAAGGAATGTTAGAAGCTATTAAAGGAAAAGTCAGTAAAAGCAGCAAAAGCAAGGCTCGAGGCAGTTGACAAAAGAGTGAAACATTAAATGCAATGCTGTACGGATCACGCAACGCATTAAATGCTCCCAACGATCATCTTCTCAAAATGACTATAAATAGTGAAGTTCTTATCAGAAGCAAGGTTACAACAACACTTAACACAAACAACTCTGCTCAAACTTGCTGAAACGTTGTTGAATCAAAAGCTATCAAACTTCATCTTCAACCTCACTTCATTGTAATATCTTAGTGAGATTTTAAGCTTAGAACTTAAGAGAAATATCACAGTTATGATTATAGCTTATTAAGAAGCATTGTAATACTCTTGTAAGAATTTGTTTTACATTCATTTGTAAAAGGTTCCTAGAGTGATCAAGGTGTGATCAGAATACTCTAGAAGACTTAGAGGGTATCTAAGTGGAAAACCATTGTAATCAAGATTGACTAGTGGATTAAATCCTCAGGTGAGGTAAATCACTCTAAGGGGGTGGACTGGAGTAGTTTCGTTAACAACGAACCAGGATAAAAATCATTGTGCAATTATTTTTATCTTAAGAGTTTTTAAAGTCACACTTATTCAACCCCCCCCCTCTAAGTGTTTTTCTATCCTTCAATTGGCATCAGAGCGCCGGTTCTAAGGTGCAAGCACTTAACCGTGTTAGAAAAGATTCAGGAAGAGAAAAACACAAAGTTTAGATGGCTGGTGAAATTCCAACAACTACATCTACATCTGGCTCTGCTGAGCAATACAATGGAAATGGTAACAATGGTTACACTAGACCACCAGTATTCGATGGTGAAAACTTTGAATATTGGAAAGATAAACTTGAAAGTTACTTTCTTGGTTTAGATGGTGACTTATGGGATCTTCTGGTGGATGGTTACAAACATCCAGTGAAAGCTAGTGGTGCAAAGCTGATAAGACAAAAAATGAGTGATGATCAAAAGAAGCAATTCAAAAATCATCACAAGTCAAGGACGGTTTTGCTGAATGCTATCTCTCACGCTGAATATGAGAAGATATCTAATAGGGAAACTGCCCATGATATATATGAATCATTGAAAATGACTCATGAGGGAAATGCCCAAGTCAAGGAGACTAAAGCTCTTGCCTTGATCCAGAAATATGAAGCCTTCAAGATGGAGGATGATGAAAACATCGAGAAAATGTTCTCAAGATTTCAAACGCTAACTGCTGGATTGAGAGTTCTTGACAAGGGATATACTAAAGTTGATCATGTCAAGAAGATCATCAGAAGCTTGCCCAAAAGATGGGGCCCAATGGTGACTGCATTCGAGATAGCAAAGGATCTGAATGAAGTCTCTTTGGAAGAGCTGATCAGCGCCCTGAGGAGTCATGAAATAGAGCTAGATGCTAATGAACCTCAGAAGAAATGTAAGTCTATTGCATTAAAATCTAATTATAAAAAATGCACTAACGCTTTTCAGGCTGAAGAAGAAGATTCTGAAGAATCAGAATCAGAAGAAGAAGATGAACTGTCCATGATCTCCAGAAGGGTAAACCAACTCTGGAAGAGCAAGCATAGGAAGTTCAAGAACTTCAAAAGTTCTAAGAAGCTTGAAAAAGGAGAATCTTCTGGAAGCAGAAGATATGACAAGAAGAAGGTCACTTGCTTTGAGTGCAATGAGCCAGGTCACTACAAGAGTGAGTGTCCAAAGCTTCAGAAGGAGAAGCCCAAGAAGAAGTTTCATAAGAAGAAAGGTCTTATGGCAACTTGGGATGATTCAGATTCATCAGAATCAGAATCAGACTCTGAAGGCGAGCAGGCAAACATTGCATTGATGGCCACAGTTGATGATGGATCAGAATCTACATCAGAATCAGATTCTGAAGAGGTATTTTCTGAACTATCTAGAGAAGAGTTAGTTTCCAGTCTAACAGAACTTCTGGAAATCAAGGCACGTCTTAGTATCAAATATAAAAAGCTGAAAAAGCTATTTGATTCTGAAACTAAGAAGCTGGAAGTGGAAAATTCTGAACTAAAGGAAAAAGTTTTAAAATTATCCAAAGATATTGGATCTCCTTCTGACTCAGAAAAGTCCATTCCTAGTCTGAACCATATTCTGAAAGAATATGACTTGAGCTTTAGAAAGTTCTTATCTAGAAGTGTTGGCAGAAGTCATCTTGCTTCTATGATATATGTTGTTTCTAGAAACAAGAGAGTTGGCATTGGTTATGAGGGTGATACCCCATACAAACTTGAACCTGTAGATGATATGAAAACCACATACAAGCCATTGTATGATCAGTTCAAGTATGGCCACTCCCATGATATTAGGCTCACATCACATGCCAAAAGCTTTCATATTACACACACTAAGAAGCATGTGACACAACCTAGAAAATATCATGTAACTCAGAATAAGGATTATCATGTTGTACCTCTTATTATTTATAATGCTAAACCCAAGTTCAATCAGAACTTGAGGAGAACTAACAAGAAAGGACCCAAGAAAATGTGGGTACCTAAGGAAAAGATTATTCCCGTTGCAGATATCCTTGGCTGCAAAGAAGACAAAGGAAAGCATGTCATGGTACCTGGACTCTGGGTGCTCTCGACACATGACGGGAAAAAGGTCTATGTTCCAAGACCTGGTGGCTCAGCGGAAGAAAGGCGCGTCCAAGGGGTGACTGGTAATGCGCAGGTTCGATCCTTGTTGGAGACTAATATTTTTTCTTATTTCTTTGGTAACACATGTTGGCAGATCCACTGGTATTCTCTCACACGCAGCTGCGATGCACCCTCATGCGTGGACCTTTGGATCTCTCCTGACCCTGATCTAAAGGATCATACAATGCCAATCTATCATACTCCTCATGAACTGCACCACACAGAATAAAAGTTAAGTATATTTGTTATCTTTCTTATTTGTCTTTTTTTTGTTTATTTATTCACATTATATATTTTATTTATTTTCTTTTATTCTATTTTATTTATTTATGATAATTAATAATATTTACTTTACTCACATTATTTTATTTTTCTTTTTCTCAATATTACATTTATTTTATTTTAATTATATTTATTATTCATATATTTTCATTAAATCATATTTATCTTGTTTTTACTCCAAAATATTCCTAAAAAATATATTTCATACTTAATTTTATTTTCTCGATTCGATTTAATTAATTAGGTCATCCGACCAATAATTAATGAAATTATTTTCTTTTTTTTTCAATTCGTACCCTAATCAGGGTTTACGAAGACCATGCCCTACACTGAATGTTTTTCATTTATGCCTTTTTAGGGTTATCAACATGGTTCCTTCCGACTACGCGCCTGATTCAAAACCCAAAGTTAAGTATTTTACTTAATTTAATTTAACTTTCTATTTGGTTTATTTTATATAAGGGTTTGTTTCGCCTTCATCTTTTTCTACCTTGTTTCTTTTCAGGGTTAACCTTAAAGGCGCCCTATCAACCATATCAGATCAAATCCGAGCTAAGTACCCTTACCTATTTAATTATTTTTTATATATTTATTTATTCTTTATTTTAGGGTTAATCCCGTTTGCCTCCGAATTGATAATGCACTCACCCTCCTTTCTTTGTTTTTTTTCTTTTCAGACTTTAAATGCCAAAGCTACGTCGTTGGTAACCCTAAACCCTATTCTTATTTCATTTTTATTATTACTTATGTCAAACCCCGTTGGGGAATCCGCTGGTTTCAATTTCCCCTTCCCCTTTTATTGCTTTATAATTGTGTGGTTAGTAATTTAGGGAGTGCAACTCTGAATCAATTAGAATAATTAAATACAAGATAATATAATTGAATATAATCACGTGATTGGTGCACACACGCACGCTTTTGGGTAACCCTCTCTGTTGCCTTGTTGCCTGTTGCCTCGTTGCCTTGTGTTCTTGCAGAATAGCCAGTCCCTCGAATATGAGGATACCTCAGCCATGTTGCCTCGATAAAAGGTCATGAGACCCTAGAATGATGCTGCCTTCGATACACTAACATGACCTCGACCCTCGGAAGTTGCCCACGAATAAGGCTGAGGTATCTTCTGGTTGCCTACGAAAAAGGCTATTCTGATCATTCCCTTTAGACTACCTGCCTCTCTATGGCATGGGTCAGTCTTTGGGCGAATGATATCTTGACGACCCTTCAACCTCCAAACGAAAGGCTTCCTGCCCTCTTATGGCAAGGATTGACCCTTTCATTCTGAAAGGCTAAAAAGAGACCTATCATCTGAGTTTAAGGTAATTGCCCCTAATTGCCTTGCAATGCTCAATTTTCATATTTTTTCTCACAATTTTTCAAAAACTGGCTACGCTCATTTACGAGCTAAAGTCCACTTTTTTCCTTTCATTTACTTTTTCTAAAGACAAACGAGCAAGCAAAGCAATTAAGAGCCCATGGAAAACCATGGATGCAAAGGGTGCCTTACACCTTCCCTTTGCATAAATTACCCCCCGAACTTAGATTTCTTTAAAAAGGTTTTTTTCTGTTTCTTTTTGCCTTTCCGAATTTGTTTGGATAAAATAAAAGTCGGTGGCGACTCTTGCTTACCGCGACATTTCGATTGATAAAAAGTCAGTTCACCGTATTACAGTGTCGTAGCGTAGAATAACAATACTTGTATTGTTGTTTTATGCTGATTGTTTCTGTGTTGTAGCGAAGAGTTGAGATGGCTGGAAGGAATGACGCTGCTATAGCTGCTGCTTTAGAAGCAATGGCCCAAGATTTGGAGAATCAGCCGAATGGTGGTGAGAATGCTGCTTCTCGCAGTTTGGCTACATTCCAAAGAGATAACCCTCATGTGTTTAAGGGGACTCATGATCCTGATGGCGCATTGACATGGCTGAAGGAGATTGAGAGAATCTTTCGTGTGATGGATTGCACTCCTGAGCAGAAGGTTCGGTATGGGGCTCATATGCTAGCAGTCGAGGCGGATGATTGGTGGCTAGATACCCGTAGGAGGTTGGAGGATAATGGTGAGGAGATCTCTTGGATTGTGTTCCGCATGGAGTTTTTAAGGAAGTACTTTCCTGAGGATGTCCGTGGCAAGAAGGAGATTGAATTCCTTGATCTAAGGCAAGGGAACAAGTCTGTTGTGAAGTATGCTGCTAAGTTTGGTGAGTTGGCTAAGTTTTACCAACATTATGATGGAGTCAATGGTGAATTTTCCAAGTGTATCAAGTTTCAGAATGGATTGTGTCCAGAGATTAAGAAGGCAATTAGTTACCAGAAGATTCGTATCTTTGCCGATTTGGTTGACTATTGTCAGATTTATGAGGAAGACAATAATGCTCATTACCGTGTTATTAATGAGAAGAGAGGCAGGAGTCAACAAGGCCGTGGCAAGCCTTATGAAGCTCCAAGTGGAAAGGGTAAGCAGAAAGTTGGTGATGGCAAGATGACTAGTGGGGGAGACGCTCCTGCTGGTATTGTGTGCTTCCAGAGTGGCAAGGTTGGTCACAAGAGCACTGTGTGTACTGCTGGTACCAAGAGATGTTTCCGTTGTGGTAAGATTGGACATGAGGCGCCTGAATGCAAGAATAAGGAGATGGTTTGTTTTAACTGTGGGGAAGAAGGACATATTGGAAGCAAGTGTTAAAAACCCAAGAAGGAGAAATCTAGTGGAAAGGTGTTTGCCTTGTCGGGAACTCAGACCACTAGTGAGGATTCACTCATCAAAGGTACTTGTTTCATTAATAGAATTCCTTTAATTACTATTATTGATACCGGTGCTTCTCATTGCTTTATATCTGCTGATTGTGTTGAATGATTGGGTCTGGTGTTGTCTTCTATGAACGGAGAAATGGTTATCGATACTCTGGTTAAGGGTTCGGTGACTACTTGTCTTGTGTTTTTAAAGTGTCCCGTGTCCATTTTCGATAGAGACTTTCTTGTTGATTTTGTTTGCTTGCCGTTGAGAGGATTGGATGTGATCTTGGGGATGAACTGGTTAGAGCATAACCATGTTCACATTAATTGCTATGATAAGTCTGTGAGGTTTTCTTCTCCTGAAGAGGAAGGTGTTGAGTTGTTGTCAGCTAGACAGATGCGTGTGTTGATGAAAGAAGATGTTCAGGTGTTCGCTTTGGTTGCTTCGATGTCTGCTTAGAATCAAGCGATCATTAAAGAGTTGAAGGTGGTGTGTGAATTTCCTGGAGATTTCTCTGATTAGATTCCTAATGTGCCGCCGGAGAGAGAAGTTGAGTTCTCTATTGATCATGTACCTGGTACTAGATCTATGTCTATGGCACCGTATATGATGTCTGCATCTGAGCTATCTGAATTGAAGAAGCAATTGGAAGAGTTGCTTAAGAAGAAGTTTGTGAGACCTAGTGTGTCACCGTGGGGAGCTCCAGTGTTGTTGGTTAAGAAGAAGGATGGAAGTATGAGACTTTGTATTGATTATCATCAGTTGAATAAGGTGACAATCAAGAACAAGTGTCCACTTCCAAGAATCAATGATTTGATGGATCAATTGGTTGGTGCTCGTGTGTTTAGCAAGATTGATCTGAGGTCGGGTTACCATCAAATTAAAGTGAAAGACGAGGATATGCAGAAAACGGCTTTCAGAACATACATTATGAGTATTCCGTGATGCCCTTCGGTGTTACTAATGCACCTGGAGTATTTATGGAGTACATGAATCGTATCTTTCATGAGTATCTGGATTGTTTTGTGGCGGTGTTCATCAATGATATTTTGATTTACTCTAAATCAGAACCAGATCATGTTGAGCATTTGAAGTTGGTGTTGCAAGTCTTAAAAGAGAAGAAGTTGTATGCTAAATTGTCCAAGTGGGAGTTTTGGTTGAAAGAGGTTAGCTTTCTCGGTCATGTCATTTTTGGGGATGGCATTGTTGTGGATCCGTCTAAAGTTGATGCCGTGTTGAGATGGGAAACTCCTAAGTCGGCCACTGAGATTCGAAGCTTTTTGGGATTAGCCGCTTATTATAGAAGGTTCATTGAAGGTTTTTCTAAGTTAGCTCTTCCGTTGACTAAGTTGACGTGCAAGGGTATATATATATATATATATATATATATATATATATATATATATATATATATATATATATATATATATATATATATATTCATCTTCGTTCGATCATTTTTCGAAGACAAAAGATATTCAAAATCTTGGGTTGTTTTTTTATATTATTCGTGTCGTACAAAATAATTTAAACTCGTGCGGACGCATGGGTATTTAGCTAGTTTTATATTAAAGAGCGCTTTATAAAATGCTCTTAAAAAAGTAACTTGATTTTAATTTATTCTTAGAGTGATATGATGACAAATAATGATTATTGTAATGACCGTTTTTCTTTAATTATTTATTTAT
Source organism: Vicia villosa (assembly GCF_029867415.1). Classification (NCBI taxonomy): domain Eukaryota; kingdom Viridiplantae; phylum Streptophyta; class Magnoliopsida; order Fabales; family Fabaceae; genus Vicia; species Vicia villosa. Next base: position 193,352,636 of record NC_081180.1, read on the forward strand.
GTGTGTTATATGAACGAATTGTGAATTATGTGCTAATTATATGCTTAATTGATTTTATGTTGTTTTATTTGGGAATTGTTAATAAATAATATAAGATAGTAA